>NW_023270702.1:16851412-17326455 GCF_011800145.1 Mirounga leonina
TTATTTTATTTTATTTTATTTTATTTTATTTTATTTTATTTTATTTTAGAGAGAGAGAGAGTGAGCATGCTCGGAGGGGAGGGGCAGAGGGAGAGAGAAAATACTAAGCAGGCTCCACACTCAGCACGGAGGCCAACATGGGGTCCATCTCACGAACTTAAGATCATGACCCGAGCAGAAATCAAGAGTCAGATGCTTAACCAACTGAGCCACCCAGGCGCCCCCATGTGACACACTAAATACATGAGAGCTACTCTATTATTTAAGGAGGTCCATGGAAAGAAGAGTGCTTATCTTAGTTGATTCTGACCCCTGAGTAGTGTCAGAAGGGCTCAATCCAGATTCTTTTACTACATAATAAAATGGCTTGCATCTTTGACCCTATCAAAGCCCTTCCATGCCCACTAATACATGTTATTTTCACAACAGACCTGTGAGTTAGTCAGTGTGTTTGTTAGTCCTCCTTTTTGCAGATGGAGAGGATCTTCAGAAAGGGGCAAAGAGTTGTTTCAATCCTAAATGAGGTCACAGAACCTGAACTGGAACCCAGGGCTGCTCACTCCTGTCAGAGCCTGATGGGAAAAAGCCTGCCGCCAGTTTTCTTGTGAAAATACCCGTCCACTTATGTAGTGAACATAGTGCAGAAATGAGCTAATTCTCTAGTCACATCAAAGAGCTGCTTGTTGAACTTTTGACTTTTGGCAAGTCTTAGCCTCAGCAGTTCCTTGACATTCTTTCTACTTTAACTTTTAGTTTTCAAGGCCCTTTTAAATTTACTCTTAGCATTCTTGAAGAGTAGGCATTTTTTAAAATTTTTTTCACTTCTCAAAAAAGTATGTAGTTATGTTCCCATTAAGTCCACATTACCCATCCAAATACTTACTCAAATCAGAATGTTGGTTTGGATATATGTGGTGTGTGTATGGAGGGGGGCGTGTGTTAGTTAACATGAGGAAAAGGAAAGTGCAAGTGAAATTAATCTCAAAGATTTTGAGATATGTCATACTACTCTAAATCTTCTGATTTTAAATATAAAATATGCTTTTCTTTAATTTTGTATACCAAGTTAATTAATTGGTCCATTATTTTTTATAAAGATTTTATTCACTTACTTGAGATAGAGTGAGCATGAGCAGGGTGGAGGAAGGGCAAGCACAGAGGGAGAAGCAGAAGCAGACTCCCCACTGAACAGGAAGCCCGACTCAGGGCTCGATCCCAGGACCCCAGGATCATGACCTGAGCCAAAGGCAGCCGCTTAACCAACTGAGCCATCCAGGAGCCCCCAGTCCATTATTTAATAAAATTTTGTACTTGCTTGGGAAGCATAAGGTCCTAGACAAGCAGGTTTCAGTCTTAGGTAACTTTGTTTACCTCTTAGGACCTTGTGGCAGGTAGGAGAGGGGGTGGGAAAGAGAGGGGGTCAAAAGTATGACAGCCATTTCTGAATCCATCTCTTGTGAGATCAGGATCCCAAACAGCTCTGCTCTGCAACTTGTCCATAGTTGCATGAGTGGAGGGAAACTGTAGAAAATTCTCCACACCTCCTCTGGCAGTCTTCAGCCATCTCAGACTGCTTCAGTCATCATTTCTCTTCTAGAAGCAAGATGACTTTGTTAGAAGAATAGTTGAAATTTTCCCTCAATTTGCTCCCCCTCGAATTTTTGAGGGTTAAGTCCTAGAATGATCTGCCAGCTACCAAGGAAGACACACTTGGGAAAAAGGAAAAAAAAAAGGATCAGTGTTCCTGCATTCTGAAGTCATACATTCAGTTTTACTTTGATTTAAAATATGTTTCCCCAAAGCACCAATTTTTATGTTCTAGGACAGATGACATTTTGACCCTATGTGATATATTTCTATTCAAAGGATTTTAGGATATGTTTGTTCGTCAGTAAGTAAAGGTGAGATGTACTGACTATAAAGTTATTGGTAACACAGAATTTCTTATTTTCATGAAAAGACAAGGAGTATATTTTCCCTGGGAGTGAGGAATAAATTGCAGCACCGAGATGTATATCCCATCCCCACATCAAGGCATCGAAGGAAAGCAGCTCCCTCCAATCATCACTCTCCATCCTTTTCACTTCAGGGACCAATCATGGAGGTTTGCATCCTAAATTTAACTTTAGAAGTTTGCTGCAAGTTCTAAAGAATTCCCTAAACAGGTTTCAAATGTTAGCGCTTTGTGGGCTTGGGAATGAAGGATTAAAAGAAGAGCAATGATTACCGTTACAAAAAAAACTTGGCACGAAATGAAACAGGTTTTCCCTCTCTCTCTCTCTCTTTCCATGTGCTCACCTAAAGCAATAAGTGTGTGGGTGATTACCCCTGAGTTTTCCCGATAATCTCAAGGCAGTTTAATGGCATGGGCAATGGGCTTTTTAAAAGATCACTATAAACACTCATTTCAATTCAAGGAGTATCTTTTAAACTTACTCTGGGACAAATCTGGTACAAAGAAACATGCAAGGTACAGAAGAAACTTGACCCCCAGGCCCTCTCTGGTTGTCTGTGACCATCCTGCTGCCCAGCCATTCTTTCCTAGCTCCCCTTCCTCTACCAACTTATGCATGTTGGAGTCTAAGGCCCTATACTTGGAATGTCGGCCTTGGAGGAAACTTTTGTCTTCTCTACGCTCTCTCCCTACATGTAGTGGGCTGAATGGTGGTCCCAAAGAAATATGTTCACACCCTAATTTCCAGAACTTGTGAATGTTAGTGAATGTTACCTTATTTGGGAAAAGGGGTCTTTGCAGATGTAATTATGTTAAGGAATTTGAGATGAAGAGATCATGCTGAATTATTCAGGTAGAACCTAAGTCTAATGATAACTGTCTTTATAAGAAACACACAAGGGGAGGGGTGCCTAGGTGGCTCAGTCGGTTAAGCATCTGCCTTCGGCTCAGGTCATGATCTCAGGGTCCTGGGATTGAGCCCCGCATCGGGCTCCCTGCTCAGCAGGAAGCCTGCTTCTCCCTCTCTCTCTGCCCCTCTCCTCCACTTGTGCTCTCTCTCCCTCTCTCTCAAATAAATAAAATCTTAAAAAAAAAAAAAAAAAAAGACACACAGGGGAGATTTGACAGACAGAAGGGGAGGAGGAAATGTGACCAAAGAGGTAGAGCTTGGAGTGATATGGTCACACAAGGCCACAAGTCAAGGATTGCTGACAGCCTCCAGAAGCCAAAGGAGCGAAAATATGCATTCTCCCCTAGAGTCTCCGGAGGGAATGCAGCTCCTACAGACACCTTGATTTTGAACTTATGGCCTCCAAACTGTGAGAGAATAAATTTCTATTGTGTGTGTGGGTGGGTTTTTTTTAAGATTTTATTTATTTATTTGACAGAGAGAGACACAGCGGGAGAGGGACCACAAGCAGGGGGAGTGGGAGAGGGAGAAGCAGGCTTCCTGCTGAGCAGGGAGCCCGATGCGGGGCTCGATCCCAGGACCCTGGGATCATGACCTGAGCCAAAGGCAGATGCTTAACCGACTGAGCCACCCAGGTGCCCTAAATTTCTATTGTGTTAAGTCACCAGTTTATAGTCATTTGTTTCAGCAGCCACAGGAAACTCATCACTAGGTGACCTCATCTAATCTCTCATCTTCATATTCCATCCATAGATTCAAATTTTCAAACCTCACCTCTCCTCAGAGTGCCACACCCAACATACATCTAACTGCTTACTGGACATCTCCACTTGGATATCAAGAGATATCTCAAATTTAATATAGCTAAAGGAATTCTTGACTTCTAACCTTTAAACTCACAAATCTACTTCCAAGTCTTCCCCATCAATAAATGGCACTGCTACCTCAAGGTTTAAGGCTAGTTCCAACTACTTCATGGCTCTAGCAGAGAACCTAAGCATCATGCTTGATTCTTTTTTTTTTTTTTTTAAGATTTCATTTATTTATTTGACAGAGAGAGACACAGTGAGAGAGGAAACACAAGCAGGGGGAGTGGGAGAGGGAGAAGCAGGCTTCCTGCTGAGAAGGGAGCCCGATATAGGGCTGGATCCCAGGACACTGGGATCATGACCTGAACCGAAGGCAGACCCTTAATGACTGAGCCAACCAGGCACCACACCATGCTTGATTCTTCTTCTCAATACCTGCCACCTAATTCCTAGATGAATCCTTCCTGGCTACTACCTTAGTCCATCGTCTCTGACTCAGGTTTCTGTTATAGACTTCTTCTTTTCTTTTTTTTTAAAGATTTTATTTATTTATTTGAGAGCCAGAGACAAAGATAGCGAGTGGGAACACTGAGCGGGGAGGAGAGGGAGAAGCAGGCTCCCCACTAAGCAGGGAGCCCGATGCGGGGCTCGATCCCAGGGCCCTGGGATCATGACCTGAGCCGAAGGCAGACGCTTAACGACTGAGCCACCCAGGCGCCCCACTGTTATAGACTTCTAATTCTCTCTGCCTCTACTCTCGTCTCTCTCCACTAAAGCCAGCATAAACTTCCTACAGTGTAACTCAGATCCTATTACTCTCTGCCTCAGATGTTTTAATAGCTTTCTATTACAGTTAGAATAATATCCAAATTTCTTACCTTGGTCTACAACAATGGTTCTCAACTGGAGGCTTTTTTTGCTCCCCATTTCGTACTTGCCCATTTGGCAATCCCCAATTGGTAATTGCAGATGCTTAGGTTCTTTGATTGTCACTAGGGAGAGCCTACTGGCACCTAGTGGGTAGAGCCCAGGAACGCTGCTAAACATCCTACACCTCACAGAACAGCTCCCCATTGTGAAGAATTATCTGGTCCTAAATGTCAGTAGTGCCAAGGTTGAGAAATCCTAGCCTGCGGAGTACACAGAGCTGATTGTTACCTGCCTTCTGTTGTCTCATTTCCTTCTACTCTTCCTTAAATACGCCAAGCTTGTCCACATTTCAGAGCTTTTGCATAGACTTTGGGATGAAACATATTTTCCTAGATCTTTGCATCTCTGTATCTTCATTATTCAGGTGTGAGCTCAAATATTACCTCCTCGGAGAGGAATTCCCCATCTCAAGTGGCCTAAACCATCCTACCCCCAGTTGCTCCATCACATTAGCCTCTTTTTACCTTCTATATTATTGCTCTAATTGGTACTTTAACTTAATTATATCGGTGTTTGTCTACTGTTGGCTTCTTTGCTCAAAGATTTAAGGTCCTCTAAGGTCTTCCAAGCTCTTTGCTAGTTGCACCTGCTGCCGTATCTGGCACAGAGTAAGTGCTCAGTGAATATTTATCAAATCACTGGCACACAAATGTAAAGCCATAGAGGATAATTAAATAGCTCATAAAACGTTTGGTGCCAAAAGTGATGCGGTGAATCACCAGGAAGGCAGGTTTATTTCTAGCCCTTGTTAATTTCGAGTATATGGCTCTGGGTGTTACCTCCATTAAAGATCTAACTCCACTGACAGAAGGAGTGGTTGGGATGTTAAGCCTACCTTGTCTGTAGAAAAGATGTAATTTTACCTTCGACTCTATTGTTCCGAAGACAAAGCAGGCTTTCAGGTAGTAGATGGCTGGTAATCAGTTGTTAATATGGTTGTGGATTTTGAAGCATCCACATAGAAGTAATAGATGAGTCCTTAAAAGCAGAGAAGTCCACTGAGGGATTGCTTTCGGAGAGAAAAATCACGAATTTGCTCTGAAAGAACCTAGTGTTAGGAACAGAGAAGAAAGAAGAGTCAGAGGAAATAGAGAAAACTGGTTAGAAAAGTAATAGGAAGACAAAACAAAACAAAGTCTCTGAGGGCCCAGGTCATGGAGTGAGAGAAGACAGCCAATTTATAAAAAAACATTGTTAACCCACCTAGAAGCCAATTCTCAGCTCCTTCTTGAACCTCTGTCAGCTTCAGTCTATTGGCTTCCTCTCCAGCCTCCACCATCAGGGTGACCCAGAAGTCCTATGAGTTGTCCACCTCTGGCCCCCAGGGCCTTCAGCAGCCACTCCTACACAAGCATGCCTGGCGCCCACATCAGCTTCTCCACTTTTCTCAGGTAGGCTGCAGCAGCAGCTTCCGTGGTGGCCTAGGCACCAGCATGAGTGTGGTCAGGAGTTACGGCAGGGTGCGGAGTGTGGGGGGCATCACAGCTGTCTCAGTGAACCAGAGCCTGCTGAGCCCCCTTAAGCTGGGGGTGGACCCCAACATCCAGGCTGTGCATACCCCAGAGAAGGAGCAGATCAAGACCCTCAACAACAAGTTTGCCTCCTTCATCGACAAGATGCAGCACCTGGAGCAGCAGAACAAAATTCTGGAGACCAAGTTGAGCCTCCTACAGCAGCAGAAAACAGCTCAGAGCAACATGGACAGCACGTTCAAGAGCTCCATCAACCACCTTCCAAGGCGGCTGGACACACAGGGCCAGGAGAAGCTGAAGCTGGAGGTGGAGCTTGGCAACATTCATGGGCTGGTGGAGGACTTCAAGAATAAATACAAGGAGGACCATGAGAGACTATGGACTCTGAGAAACAAACTGATGGTTCTAGAGGGGAGGGGGGTGGGGGGATGGGTTAGCCTGGTGATGGGTATTAAAGAGGGCACGTTCTGCATGGAGCACTGGGTGTTATACACAAACAATGAATCATGGATCACTACATCAAAAACTAATGATGTAATGTATGGTGACTAACATAACATAATAAAATAAAATTTAAAAAAAAGAATAAATACAAGGAGGAGATCAAAGAGCATGCAGACATGGAGAATGAATTTGTCTTCATCAAGAAGGATGTGGACTAAGCTTACATGAACACGGTAGAGTTGGAGTCCCGCCTGGAAGGGCGGACCGATGAGATCAGCTTCTTAAGGCAGCTGTATGAAGAGGAGATCCATGAGCTGCAGTCTCAGATCTCATTCACATCCATGGTCCTGTCCATGGACAACAGCCGCTCCCTGGACCTGGACGGCATCATCACCAAGGTCAAAGCCCAGTATGAGGAGGACATCACCAACCACAGCCAGGCTGAGGCCAGACCATGTACCAGATCAAGTACGAGGAGCTGTAGACATTGGCTGGGAAGCACAGGGATGACCTCCATCCCATAAAGACAGTTTTCTGAGAAGAAACAAATATAAGCCAACTCCAGGCTGAGATCGGGGACCTCAAAGGCCAGAGGGCTTCCCTGGAAGCCACTATAGGGTGAGCAGCACAGGGAGCTGGCTGTTAAGGATGCCAATGCCAAGCTGGCCGAGCTGGAGGCTACCCTGCAGCAAGCCAAGCAGGACATGGTGCAGCAGCTGTGTGAATACCGGGAGCTCCCGAACGACGAGCTGGCCCTGGACATTGAGATCGCCACCGAACATGAGTATCCATACTAAGACCACCAGCGGCTATTCCAGTGGGCTGAGCTGGGCCTAAGGAAGCCTCACCAGTCCTGGCCTCAACTATGGCCCGAGCTCTTTCCAGCCTAGTTTTGGCTCAGCAGGGGCTCCAGCTCCTTCAGCCGTGTGAACCCCAATAAGGCTGTGGTTGTGAAGATCGAGACTGTGATGGGAAGCTAGTGTCTGAGTGGTCTCATGTCCTGTCCAAGTGAAAAACCACTGTGGTCCCTCCCAGCCTCCCATCTCCTGTGGCTGCCATAGAGCCTTGTGGAAGGAGCTGTGCCAGGGAGCATCAGGAACAGGAGAGCCACCTAAGGCTCAGCCCCAGTCCTCAGCCTACCCTTGGGGGGGGGGGTCTATTGCCCTGGTTACCCCCTCGCCCATGCCCCCAACTAAAAGCCAATTCAAATGTCTTTTCCCAAATAAAGCCTCCGATGGCTCTGCCAGTGCTCCCCCCCTCACCACCGGTAAAAATAAATAAATAAATAAATAAAAGAAGAATTGCTGATGCATTTTTGGAACTTTGTGCTTTTGTGTTGAGGGTACACGTTCCTTCCATTAAGCAGTGAATAACTGAAAAGTTTTTGGCAAAGCAAAAATAAATTTAGCTATAAAGAAGTACCTACAAACAGAGAAGGTAATGAAAATATTCAGTTCTTACTTTCTAAAAATGTTAACCCTGCTATGAAATTCCTGTAATCCTAAAGGGTTTGGGGATAATCCTCAGACCGCTAATTTTTCTATTATCTATTTTACTTATTAGGAAAAAGTCTGATAATTTCTAATAGCTTCAAAGTGTTGGAAATAGAAGTTAGCCTGTTCCCTTTCACCCTGTGTTGAGTGGTTGAGAAATCATCAAGGGAGATTGGCAAAATTAGGAATTGGCAAAAGCTTCCATCTGCCCCAAACTGATCCAGTCCTGTTTCCATGTTTGGAAATGGTTTCTTGAGCTTATCCACACTTTGTTGGCAGGTCATATCTTTGCAGGATGACAGGCACTTTTCTTTCGACCACCCGCTAGCCATGATCCTGGCCTTGGGGAATGCAACCCGTCTGTCATGTCCAGAATCAGGGGGCAAATAAACTGAGGACCAAGTGAAATTATGGGTGCAGCCATTGTGTATGAACTCACTGCTTTGCAACCACGCATCACTGAGCTTGCCTTATAGAGGCGTATTTTGTCCCATCATATGAAGAGAGAAGTGAAGGAGAGGACGTTTTTGAAACATGGGTACAGAAGGAGAATTTAATATATCTGATAAGGAACTCAATTACTACATTTTATTCTAAGAAAGAATCACTTCTGTAACACTTTTAGGGAGAGAATACATTGTTGTGCCCAAAGTCAGATACTTTGCAGGAGGCATCCTGGGCAGAGATCTAACCCCTTAGACCATTACAGTGAGTAGGCAGACCGTTCTTTCTGTCCTACTTAAGCACATTTTCATCTAGGAGAAACTAAACTTTAATCCTATCTACAATTTCAGAGGTGGATTAGTTCAGTTTAAGGGCATATTGATACAGGCCAGCAGACTCAGAAATCATTTTGCCCGACTTACTGATCAGTAACTGCTGTTTCAATGTTCAATATATCTTCAACAATAAGAGAAACTTAAGACATTGGGATTTTCATGGGTTTAGACCTGGTCCCAACAATTATTTTTAAGTTTTGTATCTTTAACTTTTTAAAAAACATTAGATTTTACTTATTCCTTCTGTCGATTGATCAAAAACAAAAGGAAATGAGGATCAACTGGCTTTTTAAAATTGGTATTATTAAATGTTGTTAGGATTCATTCCACTGTCTGTAAAACCTTCATTGTAAGGGTGTCTCTCCCAATCTTCGGACTTAACAACTTGCATTAAGTGTTTTGCATAAAGTTCTGGGAAACCTGTATTCACCAGTTAAGTACTGGCTCTAGGCAAACTCAGAAGCTTAGAGACCAGAACTGTTCTGGGAACATCCTGTCCTTGAAATGTGAATATTTCTAATCAAGTGCTGGTCAGGTGATGCATGCCTTTCCCTGAGACAGGCCTAGCAGGCCTAGTAGGGTGCGCATGGCCTTTGCATTAGAGGAGGATCACCTTATGAAGACCATCCACCAGGCTTTGGAATTTCAACCTAATTCTAGAACATGGAGCAGATGCCAAAGGAGGTTTTAGAGGGTAAGAGATAAACCAGAGATAAAGGAAAAAAACAAAACAAAACAAAAACATTGCCTGAGGAAACCTTCAGGTTTTATATATTAGGGTTGGATTCTCATTCTCTCCCTCCATCCTTCCCTCTCTCTCTGTCTCTATTTCTCTCTTCCTTTCTCCTTCTCTCCCATTGGATTCTTTCATTAACCATAGGTGGTTCTTAATGAAGAAGATCTGTGATAAAAGCATTCATCTATTCATTCAACAAATACTAACCACTCTCTGTTAGACACTGTGCTAGAGATATTGATGCTCTTACAAATAAGAAAACCCCTGCCTTCAAGGAACTCATAATCTGAAAGGCATCACAGACAAGAAAAATAACCTTTATGGCAGGATGCATAATGTGTCCCAGGTATTAGCTGGGACCTCCTGGCCCCTTGGGACCTGGCAAAGACGAGCCTCACAAAACTCCCATTTCATGTCTCTCTGAAGGCCAAAGCATGTTCCCAAGATTCCTGTTACATTCACAGTCAGTTTTGCTCTGATTTCCTGCTTTCTGATGTTCTCTGCATCTTGTAGATGTTCTTTTATTTCTGTTCTGACATAGACCCAGGGTTGGGACAACTCCTCTTCTGTTCCCTCCCACACCCGGGTGGGCCTCTCTTCCTCCCACACAAAAGAATCATGAAAATAAGGTTACTATACTGATACTATGTTTTAGAACTTGAACTGAGAGTTTTGGGGTCATGAGAGAGCACAGCAATAAACTTCAAATGACATAGGGCACATTTCTGTTGTGGGGTCTATCTGGTACCCATCACCGGGGCCTTCTCAGTGTCTGCTTCACTTCACAGAACACTCAGATGTCCTCCTGCCTTCTCTTCTGCCTCCTGATTCTCTTCCTCATGCCATCCCTCCTGCACTGTATTCTGCCTCTCCCCCCACACTCCAGTTCTGTAATATTCTTGCTCTCTATTGTCCAGAGTAAGGCTTTCCTTGTCATGCACTCCAAAATTCAAGCGCAAGCCCATCTTGTTCACACCTAAATCCTTCCTGGTACTTAGGCAGTGGGCCTTTCATGTTCTAGAATCCACTTTCTGTTCTCCATATCGAAGGCAGTGTAGCTGCATACTGTTTTCTCCTCTCTTTTATCTGTACTGATTGACTTATACACTCATTCAACAATATTTGTTGGATATCTGCTGTGGATCAGGTACCACTCTGGATGCTGAGAGTAAAGCTGTGTACGAGATGGACACAGGTTCTATCCTCATGAATTTACATTCCAGGAAGAATGTACAAGATGCTAAGAAGAAACAGAAAGGCCCTACTTCATTCTGGGATAGGATTGCACAACATGGAGAGCTAAGTCTGACAAGACAAGCAGGATTAAGCTAGGTCACTCAAAGGATAGCATTTCAGACAGAGGGACTCAATGACAAAAGTTGGCTCTGAAGTTCTCCACCATTCAGTCGAGCTGCTGGAATGGAAAGGGAAACAGAAATTGTGGTTTATTTCCAACATCTCTCCCTCCAGCTCCCACACCTCCATACTCAAGCAATAGCTTTTGAGCAGAGTTGAAGTATGAGCTCTCTAATGAGGAAGACAAGGCACAGTCTCCTACCCTTTTCAGTTTCTGGGTGGAGTCAAGGGTCTGAGAGTCTGGTTTGAATTGGTTTCTCTTTCCCAGAGGCTGGGCCCTGGAGCACAGCTCTCTCCTCACCCAGGTAGATCCCAGGGAAGGAGCTTCTCTGCAGTCTTGTCTTGGAGAATGGAAGTCAGGATATGGCTGGAGGGTTTGGTCATGCTCATAAAGAGCCGTGAGATTTGGCTGTGGAAAGAGCCAAGATGTCCATCGACAGATGAATGGATAAAGAAGAGGTGGTATATATATACAATGGAATATTATGCAGCCATCAAAAGGAATGAGATCTTGCCATTTGCAATGACGTGGATGGAACTGGAGGGTATTATGTTGAGTGAAATAAGTCAAACAGAGAAAGACATGTATCATATGATCTCACTGATATGAGGAATTCTTAATTGCAGGAAACAAACTGAGGGTTGCTGGAGTGGGGGGTGGGGTGGGAGGGATGGGGTGACTGGGTGATAGACACTGGGGAGGGTATGTGCTCTGGTAAGCGCTGTGAATTGTGCAAGACTGTTGAATCTCAGATCTGTACCTCTGAAACAAATAATGCAATATATGTTAAGAAAAAAAAAGACGAAGAAGAAGGTAGCGGGAGGGGAAGAATGAAGCGGGGGAAATCGGAGGGGTAGACGAACCATGAGAGATGATGGACTCTGAAAAACAAACTGAGGGTTCTAGAGGGGAGGGGGGTGGGAGGATGGGTTAGCCTCGTGGTGGGTATTAAAGAGGGCACATTCTGCATGGAGCACTGGGTGTTATGCACAAACAATGAATCATGGAACACTTCATCTAAAACTAATGATGTAATGTATGGGGATTAACATAAGAATAAAAAAAAAAAAGAGCCGTGAGATTTGGAATTGGGTCCCAGGGCTGTTGTTAGTTTATATGGAACATTTATGCAAAACTGAAAAACAAAACAAAGCAAAACAAAACCCTGCCACTTCTTCTGGGATGATGCAACCCATGGTCAGGGTACAGGCTTTGAGAAGGGAAAGGTCCCCTCTACCGGGGTGCTGCCTAAACGGAAGGTAATCCACTTTGTCCCAGGTTGTGCAGATTCTATAAATGTAGTTTGAATAGATCGATGAGGTTCTTCTAGTACCTAAATCCATGGATATACTCAAATTGTAGGTCTTTCCTCACAAGGCTCTGAATGATTAGCTGATAAAATGGCAGTGTTTAAGGAACTGTGCATCACAATCGGTACATCTTTTCCGTTCTTCTTATCCAATTACTTAAAAGTAACAGTAATAATGGTTAACCTTTATTGGGCATACTTGACATGTTCCAGGCACTGCACTAAGTAGTTTATAGAGATTAACTCCATGAATTCTTACAACAACCCTATGACTTACACATCATCAGTCCCATTTAATGTTTCGGAAAACAGAGGCTTAGGTGGTTGAACTCAGCTAGTGAGTGGGTTTTAACTTAAAGCCCATTTTAACTCCCACTCTATACCGCCTGTTTTCTTTTCTTTCCCTGCTTTCTTCCTTTCTCTCTCCTCCCTCTCTCTCCTGCCCCATGGGAACAAACCCTTGCAGAGAAGCCAGGTCAAGGAGGTATGCATTGTGCTTCCTGATAACTCTATGATTGACCTCTGATTTCTGAATGGCCCCGAGACTGGGCTTTCTAAACAAATAGCTTCCCTTTGTTGTTTGGGGTATGCCAAAGAGTTCAGGATTCTGAAAATCCTGGTTTCAGGTTTCCAAACCAGTAGGTCATGCCCAGAGCCTAATCCTTGCTGGGTGGCAACATGTCACCACACAAGAAAACACAGCTGTACTAGGCCCTTGGCAGGAGGCTCTGTGGCTTTTCTGGCCAGCCCAACCGAAGGCACAATGGAGAAGCCCCCATCCATGGTCATTTCTAGAGAACTCTTCGCCATGTGGGGAAAACAGATATAGAATAGTACCTGGTAGTTTCTCTGCAAAAGGCTCCATGTTTTCCTTATGTTTTTGGCACACCTCAGGATAATTCCCTTAGGTTTTAGCCATCTCCTCAAAAATCATAAGATACACATTTTAACCAAAGTTTGTAGATAAAAACTGGGGCCACGATAGTGGTACTCCCCTTGACTTGGCTTTGAAAAACCTTTATACTCTAAAAAAAATGTAGCGTCTACTTGAAACATAGATCTATTCATGCACCTTTAACCTTTGTTAAAGATTGTGATATAATGAAGATGCATAGCTAATCCAGAAAATGTCTAATTTTGGTGAAAAATGTACAACATCCAATATATTAACTTCCAAATAAGATAACCTGGTGCTCTCAGTTATTGGTTTCCAAGGACTCGTTGAACATTTCCTTGTTTGGCTTTGGAGGAATTTGCTCTGGGATTTCAGCCTGGCCCTTGACTCGCTGAAAGACTACAGACTTAGAGCAAGCAGGCAGAGAAGCCAACTAGCGAAAATGAAAGTAAGAGGTCCTGGGCCAGATGCTTAGTGTGTGTTCTTTAAATAAGGAAGAACTCCTGCAGGGTCAGGGGAATGTCACTGGCAGCCCCAGAACTTGGGAACGCCAATCAGACATCATGTACTCCAGACAGATCAACAAAGTCCAGAGGCAAAATGTTTCATTGTAACTGATACAGCAGTGTCCTGGCTTCTCTGAGATGTCTTCTCTCCCAGAGGTTGTTATTTTACCATTAGCCATTTAACCCTTTCCCCTGATGTTGACATACCTAACTCAGTAGGGAAAGCGAGTGGTAGATCTTCCAGACCGAAGCCCAGGCTTGGAAGGTTACAGCTAAGAAAGCATCCGTAGCCAGGTCCAGTCCCATTTAGTAAAATTTCTAACCATGATACAGTGCTGGGGCATGCCAAGAAGGGAACCAGATATGCATGCATTAGCTGAGGTGAAAAGAACAGTGTCTTCCTCTTAGTTGGGGTTGGGGTTGGGGTCAGGGAGTGACAAGGTCTTATTTTTGAAAATTGTGAAATAAATATTGATTAAAATGTGTAACATTAACATCTCCTCACCTCTTGAGAACTTTTACAGAGAGTGAGTGTGAACACTATTGCATTTTTGTTTTCTTTGTTTTAAAGATTTTCTTTATTTATTTGACACACAAAGAGAGAGAGAGAGAGCAAACACAAGTAGGCAGAGTGGTAGAAAGAGGGAGAGGGAGAAGCAGGCTCGCCACTGAGCAGGGAGCCCAATGAGGGACTTGATCCCAGGATCCCGGAATCATGACCTGAGCCACTTAACTGACTGAGCCACCCAGGCGCCCCTCTACTGCATTTTTCTTTCCTTTTTTTTTTTTTTTTTTAAGATTTTATTTATTTATTTGACAGAAAGACATAGCGAGAGAGGGAACACAAGCAGGGGGAGCGGGAGAGGGAGAAGCAGGCTTCCCGCGGAACAGGGAGCCCAATGTGGGGCTCGATCCCAGGACCCTGGGACCAGACCTGAGCCGAAGGCAGATGCTTAACGACTGAGCCGCCCAGGTGCCCTCTACTGCATTTTTCAAGTGAGGTTTCCTAAGACCTTTGAACCCTGAGAAAGAAGCACATCAGAAGTCCTAAGTCTAACTGTTAAATATTATGAAATATGGTGTGGCAAAATAAAAACTTTAAAGTAAGAGGAGAAAGAAGACCTCTGTTCTGATTATAGCTTAGCCTCCTCTAGTTGAGAGAATCTAGTAACTTTTCCATGATCATTAGTTGACCGCAAGGACCCCTTGAAGCTCTTAAATTCTCTGCTAATATAAGCACAGCACTCTGTCTGATAGGTTTCCACAGTTTTAGGGTCTCCTACACCATGTAGGTAAATTTTAGACCAAGGTCACAGTGTAGTATTATCCTCTAAAACATTTTTCTGTTACACTCAAGTGAACTGTGAATCCCTGAAGTGCTAGATAGGTATTTCATTGCACTTTGTGAACGTTCTATATGCCTTCAAAAATACATCTGAGACTAAACATGTATTGTCTTTCAAACCACTTTCATGTATGGTGTTTAAAATGGAAAATGCAATGATAAGGAAATACAGTATTTCTCTCCAGATTGTAACAAAAGGTTTATATGATCAATTAACAGTGCTTTCACTGCCCTCTGCTGCATTAAGGAGAACACTGAATTTGGAGAGCTTAGTCTTACATCTGATTGGGGAAGGCCTACTTTTCCTTTATGGTCGTTGTTATTAATGCTTACTGGCATATTCCACATGTAACACTATCTGACTTGGAAAATCTCAATAATGAAGCAGCCAATGACCCAAAACCAAATAAGCACTCTGTTCTTGTGAGTCAGGATCTTCTGGGGTTTTATTAAGTTCTGGGTGTTCTT
The DNA here is from genome assembly GCF_011800145.1 of Mirounga leonina. Classification (NCBI taxonomy): domain Eukaryota; kingdom Metazoa; phylum Chordata; class Mammalia; order Carnivora; family Phocidae; genus Mirounga; species Mirounga leonina. Next base: position 16,866,820 of record NW_023270702.1, read on the forward strand.
TCTACAAGATCACTAATATATATGGAAATAGCTGTTTATTTAGGAGGTGATTATAAAGGTTTTTAATACCTGTTATTTTTTTTTAAGATTTTTATTTTTAAGTAATCTCTACACCCAAATAGGGCTTGAACCCACAACCCTGAGATCAAGCATCACATGCTCCACTGCCTGAGCAAGCCAGGCATCCCAATACCTGTTATTTTTTAAAATATGAAAAATTAATAGAAATGGCAATAAAACACCTTAGATGAGAACCTTGCTTCTTTAAAAAGTGGAATGAAGCTTAATAGAATTGCTTTGTGGGAATGTTCTATTATTTGCATTTAAATATTGGGTGCTTAGCATAAGGAAAAGATTGAGTATTTTCATAGTTTCAATTATATCTTCATCTACTTTTAATTAACAACATTAAGTGCCATGTCAGTCTATTCTCTAGGGCTTCTATTTAATAATAATAGTGAAAATTAATAACATACTCATGAGCCTTCCTGGAGATATGCTTGTTATTTGTATTCATTATTGACCTAGCAAAAGCTTTACCTGTAATCTATTTTACTCCTGAATTATAAATTATCAACAGATTTTATTCACTTAACAACAATGTGTCAAATGTCTGTTATGTATCAGGAACAAACTTATAGATGAATGTAAACTGCATTTCTGACCTAAGATGCTCACAATTTAATGGGTGTAAAATATAAATAAACATGTCTTTTGGAGAAATTTTGGGGGGGGGGAGGGAAAAAAGAATTTTCCAAAGATAGTGCTCCCATTTGTGCCAATCAAGAGCCCCAGTAGTCTGATTGTTCTTGATCGGGATGTATGGCACAGTTACTAGTGACTAATTTGCTTGTAGTACTCCGCAGTGCTCACTAAGAAAAACAGGAATGGGTTTTGCAAATCTCTCTCTCTCTCTGTTTTTTATATATATACCTTTTAATAACTTGATACCTTCCCTGGACAAAATGTCAGTATATACCCTAAACACCCCATTTCCTCTCCAATCACAAATGTGTTTGTAAACAATAGAAAGATAAATATACTTCCAAGGGCAGATAACCTTATTTTATTTTTATAATTCTGAAGGGATAGTAATAGAAAACTGGTTCTGTTATATCCAATTACTGCCAAAACAGAGAGCTATTGATCCAACACTCCAGAACCAAAGTGGGTATTTTTTGGTGGATGATTCTGACATTTAACTGGCTAGGAGTCAATAAACCTCTTTAGCAAGTTAGTTTATTTGGTTACCAAGAGTATGTTTTGAAAACACAAGGAATACATAAAGGGCTTTACTTGAAGTCCTCAAATACCATATAAAGAATGCATGGGAAGTGATTGCTCAAAGTTAAATGCTTTGATAAAGTTTTTCATTTTGTTATGGTTAAGGCAGGCATTTACTTATACTTGCTTCAAAAGTTTTCCAGGATTAAGTCATTGAAGTCATACTGTATGGTGTGCAACTGGGACCTTTGATCATCCTTTCATATATATGAGCCCTAAATGGAAACCTTAAGCTTCTTCTTGAGAACCTTAGCCAAGCCCAACCTGTCTCCAGTGGTCACCTCCATGAGGAAACAGAGTAGTCTTCTATTTGGACAACTTCTTTTAGTCTCCTCCATCCTGTGGTCAATATGGTTCTTCAGCTAGTTGCATCCCAGGAACACAGGGAGCGTAACATCCAACTACTATCCATCAGCACTTACCAAAAATGTGCTTGATGGAAACCTGTCCACACTAAGAAATATTTTAAGAAAAAGTTCCATAAATTGTTTTTCATTCAATAAGCATGTTGTAAAATTTTTAGGGGGCAATAATTAATCATCCTCTTCTTCCTCTTTTAATTTCACAACCAATTAAGAAATAGACCAGAGTTAGACAGATGGAGCTAAAAAAAAAATCAGCTTTATTATTGGTAAACTTGACTTGGAGAGTATGGTTTGACCTGTGACCACATCAGTCTTCCTACAGGTTCCCTTTTTTTCCCAGAAACATTTGCATGTGTAGGGAAAACTACCCATAATTGTAGGTACTTTATAACTCCTTGTCAATACATAAATGAATGAACCGGTCAATCATAAAGGTTACTCCTGCTTTTTTTTCTCAAAGGAATGTCAATATAAATTCCAGAGTACAGGAAATCTTTTCATTTGTTTTGACCCCCATGACCATCTGCCTCTTTGGACCTGCCCAGCTGCTTTCAGAGGTGACAGAAAGCTCGAGTGGCTTTCGGACAGAGCACTTTTGGTACCAGCAAGAGGTCCCCTCAGCACCTTTTCCTCTTTCTCTCCCCCCTTCATCTGAAAATACAACATGTTGTTCTCTGATGTGAAGATATTGTTTGATTTCAGAGATTTGCTCAGTGCCTTAGGCCAGCTGTTGTGGCTCAAGTAGGATTAACTTAAACGCCAGTTGCTGTTTAGCAACTTACTCAAGTCAATCAACAGATATTTATTATGTGCCTTTTATACAGAAAACAAAGAGAAAAGCAGAACAAACCCATGACTCTTAAGAATGGGAAGCCAGGGGCGCCTGGGTGGTTCAGTCAGTTGTGTCTGCCTTGGACTTGGGTCATGATCTCGGGGTCCTGGGATTGAGCGCCGAATCAGGCTCCCTCCTCAGTGGGGAGTCGGCTTCTCCCTCTGCTCCTCCCCCTCGTGCTTTCTCTCTCTCTTCCTCAAATAAATAAATAAAATTAAAAAAAAAAAAAAAAAGAATGGGAAGCCAGATCCTGCTGATGATTATGCTATGCCAACATTTTTAAGACAGCAGAGCCGTGAAATGCCTGCCTCAAAGGTCCCAAATGATCTAGGCTTAGAGCAATACATATCCACCTTCCTTTCAGGTTTTAACTTCAAATTATCAATTTTACTCACAGTAAAGGTGGACTTGACAATGGGACTGGGACCTGAGGCTAAACCAGAACTTGGGAATTAACATTTATTAAGGTTATTTGGCCTCTGGTGACAGGCCAACCTGCTTCACCCATTCATAGACGAGAAAACTGGCAAGGAGAACAGAAGCCTACCTGGGCCTACCTGGGGAAAGTTTAATTGCTTTCTGGATTTTGTTTTTTTTTTAAAGGAGTGAATTTAATTTTTTAATTTTTTTTTAAAGGTTTTTTATTTATTTATTTGTCAGAGAGAGAGCGCGGGTAAGCACAAGCAGGGGGAGCTGCAGGCAGAGGGAGAAGCGGGCTCCCCGCTGAGCAGGGAGCCCGATGCGGGGCTCGATCCCAGGACCCCGGGATCATGACCTGAGCCGAAGGCAGTCGCTCAACCGACTGAGCCACTCGGGCTGGATTTTGAAGCACAACTGAGCCCACTGCCCACAAGCACAGCCAGTATAAGACAGTAAGAGAAAGGATGGGCCATCACAAACTTTTCCATTCAATAACCATAGTATTTGGAAAAATCCTGGTTCAATGGTGTTCAGGCTCTCCACTAATCAAATTAGCTACTCCTCCCATGGGAGAAGCGACAGGAGACATCTAGAAGTATATTGTCCCATCTGTGGGAGGAATGGATTTTCCCCTTCATGGAGAAAGTAAGAAAAGGGAAATAATGGTCTCCCCAACACTGAATTATTCCACAGGGGTAGATCTCCCCAGGCAGTCCTGGTGATCTTCATTGTCCTGAACACCACTGCGGGTTGACATGTAGAACTCTATTTAATCTCTGTAGAAACTCTGATGTAGGAGTTAGCCTAACTTCTTCTCATGGAGACCCTCATCAGAACATAAAAGAAAGAAAGAAGACAGAATACTATTTACCATACATACAAAAGGAAATCCGAGCCTACAAGCAAAATCTGTACCATTATGTTTCCCATTTGGGAAAATAAAATATTTCATATATATTTTTCTTTCCACCTCCCCCTCCTTCCAAAATGCAGGAGCTTATTTGTCTGAAGTAACCCACAAGGAAGCCTAGCGAATCTGTCTCTTACGTGCTGACTCCAGTTTCTTTCTATCATTGCCAACACTCTTCTCCTAGGATTGTCATTGGCTTTAAAGGGGTGTCATAGGTGAAAATGTTTTGCCTGTTACCTAAGAGTTAAAGTTGCACGTCTCTGGGTTTGAATCACGGTTCTGCCCTGTGCTAGCTCTGTGACCTTGGGCAAACTGCTACAGTCTGTCTGAGGCTGAGTTGATTTTTCATCACAGGGTGAGTGCTTACTAATTTTCGGGCCTTTCCTCTGAATGTGGGAAATGAATTAGATATAGAATCAGCAATATATATTTTATAAGCTGGCTGTACCCACCAGCCTCCTGCTTTGTCTCCCCACTCACCGCATTTTTTTTTGCAGGCGGCAAATGCAGTGGAAAAATGTGAACTTTGGAATGAAACAGCCACGGGTTTGCATTACTGTTGTATCATTTATTAGCTGTGTTACTTTGGATAAATCACCAAAAGAGTCTCATTCTCTTACTGTGCTAACAATGTTAATCATAATGAGGAAAGAGACCTATATTCAGAGTCCTATCTTAAAGCAGAGAATCATAGTATACACATCAGATATCAGATTTGTTCCTCCATTTTAGAAAGTGGTTTATATATTATATGAGGTCTTCATTTCTTCACTGACTGATTCACTTGTAAGGCATACCTGTGCACTAAATTTGTACACAAGCACACACACAGCTCCCACGGAAGCCAGCTTCCTTTCAGGAGAGTGCCGATTTCTTTGAGAAAGCCACAGCCCAGTGCCGGTGATAACTGGCATTTTCTGTTATGGTGATGAGTGAGGATGGGTTAATCCCTGAGCCTGTCAGGTTTGGCCAACTACCCCCCAGATTTCCCTTCATCAAATGGAAGTATGCGTCCTGCCAAGTACTTTCCATTTACTTTGTAAGCTTCATGTTTTTCATTGGAAATTCAATCCATGTGTGCTGAGTTATTTACTGAACTCAGAATATTATTGGGCAAATGCCAGTTCATATCCAAAAAGTTCCCTCCCCACAAAAGAACCCACCATAAAGATCCACATTTTTTTCTCTCTTCCTTTAATTTTTTATTTTAATCAGGATCAGAACTAAAAGAAGCCTCATTTGGTTCTGAAGTTACATAAAAGTTATATGGGCTACACCAGTCAGTAGTCTCTGAACATACAAGCTAAAAGAATCATACCAAAATGAGCAATCCGCAGTCCCTCAGAACATCTTGTTAAAAGTGTCCTTTCTGTATTGACTTGTTTTAAGATTCCTTTCTTCACCAAAAAGGAACTTGGTTCTTAATGTTTCCGTTTTACAGGTGAGGACACTAACAGTCAATGACTTGCTTATCATGGTCAGATGATAGGAATTTGGAAAGGAGAATGAAGAATAAGAAATAAGCACAGCTAAGGGTTAAACTCAAGTAATTATTGCATTTGAGCTAAGAAAAGAGGCATGTGGACACCTCTTGTGGGAGAGTACATTTTAGCACCCAAAGGGAATCAGTGCTTGAGGGGCAGGTGCAGCTTTTCTCAGTGGGATGAGATAAGAAGTGTTCACACAGGCATGATACCATGAGTTCTCATGCACTAGAAATATCATGTGTAGGTAGAGAGTGGATTTTTTTTAGAGCCACATTAGACAACAGATTTTCTTATTTATGCATATTCAGTCCATCTGTAACTCCTTTGCCTGTTCTTGGCCACCAGCCTAGAAGAGGCCCAGACCCAGAATATTGTGTAAAACTGTGGGATTTTTGACAAATTAGATTTTAATTCCCTTACGGTTCCCTGATCCACATTTATGACTTCCATTCCCAAATTGATGTGTTTAGCCCGATCTCTCATTTGCTTCTAATCTAATTTCAACAATTCAACTGATTTTAACACAACCCTCTGCTTGAATACCTGCTAGCAATGCTCTCATGTATAATCGGTGTTATTAATGAAACATATTGGAAAGAGAGCTTGGGTTTTATTTTTATTTCCCAATATTTGATCCCGCTTCTGAGATTCCCTTGCCTCTACCAGTAACACCACCATGATTACAAATTTGCAGTCATTCTTGATTTCCACTCCCCTATAAATCCGGTCCCTTCCTGAGTCTATAGTTTTTGCTTCAAATTGTGTCTCTTATCTCTTTCCTGTGGGTTATAACAGATAAACTCTAATCTAGGCTCTCATCACTTCCTGTTTGCACAACTTTAATGGTTTCCTCATTTCTCTGTCTTCAGTCTTCTCTTTAGTCCATCTTGCACACTGACTAATCTCTCTAGGGGGCTTAAGAACCAATAATAATTGCTCATCGCTACTGGGTCATATCCAGTATCTCACCCTGGCATTTAAAACAGCTTTTAATGTGGTTCCACCCCACTGATCCATCTTTACTTTCAATGACCTGTCACACACACCCTCCCACCCTTGTTAGGTCAGCTGTGCACCTCTCCAGAACACACTATGCTTTTCCCCACCCCTGTTCTGCCAAGCTTACATTACGAGTCACACACAGTCCAGTTTCATGGCTGAAGGAGCTGGACAAAGACCTGCACATGGAACAATAAATAATTTGGGAGACAGATTCCCAAATCTAGCTAGTACTAGTACTAGAGAGAAGACAAGTCTAACAAATAGAATAGGGCTTGGGACAAGTATGGGAACAGAAAATTTGGGACGGTCCGGGCAAGCAGTTCCTCTGAGAAAAACCCAGCCTTCAAGAGTGGGAATGGACTAGTATAGGGATGACAGACAGAGTTGAAGGATCCAGGACAGCCATTCTGAGACATCTAGGCATACATACAGACAAACAGCATCTGGAATATCTACTTATGGTAGTAGAGTCCAGTAATTTCTTGGTGAAATCCAGGAGTAGGACTTTCATCCCTGGGAGGACGAGGAGATATGACAAGGCAAGAAAAGACTCCCATCCTAGAAGAGCTGGGATCATCAAAGGCGGGATTAAATCACAAAGGGTTAGACAAGCAGAAATATGGTTACAGGATTTGTTCCCTAGAACAATATAGAAGCTTGTGAAAACTAGGTCACCCAGTCAGCGCCAACCAAGATCAAGTGACCCAGTCCTGTGCCCCAAAAAACACAGCACTGAGAATTTGTGTTCCAGAGGCTGAGAGGGAATCTACCATCATAAACACCTTTGGACTTGAATTATATCCTCTTGCCACTGACTGTATGATCGTGTACAATGTCCTTAATTTTTGTGAGCCTTGAGTTCTTCATATATAATAATGAGGAAAATAATTAATACTTTATAGATTTGGTATGATGATTAAATAAAGTGGCTGCTATGGCACCTGCCATTTCATAATGGGCTTGCTGCTCTTTGCCAGACTCCTGAAATCTCTCCTGCCCGAAAAAGGGATTGACCCTCGAGGCTGAGGTGGTGTTAAGCCTGTGGGTGGGAACCTGCCATTCCACTGATGGTGGAGAAGAGTCCAGAGGCAGGAAATCAGGCATGGCCTGACTCCTCACTGGGATGCCTTCCTTCCTCCCTCTTCTTTCTCCCCTCCTCATTCCCCCATCCTCTTATCTCTACCAATCCTGAACATGACTCATTCTCAACACAACTGCACCTCTTCTGTGAAGCATCAACTCTGTTCTCGAAATTTCTCCATTCTTTTGGCCCCTTTTGGACTGGCATTTTGCTAATTACTTGACCATGTATAATATTAGCAATCCCAGTTTTGACTTCTTTCAAGTAAACCCTGAGGTTCATGGCATTGCCATTTGTAATGTTGCAAAGATATAACTTCCACAGAAGTTCTGCAAAATGAGCCAAGTGAGTGAACCCTGCAAGTTGTCCTCCATCATAGTCCAACATAATTTTGATGATACCAATTTGTTGTTGCCTGAACATTTTGTGGGGAGAATTATATCCTATTTTGGAATTTGAGGATTGGGGATTTTTAAGTTCTCTGGATGAATTCCTTGGTAATGTCAATGGCCTACAATATTATAATTTGTTGATTTTTAGTTGCCTCTTGTACTTTAGCCAGATTTGTTTAACCAAATTTCAAGCCTCTCTAGGATTAAGCCGAGTCTCTTCTCTCACATGGTTCCCCCCAAATTTAGCCCAAAGTTGACTTCATACTGAGCACTCAACCTGCAGTTGGTGATTGATTCAATGAGTGTCTCTTGTTACCATTTTGTTCAGTTTTTGGAATTCTAGATAGTCATTTTCTTCCATTGTCTAGTTACATCTAAAATAAAATTTAACATTTTCACTAGCATAATAGAAAGGGAAGTAAAACACAAAGGAGTTGAGTCTAATACTCAATTTTTTTTTTTTTTGTAAGAAAAGCATGACAATTCATTTGCAGGGAAATTTTGGCTACACATCATTCTTGTCACCAGGAAGCAGGGTAATTTATATTATCTTGTTCTGTTTATGGACTGAGTTCCTTGTCTGTTGCTTAATCTATATCCTATGTTGTCAAGAGAGGAGACTGGAGCCCAGCTATCACTCATCCACACTTATATCATCCTGACTTAAACACTACAGAGGAAAAAACACTCTTCGTGTTTGAGAAATGAAGTTGTACACATTTAATTTTGTATCCTGTTTTTAAATAACTTAAGAGGAGAATTTCCTAGATGAAAATAAATCATATTAATTTTATTAATGATGGCCACTACTAATAATACATATCCCCATGTACAGTGTAGTAGAACCTTTTCCTCTATTTTCTAGAAATTTTGATTTTTCAACTCTTTTTAGTGTATTTTTCTTTGCAATATATAAGACCTTATAATATGTATTTTCACACAGTGAAAAGAGATGTTGTTCTGCCTATTTTCCTCATACTTTTTCCAGACCATTCCTCAGTCATGACCATTTTCTGGCTGGCTTTCCTGGCAGAGTATAACACACATACCCACACTCCTAGAACTGTCTGGTGTTTGCTTGGTAAGTTCTACTTAGTTCCTTCCTTGGCCTGCGTCCTCCAGGGAGCTGTGGGACCATGGTGGTTCATACTCCTTTTTTCTCTTCTCTTCCAGCACATACATGGGAATCATTCCAGAGTCAGATTGGGCTCATTTTATGGGAAAGTGTTTGGATTTAGAGCCATATGTGATTTCACTTAAGATTAAAAAAGACACAATAAATAACAAATGTTGGTGAGGATGTGGAGAAAAAGGAACCCATGTGAGCTGTCAGCAGAATGCAAATTGCTGCAGCCACTGTGGAAAACAGTATGGAGGTTCCTCAAAAAATTAAAAATAGAATTACTATCTGAATCAGTAATTCCTTTTTTTAAATTTAATTTTATTATGTTATGTTAATCACCATACATTACATCATTAGTTTTTGATGTAGTGTTCCATGATTCCTACTGGGTATTTACCAAAGAAAATAAAACACTAATTTGAAAAGATATATGCACCTTTATGTTTATTGCAGCATTATTTACAATAGCCAAGATATGGAAGTAACCTAAGTGGCCATTGATAGATGAATGGATAGAGAAGATGTAGTGTATATATACAATGGAATATTACTCAGCCATAAAAACGATTAAAATCTTGCCATTTGCAACAACATGGATGGACTAAAGGGGATTATGCTAAGTGAAATAAGTCAGTTAGAGAAGGACAAATACCATATGATTTCACTCAAGTGCGAAATTTAGGAAACAAAACAAATAAACAAAAAAAGAAAAAAAAAAACAGACCTTTAAATATAGAGAACAAACTGGTGGTTGCCAGAGGGGAGGTGGGTGAGGGGATGAGTGAAATAGATAAGGGGGATTAAGAATACTTGCCATGGGGCATCTGGCTGGCTCAGTCAGAAGAGCATTTGACTCTTGATCTCGGGGTCATGAGTTTGAGCCCCATGTTGGGTGTAGAGGTTACTGAAAAAGAGTACACTTGTTATGATGAGCACTGAGAAATGTATAGAAGTGTTGAATCATTATATTGTGCACTTGAAACTAATATAACACTGTATGTAAATTATACTTCAATAATTTTTTAAAAGCTGCACTAAAAAAGAAAAAGAACTTCATCAATGAGTGTCACCATCACCATTTCGAGCATCTTTTCCTATCACGTTATAGTGTCGCTGGAAAGCAAAGATGTATAGACCACCTAATCCACTGGTTTTCCAAGTCTGATTTAGCAAACGGATCAAGCGGGCCTGGCTGGGTGAAGGGGGCGGGGAAGAAGGGACCCTGTGCTGGTGATAGCCCGTGAGGCACACCCTCTGCACACACCAGTCCGTAAACCACTAATCTGAACTAAATATCACAGTTTGCAGATGAAGAAACAGCCCAGAAAGGTTAAGTGACTCACTCATGGTCATATGAACGAGTTTGTGACAGAGTAGATCCCAACTTACCAAGTACAGAGTGCTTTCCAGGGCTTTCCCCACAGATAACTGCTAAGTAAAGAGTTCGTTTCTACTCATTGGACTAGTGCAATTCATCTCTGTGCCCAAGAGCAGTGTATGAGAACTCGTGTTTTCCTTGTTACAAATCTTTTACTACTGAAGGAGATTCGCAATTCACTGAAATCCCCAAAGTACCAGAAACTGTGTGACAAATCACAAGGGACAGGACATTATGCACTTTTAGCTGGCCCACCTGTTCCATGATGGGCTTTCTAGCTGAGTAGCCTAAAGCCTTGCAACCGACCTCCTTCATAAGCTCAGCCCAGAGCAGCTCAGCAAACCCTGAGTCTACTGGTCACTTTAATGGGTGGTCTCCTTTCTCCATCAGCAACCTGGGAAGCTAACCACATATTAGAGGGCCTTGATGGTGGCCAATTAGCACAGAGCCCCCCATTAGAGACCATCCACATCAATACCATCCTCTACAGCCTTCCTTGTGATTAATGTAATCACAATAATTACTGACCTCCCTTTTGAGGTCTTGGCCACAAGAGCAAGAGTTTTCCCTGAGTGCATTGTTTCCAAACAACTCTAAGTCCCTAGTTGTGGAAGATGATGTCATGAGTTCTGATGAGGGGGTTGCTCTAGAGCAGCTGAGGATTGGCCCCAAAGACCTAAAGGAGCCAATTCAACTTATATCCCACAGCCACATCCCCATGGCCACATGCATGCAGCCAATTACTCTATCATTAACCAAAACAAGCTTGTGGCTGTTGTTATTGTACTTTTTACTCCTATACCTTTTAGAGGAATATTGAGACCTAAAATCTCTTTTCTTTCATGCCTCTCAGACTTGGCACATAATTATCTTTCTTTCTCCCTTCCTTCCTTCCTTCCTTCCTTCCTTCCTTCCTATCCTACCCTTCCCTACCCTACCCCACCTCATCCCATCCCATCCCATCCCATCCCATCCCATCCCATCCCATCCCATCCCATCCCATCCTTTTTTTTTTCTTTCTTTCTTTGTTAGGAGCTAATGCTTAAATCAAAACTGGTTAGATTAGAATTTCCATCCAGATGGGTGCCTGGGTGGCTCAGAGGGTTAAGCGTCTGCCTTCGGCTCAGGTCATGATCCCAGGGTCCTGGGATCGAGTCCCACATCGGGCTCCCTGCTCAGCAGAGAGCCTGTTTCTCCCTCTCCCTCTGCACCTCCCCCTGCTCATGCTCTCTCTCTCTGTCTCAAATGAATAAATAAATTTAAAAAAAAATCTTGAAAAAAAAAATTTCCATCCAGAAAAAAACTAGTTGATTATTCTCTAATTAGACCACTTGAGGGCAGCATAGCCTTAGGAGCATATTTTTTGACCAACTGATATGTAGCATAAGGAGGAAATATGCACTGTGACTTTCATACACATATTGCTGTAATTCAGGGAATAAACCGTAAATAACGAGAAAACACTCCTTGGAAGTCATTTCAAATTTAAGGATGAAGGAATACATGTCTAATTTTAAATGTACTTACATCGTTTTCTTATATAACATAGTTACTTGAGGCAGGCACAATATAAACCATTCACATGAGAAAGAGATTTAAAACTGAGTGCTCTCCTGTTGGTGGGAATGCAAACTAGTACAGACACTGTGGAAAACTTCCTCAAAAAGTTAAAAATTGAACTACCTTAAGATCCAGCAGTCGCACTACTGGGTATTTACCCAAAGAATACAAAACACTAATTCAAAGGACACATGCACCCCTATGTTTCTAGCAGCAATATCTACAATAGCCAAGATGTGGAAGCAGCCCAAGTGGCCACTGATTGATGAGTGGCTAAAGAAGAAGCGGTATAGATAGATCGATAGTGGAATATTATTCAGCCATTAAAAAAGAATGAAATCTTGCCATTTGCAGCTACATGGATGGAGCTAGAGTGTAATGCTAAGTGAAATAAATTAGAGAAAGACAAATACCATATGGTTTCACTCCTATGTGGAATTTAAGAAACAAACAAGCAAAGGGAAAAAAATAAGAGAGAGGCAAATCAAGAAACAGACTCTTAATTACAGAGAACAAACAGATGGTTACCAGTGGGGAGGTGGGGGGATGGATGAAATAGGTGATGGGGATTAAGGAGGGCACTTGTGATGAGCACCGGGTGTTGTATGGAAGTGTTGAATCACTATACTGTACACCTGAAACTAATATAACACTATGTTAACTAACTGGAATTAAGATAAAAACTTAAAACATTTTTTTAGTTAAAAAATAAAATAAAATACATAAAACCAAGTGCTCTCAGAAAAAAAAAGGGGTCCCAGACAGTAAAAAAAAAAAAAAGACTAAACTAAAATATACCCCACAGGGGTGCCTGGGTGGCTCAGTTGGTTGAGCGTCTCCCGTCAGCTCAGGTCATGATCTCAGGGTCCTGGGACAGAGCTCCTCATAAGGCTCCCTGCTCGGCAGGGAATCTGCTTCTCCCTTTCCCTCTGCCTGCCGCTTCCCCTGCTTGTGCTCTCTCTCTCTGTCTGTCAAATAAATAAATAATCTAAAAAAAAAATAACATATGCCCCACAATTGACCTGGGAACAAAATCCTGGATATGTTTGCAGGTGTTTATGTTCCTCCCGGGGAATCGGTTTTTCACAACTAACGTGTTCCTGTTACTACCTCTTTTAAGCTAAGCAGGAAAGCTGCCTCTCTGCCTTTATTCTATATTTTGAGAGTAAATCCAGGATGAGCAAGAGAAGATAAAAAGAGGAGGTTTAGGGGGAAAGAAAAGTAGAGAGGCATTGCACTCTGTCCTTGGAGAATCACTAGTAGTGATTTGTAGGAAAAGGTCTACATTGGCCCAAATCATAGGAAGCTATACTAGCTCCATTCGTCTCCAACCCTCTCTAATATATTGTCTGTAGATACCTTTTGGTAGTTTTCATATGCTGTTAATTAACAAATTGCACTTGATCAGCCTGAGATATTTATGTTCTCTTTCCACGTATCACTGCATAAGCTACCTAAATAAGAGACAGATGACTGACTCCCAGAAAGCTGTCTGGAAGGCACTCTACATGCTTTCCTCTCCTCTGTATGGGCTGTAGAAAGAATATGATAATTCTTGAATACATTCCCCAGATTATCTGAAGAAGCCAAAGTCTTAACTCAATGCATGTTTTTTGTTTGTTTGTTTGTTTTCAAGGTTGTGATTGTGGCGAGGAATTGGAGGAAAGATCTGGAAGCAACTCATATGAGGAGGTTTTTAGTCCAAGCTCAGTTGGACCTTCAGTGCCTCTTGAAAATCCCTTCTTTCATCTCAAGTCCATATGCTATCAAATTCCTTTCTGTATTTTTTTGCAAATCTCCAAAAACAAACTCTTTCTCCCTTGAGTATGGAGGAGGCCTCAGCTCCTTTGCTGAGATGGCCAAGGTAATTAGGTGTGAACTCCCTGGCTTTCTTCCCTTCACTTCAGTTTTTCTCCTTCAGTCTCTTCCAGGATTTTGTTCCATCAAATATCTCCCTAACTCCACTCTTTTCTCCCACACTTGAGGAAAAGGTTCCTTCTCCACCTTATTCACCTTTCTAGCTCTGATCCTTTCTCCCTCCCTTCGTGGCAGACCACGTCCTCGCCTCCCTTGACACTCTCCCTTGCATTATTCCACGCTGCTCCCACTCTTCACAAACCACCCTTTAAAGCTCATTAGTAATCTGCTCATCACCAGGTGGTCAGTGATTTCTTCTCAGCTCTTCTCTTTACGACATCACACGCCTATCACCATGGTGGCAGCACTGACAAATTCTGTCCCCCGCCCCCCGGGCCCCCGCTTCTCTCTTTGAAATTCTTTCTTCCCTTGGATTCGAAAACACACATACTCGCTCCCTGACCTTTTCTCCTCAGTCTCTGTTGGCCCCACTTCTTCTCCTTCCCCCTTACATGTAGGGATTTTTCAGTACTCATTCCCTCCATCTTCTGTGTCCTCTTTTCCTGAGCTTGTCTACTCCTACAGCTTTAACTACCACTTCCTTGCCCTTGACGCCCCAGTATGCATTTCCCTTCCAAGCTATGTACCTCACCTTCCGATGGAATATTTGTCATGTCCACTTTTATGTCCTGTATCTCACTTTGCTGCACAGCCTCCCTCCCCATCTGTCTGTCCCAAACTCATTCTCCCATTTTACTATCCCTCAAGTCTCAAGACAAATTCCAGTCATCCTCAGCTCCTTCTATGCCATTTGTAAATTGTTTGGACATGGGACATAAGGGCTTAGGAAACGCTTTTGCAGAAATCTCCCTTGTATTCACAGTGACAGTGCTCCACTTCAGGCCTTTGTCACCTGGACTTTTTTTTTTTTTTTAAAGATTTTATTTATTTATTTGACAGAGAGAGAATGAGAGACAGAGAGCATGAGAGGGAGGAGGGTCAGAGGGAGAAGCAGGCTCCCCGCCGAGCAGGGAGCCCGATGCGGGACTCGATCCCGGGACTCCAGGATCATGACCTGAGCCGAAGGCAGTCGCTTAACCAACTGAGCCACCCAGGCGCCCCTCACCTGGACTTTTGAAACCATCACCAAACTAGTGTCTCTGTCATTCATCTCACTCTTCCTTGTTCCAGCCCAGTCAGTATTTGGCCATTAGCTAGTTTCCCAAACAGTCTCTCCAGTACAAAAGAAAGTGGTAATATTAGTTGCTTCTAAAATAAATGGCTGGGGGACAAGGATGGGAGGGAGGGGAAATTTACACTTATATACCTCTTGTTCCTTTAAAATTCTGTGCCCCATGAATATATCAGCTATTGATAATGTTTAGGGGAGCTTGGGTGGTGGCTCAGTTGGTTAGGCCACCGACTCTTTGGTCTCGGCTCAGGTCTTGATCTCAGGGTTGTGAGTTCAAACCCCACGTTGGGCCACGCCAGGCGTGGAGCCTACTTTAAAAAAATAAAACAAAAATAATGTTTAAGTTAAACATTAAGTATTGCCAATTAAGTTTAGAAAAATAAACAAAACATTTTTTTTTTCAGTTCTTCTCAAAATCCTACATGCGTTGACTTCAAAACCAAATCAGACTTCATCCCATCGTTGAAAGCTTCCTTAGGTCTGACCACACCCACCCTTCTAGTCTGCTTTCTCTCTGCTGTCTCCACTGCACAGGCCGGTCACGTGCCATTGCTCTGGATTCCGAGGCTTCCATGCCCTTGCTTAAACCATCCCGTCTGCCTGCGGTGCCCTGCTTCAGACCAGATGCAGTCTTTCCTTCTTTCCAGTTTCACCTCAGATGTCACCAATTCCAAAGTGCTTTCCCAGACCCCAGCATGTAAAACCACTCTTTCTCTTCTGTAGGCTTCCTGGCCTCCGCACTTGATTCTATCAGAGCCAGCCCTATGCACGTGACTGTTCTTATCTTTGTATATTTTGCACCCCTTCGTTCAATGCTCTTCACATGATAGGTTCTCAGTAAATGGTTTCTGAATGTCCCTGGCCCCGGACACCACCAAAATTAAGACTGTTTGGATAGGGGGCCCTCTGTGTCTGTCTCTCCTGGTGTTTGTCATTGCCATCAGGAAATACAAAAGTTGATGATTCCCTCTGCGGTCAGTGCTTTTGCAATTCTGGTCCTAGACCACCTGCTTCGGGAGCACCTGGAGAGCTCACTAAAATGTAAATTGCTGGGCTCCAACTAAGACCTGCTGGTTCCGGAGTCTCTGGGAGTGGGATTTGGCAATCTGTAATTTAAGCAGGCATCTCAGGTGATCTTTATGCACCTTCAGTTTTGAAAGCCTTTGCCTTCGAAGGCTATACCAGGGTTTAGGGGGGAGGTTTGAGCAGAGAGAATCCCTGAGGTTTCTTCAGTGCAATCCTGCTCATGTGCTCAGTGTTTCTCAGCTTCTGCCAGTCCTTCCACCCTGTGGCCCAGCCTGCTCCATGTACCTGGCTGTGTCTCTTGCTTCTGGAACAGGGCTTGCCCTCTGTCTATCCTTTCGGAAGGTTGACAGCTGAGCCGTCAAGCTCTGATTCCTTGCAGAAGCTGGTGCTGGCACCTCCCGACTGAGTGCCTCAGACTTCAACAATAATCTCATCTTTTTTCACTCTTCTCTTTTTTCCTGTAACTGCTGTGGGCAAGTGATTATCTCTGTGTTGTAGGCATGGGGATCCTGAGGCAGGAAAATGTTGAGACTTGCTTAAGCCTCTGACATATTAATAGAGTTAATGTCAAAAGCCCTGTCATCCAACTTGGCACTCCCAGTGGCCATTTTGTCAATCAGTAAGTCAATCAGTTAATCAACAAGTATTTACTGAATGCCAAATAGGCGTCCAGAAGTGTCTTGTTTAACAACTGCTGGCTGGTGCGGAACTTGGTTCAGTGACCTTACATCATCCCTGTGTACCATGCTGTGCACAGTTTGCTGCCGTTGTGGTTGCTGAGCTATATTTCACCTCACTACCACCATTTACTACATAATTCTATAGCCCTTAATGAAATTTAGTGGAACAGGGCTAAGCCAGCCCCTCCAGCATGACCGACTATTTGGCAATCTTAGCTTGACATTGTGCCTCTGACAATGTTCAGTTTTCCTTGGACTTCCATTGAATTAAAAGTAGAAATTCTGCAGATGAGGGCACCTGGGTGACTCAGTCGGTTAAGCTTCTGCCTTCAGCTCAGGTCATGATCCCAGGGTCCTGGGATCGAGCCCCGCATTGGGCTCTCCGCTAAGTGGGAAGCCTGCTTCTCCCTCTCCTTCTGCCTGCCCCTCCCCCTGCTTGTGCTCTCTCTCTGTCAAATAAATAAATAAAATCTTTAAAAAAATTCTGCAGACAAGTATGTGACTCTGTGAAAGAAATCTTTTTCTTTTCCCCTTCCAGTCAATGTACATTCAAAAACCTCTACCCTCAGCATAAATGGCCTTCATTTTCACAATCTGAAATCCTTTTATATGTTATGATGATTATTTACTTCTACCCCATGGCCCCCAACCCTATACCCCTTCCTAAAACCAAAAGGCAAAAAGAATATTTTTGTGCTACAGGCTGCCTTTATTGACACTTACAGGTATTTTCATTAATTTTCTAACAGTCACAGTGGAAACCATAACCACGTGTGCACAAACCCAGTTTGCTCTTTTTGGCCAGCTTACTTTTTTTTTATGAACCAAAGATAGTAAAGTAAGTTCAACTACCTGTCTAAAAACGCCAACTCAAACTGGACTATCTATGCCCAGTGTCCTGTAGGTTAACACACAGTCATCCTGGGTGCTGAAAATCAGAATTCAACTATCACAGACTACTTGGATGGACTTAGTATCTGAACCAAACTCCCATGGATAAGATCTGAAAAAATTTTGGCCTTCTTCCTTTCTTAGATTTCATATATTTTTTTTAAGATTTTATTTATTTATTTGACAGAGAGAGAGCACAAGCAGTGGGAGGGAACACAAGCCGGGGGAGAGGGAGAGGGAGAAGCAGGCTTCCACGTGGAGCAAGGAGCCCGATGCGGGGCTCAATCCCGGGACCCTGGGATCATGCCCTGAGCCGAAGACAGATGCTTAACAACTGAGCCACCCAGGCGCCCCTGATTTCATATGGTTTTAAAAATAGTCCGTAAACTTGACCCTGATTTTCAATTAGCATTGGTAGCCCCAAAGGTATCTATGGGGAGCATCACTGGCCCATCTCAGGTTTGAGAGGTGATAAAAGGCACCTGTGGCCATTTCTACTCTCTATCTAGTCTGTAAGTAGGCTGGATTGAGAATTAATCCAAATCACCTTGGGTGGCAGGGAGTCTGGTCCTTTGCTGAGAGGGATTTGGGCCAGTAATTTTACCTCTACATTGTTCGACATTCTATTTCAGGCTTAATGTTGTAACATGTTCTTCCTTTTTCCATCTCATGTAGCCATTAAATAAATGCCCTGGCTGGATCAGAGGAACCAGGAAACAGAATGTTACTCAGTGAGCTATTGATATTGCCCCCTAAAGCTTCCAACAACTTCCCCTATCAACATCTCTGACAGGGCCAAAAAATTCCAGTGGATTGCTGTTGTCCATTCATGTGTATTGCAAATGTGTTCTATGTCTCACTCAATAAAACTACTGCAGTTTTGCTGAATTATACCAAGACCAAGTCTTCCTTAGATATCTCATTATCCTGTCATTGTTCTAGGTGAATTACAAATAAGTAACATCTATAATGAGTTGATTATAGATATCCAAATGGACATGGGAAAAAGTTGATTTCACAGAACAACTTAATAACGGCAGAACAGACCAAGAACTAAGGCCTAATAATTTTCTTCAAAGGCCATAATAAAATACACCTTCTCTTGTAACATAGAATGCCTCACACAAATAACATCAAAGAGAAATTGAATAATTTTCATTCTTTAGGATTTCACTTTGATTTAAAGATAATGTGGCTTTAGTTATTTTTTATTTTACTTCCTTCACTTATTAAAATACCTAATATGCACCAGAATTGCTGCTTCCAGATTTCGTTTACTTAATACTGATGCACCTAAGAATAGAAAAAATTAGATTGTGGTTTAAATATCCTAGCAGTGCTATTACTGTTCCATTTTTATTTTTAAAATACTCATTTTTATAATGCCTCCATGTTTAGGTGTTTTACATGTGTTTTCTCTATTCTTCACAATGATGTGTTAAGTACATCTTACCATTGTAACTCTACAGAAAAGGAAAATGACTCCAGAAAGTTATGCAATGTGAATTAATGAGCTCGGTGCCTGACATGTAACAATTTCTCAGTCAATATTAGTAAAAAGAATCATTATTTTTCCCAAGGTCACACGGTTACTACATGGGAGAATATGAATTTGAAGTCAAATATAACAGAATGCTTTTGTCACTGTCCACACTGCCTCAATTTTCACACTTGATTTTATGAGCAAAGTTATTTAAATCTTACTTATTTGACCAGCGAGAGCAAATATTGCATAAACTATATTTATCTGTCAATATCTCATTAACATTAATTTATGTGCATGTACATCTGTATGTCTTCTTGTTTTATTTGTTCTGTTTTGGTTTTGTTTTTAGGTCTTTATATTGTACACCATCATACGTTTAAGAAAAGTTTTGGACTTAGAGTGAAGCTTTTTTTTCCCCCCTGGGAATGGGAAGAAGTTATTAATCAAGAGGCATATATGTGTGAAATGAAACAGTCCTGCTCCAAGAAGAGCCGGGAACTTCCCTAAAAGCAGAGGTTCCTAGCACGGCCTTATACAGCAGGTTGAGTGACACCTCATCCTAAAAATAGGACTTGCTTGGACACTACAAGGCGGGACATTTGGATTCTGTTTTATTTCGACCTGACATTTTAGAAAATACATCCAACATTTCCTTTAGAAGAACTCCAGGGATTCTATGAGTTATTCTGAAGAAAGTCTGTAAGAATTTGGACTTTTATTTGTAAATTAATAAGTGGCCATCGCTTTCATTTTGAAAGAAGAAGGGGATTCGATTGATTACAATGAAGAGTCCCAGATCAGACCTCCAGCGTCTTTCCCTGCGAGCACAGACGTTAGAACTCAACAAATCTCACATTCATCTCCGTCCAAGCGCCGTTCGGGCTTCTCTGCAAAAGGTCAACAGCTAAGGAGCCTCAATAGGCAAGAGGCACCCCTCCTCTCTTTCTCTCTTTCTCTCTCTCTCTCCTTTCTCTTCTATTTTTTTTAAATCTTTCTTTCCCAAAGTCTAATCACTTTGATCTTAAATTTCCAAACTTTGACAGAAGGCTCAACTTTGATTAAAACTTCTCTAGAAGAACGCTTAAGTGGTGTTGATGATGAGCAGCCACTCAGGCAGTTAGTTCCCTTCTTTGATTAAAAAAAAGGGGGGGCGGGCGCCTGGGTAGCACAGTCGGTTAAGCAGCTGAACCTTGGTTTCGGCTCAGGTCTGATCTCAGGGTCATGAGATCGAGCCCCACATTGGGATCCGTGCTCAGCACAGAGTCTGCTTCAGATTCTCTCTCCCTCTGCCCCTCCTGCTTGTGCTCTCTCTCTCTCAAATAAATAAATTTAAAAAAAAAGAGGAGGATGGTCACACAAAAAAGCAGTCATTGAATGAGCCAGAACTGGGCTTTGGAAATGCACGTGAAACCCTGGAACCAGTGATCTTACCTGCATAATGTCATGCTTACACGCCAAGTAGTTGATTAGGAAAGGCATCTCAGCCTGGTCTGGGCTGAATCACACCGGCTGTGCTAGCCTGGTGCTCTCACCAGAAGCCTCTGAAAATACTTGAAAACATCAGACTCTGGGTCATGATTATGCCTGTGAGACCTTGTGCCCATTGCTGGGGAGGAGACTGTCAGCTTCTAGGGGAGTGAACAGCATTGCAGAGATTTCTGGAGCGCAACTGAGAGGAGCTCAGGCTTTGGCAAGCTTGAGACTGAGAGCCAGTTCCTCAAACTGTGACTCAAATTGGCATATGATGTAAAACTTGTTTGTATCATTCTCGAATTGTTTCATGTGTGCTCATGTGTCCCTAGCAAGCCTGAAAGCCTCCGAAGATAGAGACAGTGCTATTTTTGATTTCCCAAAAGATTCTGTCAGAGTCATGGGCTCACCTTGTTGGTTGACAGTCACTGATAGCAGTGACTTCAGCTGTAAATAAAGAGAAATAGTTCATATTCCAAGTGATAAAAGAATGTGTCATGTTGGGGCACCTGGGTGCCTCAGTAGGTTACATATCTGCCCTCGGCTCAGGTCATGATCACCCCTGTGTTGGGCTCCCAACCGTCAGAAAACATTTGATTCCATGCTCGGTAACCATAGATTTTGCAGTGTGATGGATGCTCGGAGACAAGGCCCAATGGTTGCTTGAGAAAGGGAGAGGAGAATTCCCCTAGGAAATAACATTTCTGTTTGATCCTGAAGAGTAAGTAAGTCCCGTGTTCAATCATTTATTCAGCACTTGTTTACAGAGCATTATTATGTGCCAAATATTATACCAGATGCTGGGGACACAATGGTGCACAAAACAGACAATGCTGGACCTCATAGAGCTTATCTGCCAGAGGAGGAGACAGACCAAAACCAAACAAATGGACATACTAAGAATAAGCAAGGCAGTGGAGATGGAAAACTGTGACTCTCACATGTATTCAGTTTTCTGGCAAGAGCACCAAGCTGACATAGCCCACAACTCAGCCCAGACCAGGCTGAGATGCCTTTCCTACTCAACTCCTTTGTGTGTAACATGAAATCATGCAGGTAAGATCACTGGGTCCAGGGCTTCACATTCTATATCCAACATCCAGGTCTGGCTGATTCAATGACTCCTTTTTTGTGTGTACACCTTATTCATTTTCTTTTAAATTAAAGAAAGGAACTGTCTGACGTGCTGTTCATCATCAATGCCACTTGAGTGTTCTTCTAGAGAAGTTTTCATCAAACTTGAGCCTTCTGTCAAAGCTCAGAGACCCTTAAGACCGAAGTGACTAGACTTTAGGAGACAGACAAAAAATAGAAAAGAAAGGGGGTGGAGAGAGAGAAAGAGAGAGATGCATATTGCCACTGAGACTTCTTAGCCACTGACATTTGCATTGACCAGACAGTGCTTGGGCAGAACCACATGTGAAGCTCATGTAGCTTTAACATCTGCATTTACTAGGAAAACGGCTGGCAGGGCATCTGACCTATAATCAGCCAAGAACCAAAGGACGAGAAGGACCAAGCCATGTAAAGAGTGAAGGGAAGAACATTCTAAGCAGAAATAGCATGTTTAGTTGCTCTGAAGCAGGGAACGGCAGGACTGAGCAAGTGAAAGAATAGAATAAAAAAGGAAAAAGATAGCATTTAATAAAGTTCAACAATGAAGGATTCAGGAGAGTTCACATGTACAAAGACACAGAGTCACGAAAGAGTCTGGCATGTTCTAAGAATGTTGAGAACTTCGTTGCAGCTGCACTTGAGATTGGAGGAAGGAGGGGAGCGAGGAAGAAGGGAGGCAGGAGATGGAGTTAGGAAGGTAGATGGGTGTGATTGTGCAAGATCTTGCTTGTGTGATGTGAAGATGTTTAGATCTAGTTCTGTTCATAAGCAAGACTGCAGAGATTTTTACAAGGGAGTGTGGATGCAGGACTTGATTGTGGAGAATGGATATAAAGTGAAGAGACTGGAAAGGTGGCAGTCAAATGGCAGGCTGCCAAAACAGTCTGAGGAAAGACTGAAACAAGGCCGTGGTGGGGAGGACCAGATTGAAGAGACAATCCTGCGGTAGAAGCAATAGGATATGATAAGATACGGAGTGAGGGCATGGAAGAGTTAGGACAACAGTGACGGTTCCAGTTTGGGAGGCACACATTCCATTAGCCGTCTGAGTGACGGTGTCACACATAGCATATAGCTTCTGGAAGACTCCCTTGTGTGTTCATGAGAGTGGAAAGGGCAAAAATTGCCTTACCATTAACTATAAAATAGTCTTGACCTCACAGACCCTCTGCAAGGGCATCAGGGACCTCTCAGGGTCCTTGAACCATGCTTTGAGACATGTTGTTCTAGGCAGTTACTTGGGATTCCCTTCGCCATCTCGGACCTCCCCTCATAAACGACTCACCACCAACAACCTCATAAATGCACGTGATCTGCCGTTATTTGCACTTGGACTTGCTCTGGCCTTTTCAGTTTGGACCGCCTGGGCTGGGGCAACGACCCTTGCCTAAACTTCCAAGCCTGTCTTGAAGCTCTCCCACTGATGGTGGCTTCTTGACAGTCTCCCAAGGTTTGGATCCTTACTCCTCTGCATGGCTTCGGTTTGTCTTGCTGCTCAGATCTGAGGCATCTTCTGTTATCGAGAAGGAGCTCTCATTCTGACCATAGAAAGAGCATTCTCTGCTCTGGACCCTGGGCAGGTGGTCAGACAAAGCTAGGTTCATCTTCTTAAAAAGACTGTTGAAAGCAGAGTAGAGCTAATGGGAGAGTTAATGGGAAGCCCGTGTTAGTGCTTGAATAGGAAAGCAACATAAGAGAAGTATTTATTAATTTGACAGTGATTTGCAAAATTCATTAAAGAAGGAAGAGACTAAAAGCAGGAAGCCAAATGTGTAGTGTGTGTGTGTGTGTGTGTTCTTTTTTAAAGGAAAAAGTCCTTTACAACGTGGAACTGAAATAGCAAATCCGATAGTGTGTGGGATTGGCCATTGTCAAGAAATGCAATTTTAGAGGATTGACATTTATTTGGAAAACTTTTCCTTTAGACAAGTTTACCTTGTTTTATGATCCCTCCTTGATTTAATTTGGTTTAAAAGTCAGAGAAAAAAACCTATTTCACTGGATCAAATTGTCAAGTGCAGCTTATTAACATGTCTACATGAATTTCTAAGGTCTTCTAACAACTCACCACTCAATTCTTGGATCCATGCTCTTACTGAATGCTTGTGTATGAGCCAGCAAGCTCCCTCCCCCCTCCATTTTGCTCTAAAAGCACAATTCTCTTAGCATACAAAACTCTTAGTCTACAGACTCATGACACAGGTTTTCCCTTGCATAACCTACAGCTTAGTAAGCAAGGTGTTTCTAGAAGTCTGTTTGAGAACCTATTTAAAACTGCTCTGAGGGTCTTTTCTCCCTCCCCACAATTTTCCTCTCAATATTTATAATATTTTTTGCATTTGAAATATTATTCTGAATTTTCCAAATTGTAAGAGTCTCAAATGAATGCTCGTTTATATTTAGATGGGTTGAAAATGTATTCCATTAACAAATTTAATCCCTCGAGTTATAGTGATGGAAACATGATTTAATGCTTTTCCTAGTCTTAGAACTCATCAAGTTGGGAGAGGCTTGGGTCAAAGCCTGACTGGCTGATCTGTAGTCCCGTGCACTGTCCTTGAACTAATTAATGGTCCCTGTTAGTCTTGTTGAACATTTGGTTCTTCTAGGAGGTCTCTGGCTCAGTCACTGCCACTATATTAGGCAACATTCTGACAAGTAGTCTTATTCCTACAGAGAATCTACTCGCTTTCTCTGGAGCAAGGCCTCCCCAGACCACTGGGCCCTGCTGGTGATGTTTGAACGGCCCAGGGGATGAGGCAGATAGCAAAAAATACACCAATTTTAGCAGAAAACACATCAGCGACAGCTGGAGCACCACAAAGTCTATAAACACACTTGTTACTCATCTGCTGTGCCTGTTGAGCAAGCCAGATACGTGGGCCACTTGAACATCTTGTAGGGGAGAGGTTTCCTAGGCAGGCCACCTGACGGAACCTGAGATGAGAAGAATCAAATGAGCTCGGCATTCAGAGCATTAAGTGGGTGATTAGGTTAGTCCTGATTTGAAAGAGGAGACCTACCACCTAAATGGAATTTAAAGTGTTGAGGGAAGGAATGACAATTGGATTGGATGGTTCAATGGAGCACCTGTTGATTCAACCTATGGACTGGGGGATTAGAAGAGTTTGAGTGGTATCAGGCTGCTGAGGTCTTCTTAAAGGCTATTTAAGAGGTTCTGCATCCACATCTCCTCATCTAGAAAAAAGGCAGAGTGTTTTATGAAAGGCAAAGCCAATTACAATGCAAATTTAGATCACATGACCATAAGCTTGGCAGAAAATGGCATGTAATTAACATTAACATGTTGGAAATCTAAAGTTACAGATGCCAGGGATTGCAGAGCAAGATGTCCTCTGTTTATGGTTTTGGTTATTTATCTTATTTAATTTGTCTTTTATTTTCATATCCAAATGCCTGCCCATACAAGAAATGAGATTATCTGGGGGGGAAATGTGATAAACCTAGACCTTATGATTAAATTTTCTTGGACTTTAACCAAATAACCGCAGATCTCTGTTTGATAAATATTTTTCATTTGCTGTTTTTTTAATCACTAATTAATAAAAGTGCACACAAACAAATGTGTTCTGATAAAAAAAAAAAAAGGTAAGAGCAAGGTTTTATTTCCAGAGCAAGTCTCCACAATGTCCAAGTGCTGTGAACACTCAGCTCTGCTGTCTCATGATCTAAATGCCCGTGATTGTTTCAGCTTTTGGTGCAAGATGACCCCAGCCTATAGCTCTCATCTGTGAAGTCCTTTAAATATATGTCTTTGTAAAGAGCTAAAGCCATTTCTTCAAAAGGTGAAACTCAGACCAGTTCGTGTGTTAGGTATTTGAAGAGAAATATATAGCCCAATTTGGAGTTCTACATTGAGCTCCAAACCCAGTGCATGTAATAATCGAAGCAGCTACTATTTATTATTTGTTGTATACCCATTGCTGTGATGAACATTTTATAT
Source organism: Mirounga leonina (assembly GCF_011800145.1). NCBI lineage: Eukaryota > Metazoa > Chordata > Mammalia > Carnivora > Phocidae > Mirounga > Mirounga leonina. Next base: position 16,892,336 of record NW_023270702.1, read on the forward strand.
ACATTATGTATTTCAGTCAGTCATTTCTCTCAACAACCATGGTTACGATAGGCATCTTATACCCATTTTATGGGTGAGAAAACTGAAGTTCAATGATTAGATAACTTGCTCAAATTTACCCAGTTAGTACGTGAAGGAGGAATTCGAACCCAGGTTTGTGTGATTCCAGAGGCCCTGCGTTTGAGGGGTAGTACTGTGTGTGGCTGGAACCCTTGCCTCTGAAGCCAGACTGGCTTTCAGTCTTTGCTCTGCCGCTTGGTAACTGAGGACTCTGAGACCTGAGCCAAATAACTGATTTTCTCATTTGTAACATGGGGGTCGGGGGCGTGGTAGTAATACCCGTCTTGTAGTGTTGTTTTGAGGATTAAATGTGTTCATATGCAAAAAACAGAACAGAGCTTGAAACACAGAGGTATTATATAGTATATGCTGTTCACATTTGTGTGTGCATTACTGTACCCGTAGTGATGACAGCCCCCACACATCTCAAATTCAGCACGTCCCAAGCGCATTCATCATCTTATTTCCCCTAGACTTGCTTTCCGGGTTTGCCTGAGCAACTGTCATCCACAGGTTTTCCAAGCTAGAAAACCTTATATTCGACTAGTAGTTCCTTACTGATATAAACCAGTACCTAATTTCTGTCAAATTCATCTTGTAAATACATTATAAACATATTCCATCCTTCCATTTCTGCATGAGTCACTGCCTCATCATGTATCGTCTGGACCTTTGCTGTATGGTAGCCACCAGCCCCATGTGGCTATTTAACACTTGCATCGTGGCTAATTTGAATTGAGATGCACTCTAAGTATAAAATTCTTATAGTAGAGATTTCAAAGACTTAGAATGAGAAAATAATGTAACCTATCTCATTAATGGCTTTTTATATTGCTTACATGTTGAAAGAAAAATATTTTGGAATATATGTATATATATACCAAAGATTTTATTTATTTATTTGAGAGAGAGAGCACGAGCGAGTATGAGTGGTGGTGGTGGGGGGGTTATTGGCAGAGGGAGAAACAGAAGCCCAACATAGGTCTCGATCCCAGGACCCTGGGATCGTGACCTAAGCTGAAGGCACTGGGGCAACTGAGCCACCCAGATGCCCCAAATATGTATATCTAAATTAATTCTGCTTGTTTCTTTTTATGTTTTTAACATGGCTACTAGAAAATTTAAAATTATACATGTGACTTACATTTGTTGTTCATATTATATTTGTACTGACTAGTGCTGGTCTGTATGTTTCCAAATGCCTTCTTTTGTTATCTGTCTATCTATCTATGTATCTAGTCATCTAGATAGCTAATCCTACTTTTTTCTGTTTTACCTCTATTTCCTTGTCCATAGTAATATTAAATATGTCTTCCTGAACACAAATCTGGTCCAGTCTCTTTTTGTAATTAAAAGCCTTGGCTGGCTTCGATGGTCACCTACAATGGAAAGTCCAAACTGCATCTGGGGCATACACCAACTTTTCATCCTCTCTCCACCTGGCCAGCCTCATATCTTGCATGACTCTCTTCCTTGCACTTCACATTTTGGCAGTACTGAACTGTATTTCGGTTCCCAGGCCATTTCATTACTTTTTGCCTTTGCACATGTTTTCCCCTTTGTTTTGAATACTCTTCTTTCTGGTTTTCTTGGTGAAGTGTTACTTATTTTCCAAAATCTGAGACATCACCTCCTCTGGGAGACTTCCCAACAAGGTTCATTGTTCCCTCTTTTGCAATAGTCTTGTTCTTTTTACTTTTGTTATTGCCTTTCCACATGTATAACTTGTTTCTCTATCTGTCGCCCCTTGCTAACCTGAATCTACAGAGGACATGACTGTAACTTACTCATTTCTATTTTGTCATTAAAAAAACAGTGACTGAATAAAATAATAAAATAAAATAAAGTAAAATAAAACAACCTGCTCTCAAAAAGAGATACACATCTGTAAGATATAAATAACACAAGGCATAAACTGTGCCCTAAGAGAGAGGTCGATGAATATCTATTTGTGGGAAGACAAGAAGTCAATTAATTTTGACTGAAATTTGAAAGAAGGTATGATGAGGTAGGGCAGATTTGACTGACCGGCTGAGGAAAGGTCTCTCAAAGGTGGTCTTTTATAAATTTAACATAGTCCAGGACCTGACTCTCAGCTATGCAGGTTCTATAGCAATCTTGTCATTGTTCAGGCAGTAACCCCATCTGGGGATACTAACCCATGCTACCTGAAGACAAAGAAGACAAGGGTAAGCTAGAATTCTGATTTCTTCCTTTAGAGAGAGGGAAAATCATAATGACAAGAAGACTGAATACTTGCATCTCTGGCCAGTGCCTGTCTTCTCTTAGAAACCAAATTATTATGTAAATCCGGAATTTGTGAGTGTGGAATCAGAACAAAGTGCACAAGTTGAAAGCTTCGATGGCGGATGCCTGCCGTGCTCCCCTCCACAGTTGGAAAACACCTGGTATTGTGCACAACAAGCCCTTGGTCTGGAGAGCTCTCTTCTGGGCAGTACTTTTTTGGGCACTGCTTTGTCTCTAACCCTTTTCTAATTTCTATTTCTGGACAACTCATTCAGAAAGACACATTCTTTCTTTGATATGGTAATACCTTCCATTAGGCTGCTCTGGATGACGCTCAGTCCATTTATCTAAAGTTACTTTGAGAATTCCTGTCCTCATCTGTTACTGTTGACCTCAGAGTTAACTCTCACATACAACCCCCTTTCCTTGTTTCCAAGATCTTAGACATCCCTGGTTCCTGCCACAGTGCATTTGCTGGGGATGGAGGGAAGGCACTGAGAAAGAAGAGGAGAGAAAGCTTCCTGGAGGAGATGGTGTTAGGATTCTGGAGAAGGGTAGGGGTGGGGCATGGCATGGGGCTCGGAAAGCCCACAGTTCTGCACTGGGGGTCATCTAGGACTTGGTTAATTATCGTCCTTGCTCGCTAATCACATTTTTCTGAAAGTATGTATCAGCTAATTGGGGAAAATTACAAGGCCCTGAACTTGGCCCTGAATGTACATATTCACCTCCCTGGCTTGGTCATATTCTAAACTTTGCTGGCTCTGTGATGTTCAGGTTGCTGACAGATGAAGCATTCACTATTTGTACTGTAATGACTACTAAGTGGCAAAGCACCTTTTAAAGGCAAAATATTTCCATTTTGGTGAACCAACAAAAGAGAATTATGTTATCTTGTATATTTAGATATTATCCTTATATATTTGGCAAATGAGAAAACTATTCATGAAGACTTTTAGAAATTATAATTCTTGCTTCTTAGTGTCCAGAGGACTTTAGTAGACAAAAGTTTAAACAAACAAGCTTATATGTCTATTAGTTGCTGTCCTGTTTTAAATGTCTTGATGTGTTAGTGTCTGGTTCAAAATTTACATCGGAAGGAACTTGGGAGTGAGAGTCCAGGATCCCTGAGGGCTGCATTAGTCCTAGCTGTGTCATTGCTTGTGCAAACTTGAACAGGGATCTTAACCTCTCTGGTCTTTGTTGTTCTCTCTGTAAAAAGCAGAGGACAGGTTGTGTTAATTTCTTCAATCTCTCAACTCTGCAACTCTCGGAGTTTGTGTGAAGTATTATTCCAATAAGTAGGTCAAAGCCTGAGATTTTAAACTTTTTCTTTCCTCCCTCCCTCCTTCCTTCTTTCCTCTCTTAGAGCAGAGTATGAAGAGGACAGATTCTAGTTGAAATGACAGGTTCTTGAAATACCCAACACTCACTGAAGGTGTGATCTTAGGCAAGCCACTTCACATCTCAGAGACTTAGTTTCTTCTTCTGCAAAATGGCCTTAATACTCCTTGCCTCTCAGGACTGTCATGAGGATTAGAGAGTGTGTGTACAAAGCAATGGTTTAGCTGTGGTTTTTGTTATTCCTAACTGACCACGTCAAATGATAAGGAGATTCAAACAAGGTTCCTGTTTTCATGAAGATACAGTTTAGGAGTGCAGATACCATGTTTTCTAATAATTAAAATATAAGTTATAAAGTGCCACAAGAGAAATTCAAAGTGACTTTTAATGAGTTCATAGACCACAAATATTTCTGTCTGCAGGGCCAAGGGGAATAATGAAAGGAAGAGCTTCAGGGAGGAGAGCCATTTAATGTGGACTCTGAAGGGGAAATCAGATTTCAAGACAGGATGGACATTCTGGGAAATACAGGGTGGATTCTAAACACAGAGAATTTTCTTTTAATCTACTACTCTCTTCAAGGTTTGCACTGTTGCCTGACATTTATAAAAGGTTTTCAAGTAGAGATGTTTAAATACCAACATGTTCTGGCCCAAGAAGTTATTTTTCCTCTGGAGGATCTGGCAAAGGAAAAGTTAAAGAGCTTTGGAGAATGGCACATTAAACAGAAAGGAATTTCAAAATATGGGTCTATTTGGGGAAAAGCAAGACTCTTTTAACAAGCAAATGGAAATGCACTGGCTGCAGGTCCTGAGAGAGCTGCCAGTTATCACTCCATCAATCTTTCCTCCCAGGTAGCAATGTTTGGTGACTAAATGAGGTGATAAGGAGCAAGAAACTGACACATGCTGAGGCGGAGTCAAAAGAAGGGGCTATCAGAGAAGGTCATCATTTGAGAACCTTTCTTTGCTTTTAATGTCAAAGACCTTGCTAATAGGTGAGAACCCCAGAGTTAGGGCTAATACTGAGTTATCTTCATTCTGCCTTTGCCATGTCAAGGAGAGGAAGACTTCTTGATGACTGCCATATAAATAGGAGATTTCAGAAGACACACACACACGCAGGTAATGCAACACCCAGGGATCACCACGCTGGATTAATAAAAGAGCACAAGCTCATAGTTGTTCCCATGACACAAGGTCCCCTTCTCGGCACTATGGTGTGGTGCTGAAAGGCTGGTTAAAAATTTGTGCTGCTGCCTTCATACCATGGCCATATTTTGGAGCCTATGACTTCATCACGGTCTGAGTTGCCAGGGCTGGATTCCAGGAGAAAGGGGAAGGGAGGTAGACAGGACGGACAGGAAGCAAAGATAAGCAGGTTGAACGAATTAAAACATTTAATTCCACTTTTTAGAATTCAGTTTTATCATTTGCACGGAAGGTCTGTGTCTTGTGCTTTCTCCTTCCTTCCACCGCCGTCCTCCCTCCTTCCCTCCTCCTTCCCTTTTTTTTTTTTTTTTACCTTTGGCTATTTTCCTTCTTATTTTCAAATTACACACTTATTTGTATCCCTTCTTTCCTTCCTTCTCCCTTCCTTCCTTCCTTCCTCTCTCCCTCCTTCCTTCCTGCCTTCCTTCTTCCTTCCTTCCTTCCTCCCTCCCTCCTTCCTTCCTGCCTTCCTTCTTCCTTCCTTCCTTCCTCTCTCCCTCCTTCCTTCCTGCCTTCCTTCTTCCTTCTTTCCTTCCTCCCTCCCTGCCTTCCTTCTTCCTTCCTTCCTTCCTCCCTCCCTCCTTCTTTCCTTCCTTCCTTCCTTCTACTCTCATCTCTTTGTCTTGATATTTAAACCTGTTAGCTTCTAGGAGATTCTAGAAAATTTCCTCAACATTATCTTCCAAACTCTGTTGAGCTATTCATTTCTGCTGAGATAGTTTTCATCTCTGAGAGTCTGTCTCATTCTTCTCTATATCCTTCTATTTCTGTTTCATGAATTTCATATCACTTTGAAGATATAAGTGATAATGGTTTTTGGTGTTTTCCTCTCCCAGCAGTTTTTCTGTTTGCTTTTTGCTCATTTTGGCCTATCTTTTACAGTAGAAGCTTTCCTTTAGATTAGTAGATAGATTTCCTTGGCTATCTGCTTACTGTAGAGTGATCAAACTGAAACATTTCTTGGTGAAGCCCTAATATCTCTCCTTTCATTAATTAGCTAATCAGAATCTTTCAGTCTTCTTCCAAAAGGGTATAAAGTCCAGCTGCCAGAGTCCTGGCAGACAGAAGGGGGCTTGGGGTGGGGGTGGGGGGTGTCTCGCTATCCAGTAGTTACTCTTTTACTTAAGTCCTTCTTTTCCATTTGGCACATCCACCTTCATCTGTGCCCAGTGTCCTGTAGGGCTAATAGAGGACATTTGCTTGGCTGAGTGGGGTTAGGAAATGGTACTGGGAGCTTCTAATGTCTTCTTAACCTTCCTGTTTTCATCGCTACCCCCATCCTTCAAGAGGGAGCTGTTCCTGCAACTTCCTGAGAGTTGAGGGAATTCTACAGAGCAAATTGTGTTGCTTTTTGGCTTTCTCCTTTCCTGACATAGGAGTTAGCATTCTCAGGTCTGCCTGCTTGTAGGAACTGTTAAAAATTACCTTTGTTTTTAATAACAGAGAAAAGTTTTAAAATGGCAAATAAATATCTACCTTTGGAAAACAGTATGGGCAAATAGCATTGCTGCAAACCACTAAATAATCGTTTCAAAATAGCATTAACATCAAGCTAGTCTAGGAACACATATCCAATTGGAGCATTCCGCAACTATGACTATTATATCCTGCAAAGAGAATAAATGGTTTGATAGTAAAAAGAAAATGCATTGGCCCGCAGTATGTCCATAGAGAGAAGCTAGGGTGTCCTCAGAGCTTTAGCCAGAGGCACTGGGGTGCCAGAAAGGCAAAGATGTCACCTTCCATGGCAAGAAGAAGCTGTAAGTGAGGGAAAGGAGAAGCGACAGCCCACCCAGGCCACATTCACCCTGACACCATCAACAATAAACAATACAAAACTTCTTACAGATAAGCCTGAACTTGACGGCATGAAAGTTGGTGTCCTAACCATTGCCTTTCTTACACTTTACAATATATGAAGACAAAAGGAGATTTTGATGAAGAACTTATTCAAGATGGAGTCAGAGTGTTCATCGAAAAGGAGACACAACTAACACTCTTAGGAAAAGAAGGTCTTTTACTAGAATACAAATTATCCAGTACATTTGTGTTTAATAATTCAAACATCAAAGAAACTTCTTGGTGCAGGGGTGTCAATCTATATTTCTTCTAATCACACTCTTTCCCACTTTGATATAGGTTTCGAATTTTTTAACACTGATATTGGACAGAACATCTGGTTTATACATTTCAATGTTAACATCATCTCATACTTTTGCTTTTGTTTCAAGGAATATTAACATGTCAGATATAAATGTGCTAATAAAGGAATCTGTAAGATATAGAGCCAGGCACAAGAAACCATTCTTTACACCCTTGAAAATAGCAAGCAAATTGAGTCCATCAACTATAATTATAGTCCATGAAGAATTTGTAAGACACCATTATTAGAGAGAGAGAGAGAACAGGGAAGGGGATGGGGAGGGACAAACAAGTAAATGAAACAAAGCACATACTAACAAACAAACAAATAAATGAAGCAAAGCAGCATATTTGTTGTTGGATTACATCAGTTCTCATGGGGCTAGGTGCCCCTCTCACTATTGGTCCTGGTAATTATCTGTGGTTATCAGGGCATGTCAGAAAACCAGCCTTTTAAGATGGAAGTCCAATTGCCAAGTTCTACCTAGTCTCCAGGGCTAGCCTGGAAGGCAAGCCTGGAACAGTACCTGCTGCTGGAGACACTCAGTAGTTGGTAGATGAATGAATGCCTTCAGGAGTGAGGTGAAATGAGCTGTGGAAACTTGTAAGCACATTGGTCTAATTTTCACTGGCTTTTCATTTCTCTGTAAAGCAAACTCTGAATGAAAGAAAGCATGTCTTAGCAAATATAAATGAGATTAAACAGTGACAGAGATTATGTTGTGGTATTGTAAATGATGATTCCCATTCATTTGAAAAAAATTTGAAACAATTTGATATTTTCTTTGAAATCCAAATTGTTTCATAGGACGAGGAGAAAACTCAGTATTTCATAAATTTTCTTTTATAATTTGCAAATTATGAAAGTCCTTGTCTCAAAAAATTAGTGTGGTTTATTTTTTTCCTTTAAATTATAATTCATATAGGCTGATATACAGTTTGCTTGAGTTATTTCAAATGTTTCTATACCAAACTTTAATTCATCAAATTACTTTAATATATTTATCTGCCATTTGACTATTCCATTTCCTCCAAATATTATGCACAACTAATGTAATTAATGTGGAGACAATTTTTCCTATAAAACAAGCACTTGGTAATTCCATTTCTTTGCTTCAGATTTATGTAATAATAGAGAGGAAATTGGAATTTCATCATATTTAGTTTCAAATGAAAATCAAGAACAAATGGAAATCTATTGTCTTTAGCATGTTAGATTTTGTGACCAGCTAGAGAATAAACATTATAGTTAGGGTAAATCAGAATTTGAATGTGTTGTCATATTTGCATTGTACATTTAGCACAAGTATTCTCAAATGGTACTTGGAGCTTTTTCTATGGCTGGAGGCTACACAAGATATTTTTGAAGAACTAGTTATTTGTCTGCATGAACTCCTTATGGATAAAATTTAGCTAATGGTGCTTCCATGTAAGCAGTCTTTAGCAGCACTCTGGCTCACATTTTATTTACCACTTCTAGTCCAGACAGTCTTGCTTTGGAACATCTTTGTTTTCAGAATAGTAAAAGTTGTGTTGTTAAAATAAAAGAATATGCCAAAAAATCTGAAAATCATGATCATAAACTCATCTTCTAGTCTCCTTGAAAAGTCTGGTTATTTGAGCTTAATAGAGTTAATGAGATGATCCTCGAAAGAAAGTTCCTCAGTACAGATCAGTCTATTTGTCACACACACACGAAATGGTTGGCCCCACAACGTATTTCCCTACAGCATTTTATAGAAAATAACACCAGTTTCAGGGGCCCCTGGGAAGCTTGTTAAACATGCAGATATACACGTCCTAGCCTCTGAGATTTGGTTTCCGTGGAGGATAGGGAATAAAAACTGGGTTTCTGCATTTTGGAAGTCCTGCCCGGAGATTTGATGTTCACCAAAGCTTGTAAACCACTATTCTAGAAGGCCATCACTGGTTGATGAGCCTTTAGTACAGCATGTCACAAACCCTAATACGTATATGAATCACAGATGATCTTTTTTTTTTTTAAAGATTTTATTTATTTGAGAGAGAGAATGAGAGAGAGAGAGCATGATGGGGGAAGGGTCAGAGGGAGAAGCAGACTCCCCGCCGAGCAGGGAGCCCGATGCGGGACTCAATCCCGGGACTCCAGGATCATGACCTGATCTGAAGGCTGTCACTTAACCATCTGAGCCACCCAGGTGCCTCTATGGATGATCTTGTTAAATGCAGTTGATCCATATGGGTTGGGGGCTGGAATTCGATGGTTCTAACAAGTTCTGGGGTGATTCCAAGGCTACTGGTCTGGGAACCTCACTTTGAATTGCAAGCTAACAGGCAATTGCTTTGAAGTACTCTTTGAGATACTATAGTATTAATTGGAGATGGCATTGTGTTGTGAAAGTATAGTCCTACAACAGCACTCCCTGAGCACTCACTGTGTCCTAGGTGCTATGTCTGTGCATCTCAGATCTCCCTTGCCCCCTCCTCATGAGGCTAACGTTTATTTGTCCTTTAGGAAACCTTGCCTCCTCCAAGAATCCTTGTCAGTACTGCCCTGGGTGTGCTCTCATTGCTTACTGTGTTGACTTGAATGATAGCAGTTATCATGTGGGGTTACACTTATCTACCAAATTATTTATCTTAGAATATAAAGATTTTTTTAAAAGATTTATATATTTATTTTAGAGAGGGAGAGAGAGAGTGCGGGTAGAGGGCAGAGGGAGAGAATCTTCAGGCAGACTCCCCGCTGAGCGCAGAGCCCAGGCAGGTCTCGATTCCACAACTCCTGAGCTGAAACCAAGAGTCAAGACGCTCAACCGACTGAGCCATCCAGGCCCCTGAAGAATATAAAGATATCGAAGACAGTATTCATTACTGACTTCAGAACCCAAAACACTATCAGTCACATTAAAGACAATCAGTAAATATGTAGCATAATTACTTACTTAACTAATTCATCAAATGAAGTAACAAAAACAAAGCTCCAGCTCCATTTTCTTACATAAATTCAAGAAAGACCTCTGGCTAGGTGAAGAGAGAGAGAGAGTAGGCTCTTGCCTGTCCCCACAAGGCTCTCCTTGGCTGGTTCTGGCCCAAGATTTTTTGGCAAGATGATGACATTCATGTAGGCGCTCCTCAATCCGAAATAAACAGAAGTATTAGCCAATCACAGCAGGGGGCATGACTGGTTTTAAAATGCATTAACAGAACACTTGCGTGGACACAGAGGGCACTTGGCATGACCCCGATTTCCCTTCTTGAAGTACTAGGTTTGGAAAGCACGCCCCTAGCCCGGGCGCACTCCCGCGGACCTGCCAAGGCAGACAGGGCACATTTGAACTTCGGTGGCACCTGCCGCATTGCCTCAGCTTGGGCGCCTCGCACTGCCTCCGCTCATGTGCTTTTCTCCATAAATTGCAACCACGCCCATACTTAGGAAAGGTTTAGGTTTTACTGATTGCCTTGTGACTTCACCTCTTCTGGGGCCAGAGGGATGATGGCGAAATGGAGTGACTGGCAGGAGCAGCTGCAGAGTTGCTTTATGGAGTCGCGGTGTGACCATGGCCCCTGCTGGGGAAAACTCCGTTCTCCCGGCTGTGCAGTATCGGATAAGACCGATTCATTTCCCCAAATACACCGGGAGTTCCCTATTTCTCACATGAGACCTTTGTTGTAATCTCACACCTGCAAGACAGTAGAAAGAGAATAAATACAAAGTACACTGTAGGTTTGGGAGTGACTGTTGGCCCTGGTACTGAGGGAAGTGAGACAGACATCGGAGTAAAATTCGATTTTCTCATATTGTCATTTATTCAGCACACTTACTGTGTGCAAGACATACTTTGGGTTGTAAACAACACAAAGATCTTTGTATTGCGGTCACAGTGCTCAATGAATTTGAATTAGCCACTAGTTTGGCAACTAGATGGGGACTATTTCCAATGCAATCTTGACATTCCAGCCCAAGGAGAAGAGTTTCTCCTTCCCTTTGTCTCTCCTCCCACAGAGAGTAGACTTTGAATCTCTAGAACTGGGCCGAACAGTGAGCTTCTTCATTTCCCTAGGTCACCAGAGTTGCCTTGAGTCGGAATTCACGGTTGCTTTCAGGTGTGCTGTCTCAGTGCAAGGTTTTCAGAAGGCATCCCTTCCTGGTTTCGGTCAGCCTTTTCTTCCCTGGGCTGTTTGCCCTTGCATTGCCTTTGATGGAATTTCCTTCTCTCCAGCGCAGAGACCCAGGATGCCGAAGATGCAGATCATATATGTCTGTCCCTTTATATCAGTAACCCTCAAAGTGTAGTCTGCAGTCCTCCAGGGGGCTCTGAGATGCTTTCAGGAGATCCATGAGTTCAAAATGACTTTCATAATAATACCAAGATTGTTGCTTCTCTTTTTCACTGTGTTGACATTTGCACCGATGACGCAAAAAGCAAAGGTGGATGAAGCCACTTGCACCGTAGCCTTCAGGGCAATGACTCCTACCTGTACTAGGAGTCATTGTATTCCTCACTGTCACCAGGTGACTTAAGAAACAAGATTCTGGTTTCATATCAGGATATTCTTGATAAGGCAGTAAAAGCTTGCATTTTTTTTTTTTTAAAGATTGTATTTATGTTTTTGGAGAGAGAACGCAAGTGGGGGAGGAGAAGCAGGAGGGGGAGAAAGAATCCCAAGCAGACTCCTCACTGAACACAGAGCCCGATACGGGGCTCGATCTCACGACCCTGAGATCATGACCTGTGCCAAAATCAAGAGTTGGACGCTTAACCGACTGAGCCACCCTGGTGCCCCAAAGCTTGCATTTTATTAAATTTTCAGCACACATATTTTTTTTTTAAAGATTTTATTTATTTATTTGACAGAGAGAGAGATAGCGAGAGCAGGAACACAAGCAGGGGGAGCGGGAGAGGGAGAAGCAGGCTTCCTGCCGAGCAGGGAGCCCGATGTGGGACTCGATCCCAGGACCCTGGGATCATGACCTGAGCCGAAGGCAGACGCTTAACGACTGAGCCACCCAGGCGCCCCAGCATACATATTTTTAATATCCTGTGTGACAAAATGAAAATATACATAAAGCACTCTGACCGAATACTGAAGAACAATGTTTGTCTTGAGGAAACACTTGGACAATCCTTTTAATTGCAAGCTCTACTAGCCTTTTTTTTCACCATTTTTACTTTAAAGAATGACTGACAGACACACTGTGGTTAATCAGACTGGGTATTCAGTAGATACCTTCTAAAAAATGAGCAAAATGAACCTGTCACTTCAAGGAAAACACTGCCAGTCTTTGAACTTTCAAGGGAAAATTAAGTTTCATCTGCCACTGTGAATTTGACAGCTTTTCAATACTTAAAGACTTCTCTGATGAGAACATTAATGATATTAAGGAGGGTGATTTTGTGTATTTGTATAATGAAGTGTGTCAACATTTGGAAGATCTGCCTGACTCAGTGAATCAATATTTTCCAAATGACAATGTGTGGTGTAACAGAATCATGAATCAGTAAAAGGTCCATTCAAAGTGCAAAATACGCCAATGGATTTTAATGTAACCAAGTATGAAAAGTTCATTGCTATGGTTTTAAATTTCACATTGCAACTTTAGAAACTACCACTTGTTGAGTTTGATGTAGTATCAAAGAAAAATATCCAAAATTATCTGAAAAGCTATTAAAATACTCTCCCCTTTTCCAACTATATAATATATATATAATATATATATGTACACATACATATATCTGTATGAGGCTAGATCTTCATACACTTTAATCAACACAACATTAATACAACAGAATGAAGAAGCACATATGAGAATCCAGTTGTCTTCTATTAAGCTCAGATACTAAAGAGATTTACAGAAATGGAAAACAATGTCACTATTCTCACTAAATTATCTTAGTGTTAAAAAGCACAGTTATTTTTCATAAAAACATACTGTTTATGTTAACATACCAGTTATTGTACTTTATAATTAATTAATGAACACAATTTTTAAATGTCTCACTTTTTATTTCTAACTTGGTAGGTATCAATAGAACCCCTAAAAACAAAATATTTTTAAAGTTTGCTATCATTCATTAGATTGCAAATGGGTCCTAAGACCGAAAGGTTTAGAATTGTTGCTCTGGGTCACACACTCTTAAATACTGATGATGGGCTAAACGAAATTCCAGTTAACCAAAGCTCTGGAAGTGATCATTTAACCCGGGCCCTTCCTTGAAAGGGCACAGTCCTTGATTAACTTCCCCTGGCTTCCTCATCAGTTAGTTTGTTCCTTTTTGCAGCCAGATGGCTCAGCAGGTCCTGTGGCTGGGCTGGTGGCAAGTATTCTAGTTATGTGAAGACAACATTGGCATTGTCTTTTACCCCACTTTCCTACTAAAATAAATGTTCAGTGCAGTCAGTGACTTTCTTGGATTAAAACTATGCAAAATATTTATAAATTTGTACTGTTGACAGTTTTCTAATTAAAACCTCCTCAAAAATTTTAAATGATTCTTTCCAAAATGGAAGCACCATGACAGATCTTATATGTATGTATGTGTGTATGTGTATATGTGTGTGTGTGTGTATTGCAGTTCAACAAGGCATAGAATTAGCAATCTGGGTGGGGATTCCTTCCTTCTCCTGAAAGGCAAACGATTCCCTGAAACCCTAAATGCCTTGTCACGTGATTTGGTTGCTTAATTAAGGTAGGATTTCTGGTTTGCTACTAGAGCAAAATAATAGAATTTATACATTTTTTAAAAATCTGTACCCTTGTCATGGGGAGGACATTTTTAATGTTATGTCTACCTTCTTTATGTGTAGTTTTATGTATGAGCCATCTGAAGAAAAACTGCTTTATCTAGTTTAGTCAAATATAGTAAAACTCCAGATGGCCAAAGGGGATTCCAGAAAGATACATTTTCTGGATATGTGAGACATAGTCAGTGTCTAAAACTAATCCATTTCAGTAAAAACACCAATAGAAGAAAAGTATTTAGGACCTCAGATTATGAACTCTAATCCAGTACCTAATGTGGCAATGCCTGAGATCCAGTTATACCTTTAAATAGCAAATCTTGTTTTAGCTATTTGGGATGATACTCTCTAAAAGGTATTACCTGTTTTTCTGCATCTAATCAATCTAGTGAAGTTGATTGAAACTTTTTAAATGACTTGAGATCATTATTATTAATGCTCACTCTTTCACTCAAGTACAATAGAGGCATCAAGTCCCATTGAGCGTGTGAGAGTTTTTTTTACACCTTCATTAAATGATCCTGTATTTGGAGTCTTTTTTTTTTTCTTTTAAGATTTTGATGTGTTTTTAAATTTTGGCTTTTACCTTCTTGCTTTGGCATTGTATTAATTGTAACATCTTTCTTTATACAGGATGCATGTTTACCTCTCTATTTCTAATTTTCTGTAAACCAAATAAAAAACCTTATCAGAATTATATAAAATTGAACAAATAGAATGAGAAAGGGCCCCAGACCCTTACAGTGATGCACAGAAGTCTTAGTGAGCTTTGTTTATTATTGTATTTTGACCACTCAAAAGACTGTTGAGCTTACTTATATAGGGTTTTTTTTTTTAAGATTTTATTTATTTATTTTTGAAAGAGAGAGAGTATGCACACACAAAAGGGGGGCGGGGGGGAAGGGGTGGGGAGGAGAAGCAGACTCCTGGCTGAGCAGGGAGCCTGATGTGGGACTTAATCCCAGGACTCTGGGACCATGACCTGAGTCGAAGACAGATGCTTAACTGACTGAGCCACCCAGGCTCCCCTTATAGGTTCTTTAGATGACTGACTAAATTCGTATTAGGTGAGGTATTGCAGCATAATAATTATTTAGCTAATAGTAGTGTGTACAGCTAACAAAATCATAAAAATAAACAGATATTTGAAAGTAGTGAATTCTAGTTCTGTTGTCTTTTCTGAGTAATTTTGCTTCTACTGATTACATATTTATCTAGTCTTAGATTTCACATAGGCTTTTTAATGAATTCTTTAAAAAGCATTTTTTAAAATATTCTGTATAAATGCTTATAGAAGGAATGTTCCTTATGGGTCAAAAATCTTTATGCTGTCTTTCACATTTAATCCAACAAAAAAGCAGACAGGGATGACATGTCCACATAGGCTCTGGTCCATCAGTGTTTTCCTGAAAGAGCTAGGATGTTTACATTCTTAGGAAGAAAAGAAGAGCAAAGAATACCATTCCATATTTGTACTTGTTGGTTTTCTAGCATCATGGTGGCTGCTTAATAAGAGCTCATAGTAGTTAAATTGCAGCATTGTTTCTGCCTGTGAAATCACATTGGTATGCAGATCCTGAAGTATGCAGCCCCATGGATTAGGGCCCTCATTCCTGTCAAAGATAGTTATTTACTCCGGGAATGTTTCCAAGGTTGCTACCAGGAATGCTTTTTACTTTTATGGTGACTTGGTCCCTACGGGGAAAGACAGTCGTCCAAAAGGAAAATTTTTTGCCTAGTATCTGTATATATATTAGTGACCAGAGCAGTAAAGTTCATAGCCTTCAAACCAAAACTTAACATGAAAACAAGCTATTGAGCTTGAATTGAGGTACTGAGGATAGAATAACTGAAAAATCCTAGTGTCTCTTTGCACTTGCACTCATGGCCTGATGTGAATATAGTTTAAGATCTATTGTCACTATTTAGACAAACATTTTGTAAATTGAATGCCTTATTCAATTTTTTATGCACTTGTCAATGCTTGCATGGAGAAAAGCCTCATTTCCTTTTAGTAATCAACTACTGTCCTTTTAGAACATTTGTCTGAGGTAACTGTGCATGTTGATAATCATCTCACTTTCTTCTTTACAAATTCTTCACAAAGCTCTTCTTTCTCTTGTATTGATTTCCTAGCATGTACTCTGTAATGGCTTTTCTGAGCTTCCTTCATTGTCCTCAAGTTTTCATCCCCTCTGCCTGCCCTTCCTCCTTTGTTCTTAGCAGATGGTGACCTCATACCATTTATCTGGTATACGTTTCTGCATTGTCTCTCCTGTCTTGAAGTATCGGAGTCTGTATCCGTCTTTTTTTCTTATCTGTACCTGACTGGTTGCCGCTCCTCTCTTAACCTTCTGTGTTTGCCATTCATTCTATCATTCTGTATCAGTTCTGGGTTCACTTGCAGAAAATAGAAACCTGTCTAGTTATTTTAGTCAGAAAGGAATTCAATAAGTACTTGTAGAATTGTTGAACGATCTGGAAAGGCAGGCTCGAGGCAGGGCCTCCAGGAATGACTTCAAACAACACTGCACGACTGGCTACCCAAGGGATTGGCACCATTTGCCACGATACGGAAGCAGGGGAGTCCGGAGCCGTTGCGCCCAGCGCTGGGTCTAGGGTTACACACCTTAGCGTTGATCTGGGATTAAGAAGCTGCCAGCAAAAGTGTTGAATCCAGAGTAAAATTGTCTCCCAGATCTGCACCAGCGAAATGGGTGCCTCACAGTCTAACGTCCCTCTCTGCGGAACTCAATCCCAAATACAAGTGTTCTTGCAGCTACACCCGCTGGGTTAGAACTACATCACACCCAGGGCCCTGGCTGCAGGAGAGTCTGGGACATGCTGTATCTTCTCAGCCTCTGTGACATCCAAGGCACACACGAATGAGCTTGGGACACAAGTTGAGCAGTCCGTCCAACGCTGCCACGGTCTTCTCCACTGACTTTTGATTTACTCAGTTACTAGTTATATTTCATATTTATTTACCATATTCTAGGTATTTTCTCAAGCCTTTTCTCCCCCTCTATTTTACCGTTTGAATTTTTGCACTGTTTGAATTTTCGCACTAAGATCCAGATGCCTTTTGCTTCCCACAATAAAGAGTTTCCTGGGGTTCTTACTGCTTTTATTCCATTGTATTCTGGTCCTTGTTTTCTTTTGCCTTGTCATCCTGAAGCTATACTGCTATTTGCTATTGATTTCCAGAAATACTGTACCACCGTAAACATGAATTCCCAGCATCCTGTGACCTCATCTTTGGTACTAGGAAACTCACCACCAAAGATGGAGGTTTGTAGTTCAGAATCTGGTCCTTTAAAAGTTGGATTATTTCCTTAATTTCTAAAACTTAATCTACCATCATCACTGCTCTTGCTGTACCTCCCCGTGACCATTCCGACCATTTCTCTGGTCAGCTGAGGAATGCAGACCTACCTGGGGCTTCCGTGTGAGAGCCAGCTGGGCTGAGGGAATGCTTATTAAGTCTCGTCTCAGAGATACGAGGCGGATTTTGTTGAAGGCCTGAAGCGGAAAACTGAGGAAAGCCTGGAGCTTCAGAAAGAGCTGCTAGATCATAGACTACTTTCCAATTTCCATCAGAATGTTTTAATTTCTGAAATTTTACTTGTCTGAGATCATCTCTCTCATCCTCTTTTAGTTATCTCCAGGTCCCTGGGACTTCATGTTATGGATTGAGAATAGCCCACCTGTGATAGGTTAGATTTATGCTAATTTCCTCTTTCCTTTTCATATATTTTACTAGATAGAGTAGTGGAATCTACTACTTGTCTTGGTTCTGCCATTTACTGTGACATGTTCCGACAGGACTTGTCAATGAGCTATACGTGAAAATGCAGCCCCTGAGACAAGATTTAGTCTCACCAGCAGTAAGCTGACATAACTGATATGCCATTTACACAAGACAAAATAGTTCAACTACAAAGTTCTATGAGAATTCAAATCTGATACCTGCTTTCTAGTCGGTTCTGGAAGACTTAGAAATGAAGTGACAATGAAGAATAGAAAAAGAAACTTTTTGCATTTTGCCAGGGAATTATTAACTCCTAAAACCAAATTAGCGTAGCTGAAACCTTTCCCAGATTTATTCTGTGAAATGAAAATAACGTTGTTGAATTTCCCAGAGAAGCTCTAACTTTCCATTTTCACTTGGTTGTAGTAAAATAAATCTCTCCTGGTATGGATCAAGAAGCAGTAAGCAAAAAAATACAGTCTTTGGTAAATATTTACATTACCAGTATCTCTTAGTTCTGCGGTCTGATCAAACAGAGATGCTAATAGGAAATACAGTATTTTATGGATAGAAATTTCTTCTCTGTCTAATATATTAGATGTGGAATGAAGTGTCTAAGGGAATGTTCTCAAGACAAAGGCATACATTGCATGCTCGTATTGAGTCAAATCACAGTTTGCAAAAGATAATTATACTCGAGTTTGAACTTTTAACATATTGGGTCATAATATTGATTATTTTCCAATCTTTCAAGAATACCTTGTATATATATATAAATCTTAAAAGAAGAAGAAAGTAAACCAAATAAAACAAAATCTCTCTTTCCCAGGTTATGGACTGACTTGGCAAGTTTTTATTTCCTCCCTGACTTTCCTTACGGCCTCTGCTAATTGTTGCTACACTCCTAAGATTCATGATAGGGGGCGCCTGGGTGCAGTCCATCTGAACATTCACAAATGGAAGTGGACGTATACTTCTCATTGAGGTTTTGTAGGAATAAACGGTGTAAGCATGTAGAGGGCTTAGCATAGTAAGTGCTCAGTGAAGATAAGCCCCTAGTATTTAAATATTTGTATTGTTATTTCTGCTGGGAAACAATAAATAGGCTTGTCTTCTTTCACCTCTCAGTTATGAAATGTGTACTTACTGAGGAAAAGACAGATATAACATTTATCTTTAGATTATGATGAGTTAATGCCAAATATAGGCATAAAAACTGAAAATAAATCCAGTTATTTTCAAACATCTTGTAGACAAAGTACCAACATTTTATGGCTTTTCTTTTTACTTGGCATGTTCCTTTCGTGTGTGTGTGTGTGTGTGTGTGTGTGTGTGTGTGTGAAACCAACTCATTTTTATGCATTTGCCCCTTCTTGGGTACCTCTAGGAGCTGTGTGTGTGTCATAAACTTAGTACATATTATTTCTAATCCTTTTTAACCATCTAGGGAAATAGAATTCATTAGCTCTATTTTACACTTTAGAAAACTAAAGCTCAAAGGTGTAATATGACTTATTTAAGTTCAGTCAGCCAGTAATCATTGGAGCTACGCAATTGAACCCTCTCTTCCTTCTGAGTTGGCATTCTCTCCCACTACGTATTTTATGACTCTAGCACTAATAGCCTAAGAAGAGGACTGGTTGATAAATTCACTGAGATTCAGCATTGTCAATGCTAATGATCTGCATATCCAAACTTACTACTGACAGTGTATTTCATTTTCACAAATAAGAATATTTTTGGGAGTCAGAATTTTTACTCATGTACGTAATAATACACAAATATGTACATTCTAAAATACCTGATTACACACAACATAAGGTAAGGATCTTTTGTACACTAATAAATGAGCCATATTGGTGAAGTTGGTGATTGCAAAGGATATGTCTGGGCGTGATAGACACTGTCGCACCATCTTGTTTGTTTTGGTAGTCCTATTAGAAATGGAAGAAGAGTAGTTCTTTCACAACTACTTTGTGGCAAGGACAGTATCCCCACATTTAACATGGTTCTTGAGGAAAATATTTCCTGCTGTTCAGACAGATGTAAAAGGTCAGTGAAACACAATTGCTGCAGTTGATTCTGAATGTTGACCTCAGAATGCATGCTCTGAAGGAATGCTAACTACTCCTCCCATAATGCTTTTGCTTATTCGGATACCATTAAAAGCTCCACTTGACAAGCATAATGATGAATTGCCCTTTTCCCATCAAGCAAAATGTTTGCATGATAGACAGCTCTGTTAAGCTGGGGATTTATTTCTCTTCCAAGGATCAGTTTTTCAACTTGTTCTGCAAACCCATGAAGTTGCTTAAAACTCACACAACTTACTGCCGATAAAAGGGAAACCCCCTCTCCCCACCCCTGAGACTGGGCCTTGAGCGGTACAAGGTGTAATGATACATCTGTCTTAGAAACATAAAACCTCTTTGGTCCTCCAAAGGATGAATTTCCTGTCTGTGTTCTAGTACATCTGACTCAACTGAATGAATGGGTTTACGCTTCAAAAAATGCTTTATTATCCACCTCATCTTATTTTATAAAAAAAAAAATAAATAAATTTAAATGACTGAAATGTGAACAAACAACTCTAACCTTAACTTAAGTGTTCACTGTTGGATATTATTTTATCCCTGACTTATTAACAGCTCTCTTGTGAGTCTTTATTTTAATTATTTCATGCAAAACAAAACAAAACAAAACAAATATATTTGGCAGGTAAATAGATATTTTTCAAAATTGGGGGCATATGCTCTTTCTCATTGCTTTTGTTGCTTCCTTATAGCCTTGCAAATATTTTGCAATAAACTAGTATGTTCTTCCAAAACAAAAATGAGATAATTTTGTCAGAAAACAGGAAACCACTGTAGATTATAATTTATGACCATCAAAGGACAGACCTTCCCAGAGCAAAACTACCTGAATCACTTTAAACTTCACAAGTGTCATTGTTTTGGCACTTAAAGGTATCTTTTACTTTCAAGAGTGCCACTTAACATGTAAATGCACCTGGAGATAGAAACTTAAACCTTATTAGTCAACAGCCGATTATCGATTAGTGGGCAGCTGTTGGAGGTAAGTTGAAATACGTTTCACGCCCAGTCAGAAATGAGCCTGGCTATGAAAACATTCTTCAAGAAGTATTGCTGACAAGGCTTTGATCTCTCTGGACTCAGAATCTTGATTTTAGGGACGCCTGGGTGGCTCAGTGGTTAAGCGTCTGCCTTCGGCTCAGGTCATGATCCCAGGGTCCTGGGATCGAGCTCCGCATCGGGCTCCCTGCTCGGCGGGAAGCCTGCTTCTCCCTCTCCCACTCCCCCTGCTTGTGTTCCCTCTCTCGCTGTGTCTCTCTCTGTCAAATAAATAAATAAAATCTTAAAAAAAAAAAAAGAATCTTGATTTTAATAGTGAGAAAGGGATCATCTTGGTGGAAAATATCTAGAATAGGATCTTAAAGTGCCGTTAAGTTTCAGATTGTATGACATGTTACATGGCTCATGGAGAACTAGTAAACTCACATTATAAAGTGACATCTAACCACATTAGTATCACTTAGGGTCCCAGCAGGAAATAGGTGGCATGCTCAGAGGGGTAACTGAAGATAATATAATGCAGGGACTAAAGGCAGGTTTAAGTGAACCACCAAATGATAATGAAGGACCTGGAGATAAAAAGCCTGAAGAGGCAAGAAGATGGTACGCGTTAATTGGAATCTCGCAAGAGTTAAGGCAAGGGAGAGAGGCAGACAGACAGGAGCCGTGACTCTCTAGATGGAGGAATGGAGCCATTGCCAAACCACGACCAAGCACATTCAGTAGGGAGAACATCTGTCTACCTGATCTCTCATTCCTCTTGCTCTTTGAGCACTTGTTGGGGCTTACTGTTGACCAAATCCAACCAGGAGCAGCTTGCAGGGAGCTCAGCCAGTGCTGTCTCTAGAGGCCGGTCCCCCACTGGCATGATGTAGCACCGAGGAGGGGGAGAAGGAACCTGGAAGGGCAGAGGGAGAATAATCGGCATGACATTTTACCATAATCCGAATTATACGTGATATAAACCTCCAGTTATTCCTCACTAAGGAGCTGGTGGGGGTTCTCCGCCATTATTTTACTTCTCTAAGTTTCTCTTTTCCAGGTTCTAAAAGTTCTCTTTTAGGTTTAGCCAGTTTTTTGTTCCACGTCATTCTGGGCAAGAATATGATACAATTGTTATAGCAGGGATGTTTTTATTATTTGCAAAATCGTCTTTTTCTTTCTTTCTTTTTTGCTAAACTTTGGTTCGTACCGAGACTTCAATAGTTGATTTCAATAAAGGATTTTTCTCTTTGACATAATTCTTAATATTGGCTGCCTAACTTCCCCATTATGTTGGGACAGCTTTCATTAGTTCATTTAGCTGTACTGCTCTCTCCTTAAATTGTCCTGCCCTACATCTCCTTCTTCAGTCAGTGTTCAACCCACCTCTACAATGGAAAAGCTTTTAACATTTTTTTGAATGTGAGCGGTCACTCTCTGACTGGGATCAAACTTCACAGTGTGACAATTATTTTTAATGTAAACTCAATTATTTTCACATGTCTGCCCTCATTCTTCTCTATTCTTTATTTCTTTTATTCCAGTTCCTTTACTATAGATTTATGTTCCTTTTCCATTCACTTAACAATGCTATGAATTAAATGTTGACATGATGGTGCATAATACATTGTGTGCGTGAAAGGGGTCAGAAGGGTTTAAGATGGTCTTCTTGGTCAACAGATGGATTAAAAACCAGGGCTGATTTTATACTTTGCAGATCTATTTACCTCCCAAATAAACGTTTCTCAGAGATGGTGTCATGGATTTTTTTTTTTTTTTTACAAGTTATGTGATTCTAACTCTTTCTTTCTTTTTTCACTCCACTCAGATCCGAAGCCAGAGCAAAGCCTCTGGGTCTGGGCTCTGTGAGGGGGATGAAGTGGTTTCTATCAATGGCAACCCTTGTGCAGACCTCACCTACCCCCAAGTCATCAAGCTCATGGAGAGCATAACGGACTCTCTCCAAATGCTTATCAAAAGGTACAAAACATTTGTTGGAATGTTGATTTTCTCCTGAGGTTAGATGGGAATGACTATAGCTTTTACTAAATATATGATTTGTCATTTATGGAGAAATTGGGGTTGCTCTGTAGAAGGGTAGTATAGTTAAACAGAAGAACCACCGTATTTGAAAAATGGCAATTAATTTTCTGGTTAATTGAGAATTAACTTGAAAATTTTTGTGTCATGAACTTTGTTGAAAATCTTAGGTATTTTAGACGAGCTCCTTAGAAAGCTCAGTATGTTGAACATAATTTAATACTTCTAGGTCAAGATTTTGTGGTGGGTCAGGATCACTACATTATAATTCCAGATTCACTGATGAATTAAAAATGTTTAACTTAACTTTAGAGAACAAACTGATGGTTACCAGTGGGGTGGTGGGGGGTGGTGGTGGAGGGGGAGATAGGAGATGGGGCTTAAGAAGGGTACTTGTCATGATGAGCACCGGGTGTGTATGGAAGTGTTGAATCACTATTTTGTACACCTGAAATTAATATTACACTGTATGTTAACTATACTGGAATTAAAAGTTTAAAAAAGAACAGCAATCAATTCCATTAAAAAATGTTTAAGTGTTAAACTGTTACACTGTACAACAATTTTTTTTTATACAAAGAGAATGCCTAGGAGAAGGAAAAGAACAACAAAACCCCCTAAAAGCAGCTCAATTTCTGCTTGTCAGGACCTGTAGCAAAACCTTCTGAGTATGGACAAAAGCAGATGGTTAGAATAAAGGTGGTGGACTACTAATGGAAATCACTGGTTAATTTGATCTCCCCAAATACCACCCTCCCTACGTAATTGCTTAAAAACGCAGTAGTAAACTTTAAACGTTAAGACAAAAGAAAACAAGGGCAATCACAAAAAAGCGACAGCATCAACATTTTTACGGTCCTGTGCAAACCACAGGACCATGTACAAATCCCTGCTAACTTTGCAAGTGAGGCTCTGACCATGCACTGTAATGCCTCCAGAAAGGAGAGTTCTGGCTTCCTGGAGAGCAGCCTTCAGGAAGATGCCAGAGGACAATCTCACACAGAATTGAAAGCCCTCCAGGTTTTGTCTTAACTCTGCAGAAACACGACGTGTGGCATTACCCTTCTGATAATCATTCACTATTGATTCTATTTCACACATGAACTCGGTAGGGCCATCATCTTGTGAAAATAAAAGAAATGTAGCACTATTCTTAGACTCTCCCATCTAAGTATTTACCCAGCAAGCCCAATGTCTAAGCCTTTAGGATCCTACTTAATTATAAAGCTGCCCTTTGCTTTTAAAAGAAAACTAAACGTTTAAAAGAAAACTGTGTCTTGCCAAGAGTGGACACAGCGTTTGCCATTATCATCCATAAATCTCTGAGGTATTTGAAGACTTCCATCTTTGTTAAAGGTTTAATCACATCCCAAATAAGGGGAAAACCTTTTCTAATTTGTTCCCTTTTTAGTGTCTTTACTCTTTTAATGAGGCCAGTTTCTTTGGAACATATTTGTGGTCTGGGACATTCCCTGCTGGTTCTTGTTTTGATTACAATGGCTATCACTGGGAAAATCCATGGTGATTTAAAGCTGAGCCTTAGGTACATATTTACTTCCAGAAATAAATGAACTAGGTCTCTGCTACTTTTAATAGCTGGAATTATGATGATGATTATTTTCTCTTAAGTATTTTGACATCGGCAAAATAAATAATTAATTGATGAGGTTTGAATGGAATCTCAAATTAAAATCAGCCCAAAGGCAATCATGATGATGATGATCATCATCATCATCATCATCACCACCACCGTTCTGGGTATCTGAACATTGTCCCTATGTAGACTGAAAGGAACTGAGCATTTTAAGGACAAATCTTTAACCTTTAGTGCTCTCATGATTTGTATTCATGTATATCCATTTTGCTTCTGCTACCAGTAAATGTTAACATTTATATGATCCATTTGCCTGTATTACACTTTGTAAGACTGGAATAAATTCAAATGACTCTCTTCTCAGCTTCATATTTGATTGCTAACATAATTCAAAGTGATTTAATCTACTTCCATCCGAGGCCCTCCTAAATTAAAACTCTCTGACCTTTTGGTACCATCAAGTTTAGTTGCATAGAGTGTATTAATCATTTCCTATATAAGAAAGATCTAATTTGCTATCATCATGTTTTTAAAATGCTGTGTTATAATTTTTTTTAATTACCAGGAGGGTTTACAGATTACTTCCTTAAAGAAAGCCGCAATTCATTTGACTGTTAGTTTTTTATTGTTTTTGTTTAGTTTTGCTTTACTAAATGCAGTCAAAAGCAAAGTTAGGAAAAATGATTTTGAACATTAGTCAGAAACTCTATCAGACAGATTCTAAGGTATATTCCTTTGGGTAGCCCCTTGAGTAGGGGTTCACTCCCTTCAAATGATGATCTGGCATTAATCAGGGGGGCATTTTGAGGGAGGAGGAAAGGGGCAGAGATGGACACTGCTGCTTTTTAAAAAAAACTTACAAATGTGAAACATGAAGGCATCTCCTACAGCTGTTCTGTGAGTGATGCTTCTCTTCTAAAAGCAGAGTTTAAATTAGCATTTTAGCAAGAAGTCGTTTGACTCTTAAACTGGCATTGCTTCTTGCAAACCCAGATTCGCAAAACCAGCTGGGAATGGTTAAGGCCGAAAGCAAAGGATGGTGGTGAACAGAGCCGGGCTTCTTAGCTGAGAGATAAAGGAACAGTTTGACTTCAGACATCCTATAAGGAAATGCTCTGAGAGACAGGTTCAAATGGGAGAAGGGAAGACATCTCCGATTATAAATACTCCATGACTCAATGGTTCATTGCAGCATGGAAAGGATTTCTCTTTACACAAGAGTACTGGGCTGGGGTCCACTTATTACAAAACACATGCTCTCTGGAGCTTGAAAAACAGCTTCTATTTCATTCCTTTCAAGAAAGCACAGCCTCTAAAAGGATTATTTGAATTATCTGTATATTAGTATTACTCTGAAGCTGCTGAATATGTTTACATGACATTGCAATGTTCAGACCTAAACTTAGAGTCAGTAAGACACTGAAATGCTTTGTCATATTAGAACGAACGTGGTTGTTTGAAAACACCCAAATAATTACAGATAAAGTTTGGACATCCGTGTAGCTATAACCTGTGCTTTTAAAAAATCAAAGCTGAATTTAGGATGGATTTAGGTTCCATAATCTTTTGTAAGCATTTTTGCTTTGCTTTAAAGAAAAGTTTATTTGGAAGATCCTTAAATAATAATATAAACCTGTTGCCAACTTCTGCTCTCAAATATGTTGCAGTTGACATTTAAGAGGAAATATTTTGACTGTATCATGTATCATGAAAGTGTCAGAAAGTTCTTTGGCAGGTGTAACACTCTGATTTAACCTTCTGGACTGCTTTTTCTGTGTGCAGACCATCCAGTGGAGTAAATGAGACTTCCATCTCTGAAACTGAAAACAACCCCCCCGAGCATCTCACTCATGAGGGGCGCGTGGAAAGTACCACCCTGCAGATTCGACCAGCCGCAAAGAACCAGCACAGAGAGTTGTACGTTGCCTCAGTCAGGAGTGGGGCTCCTCTAGCTGAGGACCAAGGGAGTGGTCCTGGCTTTTCTGGGAGCATAAAAGAAGAAACAGGCCTGAGCTACCATGTGGCACCCCCTATGCCTGACTCCCAAACAGGACGCTTAGCAGACGAGATTATCTTAAGGGAGAAGGCAGAAGTTGGGCAGCCAGGCCCTGTGGTTGAGCTACAACTGTCCCTTTCACAAGAGAGACACAAGGTCACGAATGTCCCCGTGGTGGCTCTCGTGGGAGCTGAAAAATCCAAGTCTCCTGACCCAGATCCTCCCCTTGTACACCACAGCGGGATCGTCCACATAAATTCAGTCCCCACAAAGGAGAAAGGGGAGGCTTCTCTGAGGTCCAGCAAGATAATCCAGCTCTCCAGTGGCAAAGAGTTAAAAGTGATCCAGGGAAGTGAACCAGGAGACTCGGGGCTGCCCCGAGTGGAAGTGATACTCGACTGCTTGGACAGGCAGAAGACGGAAGGGTGCAGGCTTCAGGCAGGAAAGGGGTGTGTGGATTCTCCAGTGGAAGGAGGGCAGTCAGAAGCACCTCCTTCTCTGGTATCCTTTGCAGTCTCATCAGAAGGCACAGAGCAGGGAGAAGATCCACGCTCGGAAAGGGATCACAGCCGACCTCACAAGCACCGAGCGCGCCACGCACGTAAGTCCGGCCCAGGGCCCCTGCTGGGCTACTGGAAGGGCCCTGGGAGCTTAGGGCATTTTGCTACTGCTTCACTTACATGGATTTTTTTTTTTTTCTTTTTAAGATTTTTCTTATGTCTCTCTCTGTGGTTTAAAAAAAATTTTTTTTTTTTTAATTAATGCACAGAATAACAAATGGGAAATTGTGGAGAACACCAATTTCTGAAATGGAGGAGGCAATAAGTTGGAAGTTTGTCATAGATTTAAATGTATTTAAGGCACTTTCTTTTATCCCCAAAGGGCCAGGAACTGTTCAAGAAAATAATATTGTTAACGAGTCTCTTTGATTTGTCTCAGAATGTTGTAAGATTTCAGGTAAAATAGCAGAGGGGAGTATCTGAAGTCAGGTGGACTCGGAGTTTAAATGTCAAAAATGGTTGAGTCTGCTGCTGAGTGGTGTCTTGAAAATACAGGCTCCACCACTGATATTAAAAGCAGATCCTCATTTTGAAAAAAAAAAATTGTCGTGCAGCTTGATGATGCTTGCAGAAGTGAGTTTGACAGACAAGGACATATGGCATACTGAGCAGTTACATGATCCTCTCCGTTTTGTATGTCTTCACTCGACTGCAAAGCATTTCATCTACCTTCTAGACACACGAGTCAGTCTCCCGGGACCCGTGGAGGCATTTAAATGTCCCCAAATGTAAAATATATTTAAATTCAAGGCTGTCTACGGTATTTTGTTTTACCCAAGGGAGTGATTACAGAAAGGAGAATGCAGATAAGAGTGTCAGTTAGGTTTTATGATTTTTGTTATTTTCTTCTCTCTCTTTTTCTTTTTTTTTTAAACAAATTTTAGAATTTCATTTGAGGAGGTAAAGGCTGACTAGCAAAAGCACTTGAAGGTATGAACGATACGCAACGGTAATGAACTCAGTTATTCAAAGTACTATGTTAAATCTTCTAACCTCTCATTATTCCCTTCCAAGCATATCTTTAGCATAACCATTTGTAGCTTTATTGGCAAGTGCTGTTAATCGTCCTTAGACTTGAAGCATCACATTTATGGCATATTAAACAAGTGTGTTAAGGCATCCCTCCCATACTTTACATGTTGGCAATGAAGTGAGCAACAACTGTGCAACTGTGACTGTCAATTTAATAGGAAGTTGTATAACACTGGTCAAAAAAAGGAGTTACATTTAGTAATGATTACGTATTTTACTGTTTTCTCTAAATAAAATTCGATTGCCAGGGAATATCTGTAACTTTGTTAGAAAACTATTCACTCTGATTCTATTTTATTTTTTAAAAAAACGAATCATGAAGTCTGA
This sequence comes from Mirounga leonina, assembly GCF_011800145.1. Classification (NCBI taxonomy): domain Eukaryota; kingdom Metazoa; phylum Chordata; class Mammalia; order Carnivora; family Phocidae; genus Mirounga; species Mirounga leonina. The sequence goes on from NW_023270702.1 coordinate 16,920,437, forward strand.
TTTTTTCCAGGGACAAAAAAAACAAAACAAAACAAAAAAAAACACCTAATTTTCAGTCATAAAATATTCAAAAAGTTTTTCTGAAATTTCCACTGAACTATTTTGAAGAATTCTAAACTTGCTTGTGAGTCATGCTCATTATCGTTAAATACATGATGACAATTAACTGATGCTATACATTAGTTTGCCGCCAATTTATTTTGTATAACAGTCATGAGAAAATAAAAAATTTAAATATAAATGTTGTTACTTTAAAACTGTCAAACTCTCATTTTAAATGACTGAATTTCTGCATCAGCTTTTACCCACAATTAAGAGGGTCACTAGTCACATAATTTTTAAATTTCCTTAAGATTTATGCTTATTCTTGCTGCGACTGAAGCAGTGTTATATTTCCAAAATAGCAATCCATTTCAAACAAATTTATCTAGACAGCTTTAGTAGCTTGAATTTCTTACATGTATTCACAATGATCCCATGTTCCAAATCATTAGCAATTATTGATTCAGTGCCTTCAATTATTATTCATTCAGTTTTTTGAATTTATATTAATCCAGTCACCATGAATACAGGGACTCTGGGGAGATGTCAGAGTTTAAAAAAAAAAAAAGAAGAAAACTTAAATATTTAAATTCATTACACTGAAACACTTCGAAATAACAGTTTCTTGCCCTCCCCACTCCCACTTTTAAAAAATGCTTGGAGACAGTTTTATATTGACATTTTATTTTTTAAATACGGAAGTACAAGGTATGTCTTACCTTGTTTTTCAGACTATATTATGTCCTTAAATTGTTTCCTTTTTAGTTTTGATTATATCCTATGGACTTTTAGTAGCCAACATTTATTGTCAAAGTAGAAAGATCCATATATTGCATATATTCTAATCACCATACATAAAGATGTATTTATATGAGCAAGTGAAACAGACCATTGTGCAGTTATATATTTCATTGTATACCATCATGAAAGTATACATTTTAAAAGAAATAAGAAAGACAAATGAGTTAGATTGCTTCAAAATTCAGCGGCCAATTGTAAGCATGTTTTTTCCATATTTACTTTCCCCCAGGAGAGTTGATTTCTGGGTTGCTATGAGGTCTTCTTGGAATTCATCAACTCAATTTAATTTTTGTACTTTCCCTAGGGCTCAGGAGGAGTGAAAGCCTATCAGAAAAGCAGGTGAAAGAAGCAAAATCTAAATGCAAAAGCATTGCCCTCCTTCTTACAGATGCCCCCAACCCCAACTCCAAGGGGGTGTTGATGTTTAAGAAGCGTCGTAGGCGGGCCAAGAAATACACCCTAGTCAGCTACGGCACTGGCGAACTTGAGCGCGAGGCAGACGAGGACGAAGGAGGTGACAAAGAGGATACCTGTGAAGTAGCTTTTCTGGGCACGAGTGAATCAGAGGTGGATGAAGAGTTATTGTCTGACCTTGACGACAGCGCACAAGTTGTGAACTTTGACTGGGATTCCGGACTAGTGGACATCGAGAAGAAACTGAACAGAGGCGACAAGATGGAGATGTTGCCAGACACCTCAGGCAAGGGCGCCCTCATGTTTGCCAAGAGGAGGGAGCGAATGGATCAGATCGCAGCCCAAAAAGAGGAGGAGAGGGTGGGTGGAGTGCCAAGCAGAGAACCCGATGTTGCACAGTCGGAGGGCCTGAGAACCATGGCTTCTTACCAAAGGAAGGACGAAGAATCTGTAAGAGTGCAGAGCTCTGTGAGCAGAAGCTACATCGAGGTGAGCCATGGTCATGGCCATGTGCCCCAACAGAATGGCTTCAGTGGGGTGTCCGAAACAGCAGAGGCCCAGAGGATGATCCCTATGAACAGAACAGCCAAACCCTTCCCGGGGTCCGTGAACCAGCCAGCGACCCCCTTCTCCCCAACCCGAAACATGGCAAGTCCCATGGCGGACTTCCCGGCGCCTCCACCTTATTCTGCAGTCACACCTCCACCTGAAGCCTTCTCCAGAGCGGTATCAAGTCCGGGAGCTGGCCCGGCACAGCCTCCTCCGTGGCCGCAGCCTGCCCCCTGGTCCCAGCCTGCCCCCTGGTCCCAGCCAGCCTTTTACGACTCATCTGAGCGAATAGCCTCCCGGGATGAAAGGATCGCTGTGCCCGCAAAAAGAACAGGAATATTGCAGGAGGCCAAAAGGAGAAGCACGACGAAGCCCATGTTCACTTTTAAAGAGCCCAAAGTAAGCCCAAATCCTGAACTCTTGTCACTTCTTCAAAATTCGGAAGGCAAAAAGGTCGCTGGAGCCGGAGTCGATTCCGGACCCGAAGAAGACTACCTCAGTTTAGGAGCAGAGGCTTGTAATTTCATGCAGAGCTCCTCGGCAAAACAAAAGACTCCGCCTCCTGTTGCTCCGAAACCCGCAGTCAAGTCCTCGTCCTCCCAGCCAGGAACCCCAGTGTCTCCGGTCTGGTCCCCAGGCGTGCCTCCGACCCAGCCTCCTGCTTTCCCCACGTCCAACCCGTCGCAGGGCACCCGTGTCTCCTCCATCAAAATAGCCCAGCCTGCCCACGCCCCTGCCCGGCCCGCGAGCGCTCTGACCCTGGCTGGTCCCTTCAAAGGACCACAACCAGCAGTAGCCAGTCCCAACTACACACCTAAGCCGGCGGCTCCCGCAGCAACAGCGAACGCTGCTCACGCTGGTGCAGCGGGACCATCCAATGAGCTCCCAGGAATGAGTGGGAAAGGAGCCCAGCTCTTTGCAAAAAGGCAGTCGAGGATGGAGAAGTATGTGGTCGATTCAGACACGGTGCAGGCCCATGCTGCTCGCGCCCAGTCTCCCACTCCGTCCCTACCGGCCGGCTGGAAGTACTCCTCCAACGTCCGCGCACCTCCTCCTGTGGCCTACAATCCTATCCACTCCCCCTCCTACCCTCTGGCTGCTCTCAAGTCTCAGTCTCCAGCCCCACAGGCCTCCAAGACAAGCAAGAAAAAGGGCAAAAAACCCCTCAATGCTTTGGACGTCATGAAGCACCAACCGTATCAGCTAAACGCATCCCTGTTTACTTTCCAACCTCCAGATGCAAAGGATGGCCTCCTCCAGAAGTCGTCCGCCAAGGTCAGTCCAGTGCCAGCCATGAAGCAAGCTCTTCCTCCCCGGCCCGTGAACGCTGCCTCGCCCACTACTGCGCAGGCCTCCTCTGTGTACTCGGTGCCCGCATACAGCTCTCCGCCTGCGTTCTTTGCAGAGGCCACCTCACCGGTGAGCGCATCCCCAGTGCCCGTGGGCATTGCCACCTCTCCCAAGCAAGAATCAGCCGCAACGTCTTACTTTGTGGCACCGAGGCCGAAGTTCTCAGCTAAGAAAAGTGGTGTCCCAGTTCAGGTGTGGAAACCATCTATCGCGGAAGAGTAACCTTATAGCCGAAGCTGAGTGTCCACTTTGCTTGAAACAAGTTGTTTGCAGTGTTACTTGAGTCCCCGAGAATGCCTAGCAAGTCCTCAGCTTACTTAATTTCAGATGTCACTTCCCAATCTGGGTCCAAGGAGCATACTATTTTTAATGGGTCAAAAATCTAACTCAGATTGACTTAAAACACATTTATCTCCTTTGCACACTGAAAAAATATGGGAGCACCCCAAAATAGACATGTGCCATTATATTAAGTAAGCAGGATGCTTAGGATTTATGCTTTAGTCACAAGAAAGACAGTGATCGGTGTTAGCAGACATTGCACACGGCCTTTATGTAGCACAACAGCTCTGCTTCTATGGTGAAAAGGGTCAAATGTAGTGAAAATAGAACACGTATTGATGGAGATTTCCTTTTTAGGTAGTGCTTTATCTCTAATACTAGTGGTAAGGGATAAGAAATTTATTGAGGACAGGGATCAGCTCTGGTCTGTCAACCTCAGCCACCTGTTGGATGTTGCAGAGGAGGTGCTCTGGGGATTGTTGAAATGTACATAGTTTAATCAGAAGGGTGAGGAACAGGGGGTCAGTGATTACTGAGCACTTATTATGTATTAGGTTTTCTATGTATTAACTCATTTCAGAAGACTTCCTTAAAGTAAATGAGATAGGGCAAGAAGGATAATTATCCTTAGAGACGGATTTCCATCTTCTCTTCCCAGTTGATTAAGAAAGGAAGTGAGTGTATCACCAATTGTGCATGAAAGTGTAAGTTTGTGTTCTTCAGCCGAGGCAAGTGGTAGAGTACAGTGTAAAGGAATAACGTGAAAGAGGGTGAGCAGGCTGCAGATAAAGGTACATAGGACTATTCTTTTCCCTTGGGAAAGCACACGATTGAGGCATGAAGGATTACCGACTACAGGGCTGATTGTGAAGCACGAGGAACCCCATGTGTGCGGAGGCCGTAGGGTGAGAACACACAATGATTAGCATCACTTCTGAGTGACCTCACAGATTGTTTTCCTTGTGTTTGTTTTGCTTTCTGGCCACTGCTTCTCCCACTGTTCCTTGCAATTATATTCTCATACCTTCACTTTGTAATTTATGGACCAGGAGGATTCAGGCAAGGTTACCTTGTAAATTTGGATTGGTCACACACCATGCCATCATCCAGCTGCCTATGAAGTTAATAATGTTACTGACGGTAAACCTGAAGACCTTCCTCATATCTATTTTAAGTCCAAGTCTGACCAACCATGGAAAATATTCAACAGGAATTAATGTAGAGAGCCACAAAGCGTTTTTGACAGCTCCGAGGAAAACCATCTACTCAATACAGGAGATATGTTTAGAGACCTCTTATAAAATCTTGTCGGCTTTGAGGGTACATGGTACCATTTTAATCCTCTGAAAATGTCTGTATTCCTGTTCTTTTACTGCTATCACTGTCAACCTGCTATTTTTCACTATCCTATTAAAATATCACTTCCTTCTTTATCTGCTTAATGTACATATTTCTAAAAATAATCTTCCCTGTAGGACTGTTCTGACCTAAGTCGTTTCGCTGATGTTTCTCTTCTGTTGCTCCCCCAAACCTCTGAATTTCCTTTTGTGAGCGTATTCATTTGTCTGTACATTGTAAAACTCTACGACAGAACGTACAAAAAGAATTAAGTCAGCTGCAGGACAATGGAGCTGTTTCTTTTGCTTTTTTTCTGGAAAATCTTCCATTACCTTTTGGTGGCAGTTTACCTAGAGGTTACAACCACAGGATGCAGCTAGGTCCCTCATTTGCCTTTTTTGGAAATCAATTAGGAGGATTAATACGGGGTAAAGGAAAAAGCAATCTATCCATTATATAACACTATTGTTTGGATTACTTGCTCCCTGCAAAGGAAGTCTGTTAAATGCTGTGCATTTTGCATTCTTTTTTAATAGGACAGCCAAAAAAGGCTTCATAAGGTGAAGCAGGAAAGGAGATCATTTTTATAACTTTGCATTCTTGACATAGCATTTAAAGAATGAAGTATGAAGTAGAGGAAAGATCATGGAACACAGCGTAGTTAATTTGAGATGACCAGTTCAAATGTAGCCTGGGCTAGTAATGACCCACAAGTATTCCCAGTTGTCCAGGGGTTTGTGGTATGTAGGAATGAGAAGTGTTTTCAGTCCATTTCCTGTAGGACAGGTGGCAATCTTAGCAGAGCCACTATTTGGAGTTGATGACTAAACACACCACTGGCATAACTGGGAGTGTCATAGGGTGCCCAAAAATGCTTCTAAGAAACATGCCAGGCATGCAATCAAAGCATCCACAACCTCAACTGGGAACTAGAAGCATAGGTCTCATCTTGAATCGTATGGTCCTACATTATGGAGGAGGGGTGGAATCCTCCCGAACTATATCCGTGACGGAGTGTAACCACACCGTGAGGCTGGGGGAGTGGGAAAGAAAAGGCCCAAGCCAGCTCCCTGGAGTAAGAGGGATTCCCTTTGCCTCTTCTCCTCAACCAGAGAGCCTCCTGGGAACTTGCATGCAGAATAAGCTGTATGTACCACCTTTCAGGTTGGAGTTATGGGAATGATGTCAGTGTGGCAGGTGGGAGACTTAGAACTCATGACCTCAGCTTCCCGCCCACGGGGCACCCTTTGCAATCTGGGTGTTGTTTGCTTCATTGTGGTGGCAGATGTTTGGCTGGTTGTGGGGTATGAGGAGGCAGGTTTGGTTTAGTTTTAGCACCTTGCCTTTTCCCTTGTCCTTTGTCAGCTTAGTTTCTAGGCAGAGCACCTGTGAAGTCAAGTTTTCATCATCAACACCATAGCAATGGTCATTTACTGAGGGCCTGTGTTATGTTCGGGGCCTTATGTACCTTATCCCAAGGAACCCACTGCATGATTTACAGGCGCTGGCATATAAAAGAAAATGTAGCCACAGTCACTGACTTGCTGCAGGATCTCATGCCATGTTTTCCCCGTGAGTTTCCCCTTAACAATGTCTCAAACCTCTCTTCCTGGACCGTTGTGCCATGACGAATGTGCACAATACTAGATATTCTAGGAAGAGAGGCGTATGTAAATCGAAACACAGCATAAGCCTCTCAGTCTTGTAGGAGAATAGACTGAATCACAGAACTGGTAAGACTGGGAATCGGAGCGTTGACACTTCAATCTTAAAACATTTATGATATTGTTTCTAATATTTTGATAAAAACACATTCTGTTTTGAGAGAGGAAGGATCACACTGTTTCTGCATTTTGACCATTTGTTGGTAGCATAAAGCATAAGTTTTTAGGAATGTATTTTATAAGACACATTTGGGTTGTCATTCTGGAGCATGTAAAAGTTTGTACTTCAAAATATATCTAGCATGATTGTTAATGGTAACATGTATCTCATTTAATCTGCACAAGAAGCAACTCATTTAACTATAGGAAAACCGATCCGAGTTACACATCGTTCTTTCAAGCAAGCCAGGGTTCTTTAATTCTTCTAGATCGTGCCAACCCCTTTCTAGAAGAGGGCTCCTTCAGAGGGCAGCTCAGTATTATCACACAGCCTGAATTCTAGCTTGGCAGCGAGTCACATCTGAGATGTCAAAAACAAATGATCTGTGTTTAAAGCAAACTTGGGACCACTGTCCTATTTACAGCTACTAGGTTAAAGAACTTTGAAGGTCGTTGTGCTGCTGACAGGCATATCAAACACTGACACTCTTTGGGCACTTTCAGCCTCTTAAGAGCCCGAGAAGACACAGGACTCTTAGTGTCTGAGGGTGGATTTAACCTTTCAGGCAAAAGCCCTTGCTGTGTATCATTTTATCCAGTTATAAAGTTGAGAAGCTGCAAGCACCCGTATTCTAAGGGTGAGTTCCTGAAATCCCCTGCTGTTTTATGAGTCACAACCGGCCCAGCAGGAAGGCTATTTGAAGTCATGGTTATCAACAAGAAGTGATTGTTTTCTGAAAAGCTAAATGCTTAAAATGCTTCAAAGGGAAGCAGTGGGCAGCGAGGGTGCTCATTCCCTCCTAAAATCAGAGTTGTTGCGTTTGTTTTAAAGATTGCTAAGAGTTCATGAGAAAAATATATAAATTCTAAGAACCAACATCATATTCCCAGACACACTGACCCTCACTGGTCTCATGTCCCCTTATCACTGGACTCTGGGGGACACAAAGACTCATGTAACACTTCAGTGCTACTAAGTTCGTCAACAAGTATTCTGGGAAAAAGCAGAATTGAATTCTTCTCTAGACTTCCCACCAGGGTTGGCCAAAGGCCATAAAGCAAACTCACAAATTCCCACAGGACCCAAACACCAGGCAAAATCACTAAAAGAGGCCAGTCTCCTTTTCTTCCTCTACGGTTTAAAAAAAAAAAGAAAAAAGAAAAGTATGAAAATTATAGTCTATCCTATGGAGCAGCAGGCCAATAAAAATAAGTCTTCTGGGGGGCACCTGGGTGGCTCAGTTGGTTAAGCGACTGCCTTCGGCTCAGGTCATGATCCTGGAGTCCCTGGATCGAGTCCCGCATCGGGCAACCTGCTTGGCAGGGAGTCTGCTTCTCCCTCTGACCCTCCCCCTCTCATGCTCTCTGTCTCCCATTCTCTCTCTCAGATAAATAAATAAAACCTTTAAAAAAAAAAAAAAAATAAGTCTTCTGGAAGAGCCCCCCAAATCAGACTTATTCTTTCCTTAACATTATCAGGTACAGCCAGTTTATTAAATTTTCAAAAAATTAATGTTTCTATGGTATGTATATCTATACATTAAATTACCTCTTGGCACTTGGAAATCACAGAGCTTATTGCTCAGAGGCAATTGAGTGAAGAAAAAATTTAATTTGAAAATATCAAATCCTGTCAGACATTTCTCTGACTCCTGATTTTATATAAGGTTTGCTAGCTAATAAAGTATATCTCAAAAAGAAAGTTAGGCTTATTATGGGGTCCTATAGTTTAAGTCATTTTTTGTTATTGATACATAGAATTTCTTTTACCCCTGTTACCTCATTCTTGGCGTGTTTATCTAAAGTATGTGTGTTTTTTGACTGGTGAAATATACATTCAGGGTCCCTAATAAAAGTGGTCCCAAGGACCTACTTTCCAGCCTACCTTCCTTCCTCTCCCTGATAACACTAATAATACCCAGAATAATAACATTCATATGTGCCATGGAGGAATCCTGCTTTCACAGCCTCTAGTTCTTGAGCTCCTTGATAACTATTAATGATTCATTCATGGAAAAACAAAACAAAACCAAAAAACAAAGGATTGCAGCTAGCTCTGAGTTGAAAAGTAGTGCGCAATCTAGGAATAAACTGAGAGAATTTTTCTTCTTGGGAATAAATATCAAGCAGCAAAGTATTTTGTTCTTCAGCAGACATTTTAGAAGTCAAGGAATCTTTGATATCCTTACTTGATGCAGTAATCTGTTTTCAAAACCACCCAAAGGCCTCGAGTCAAGTATTATGATCCAATGCAGGATTACATGGATGGAGATGGAAGCTGGGCAGCCATTCAAACAACCTCATGAGGCCCGAGGAAAAGGCAGGAGGTTGGGGGGGAGGGGTTCATGTATTACCTTTCTACTATGTGTCAAGAACTGTGTTAAATATTTCCCATAAGTTACAGCAATAGCTAACATTAACTGAACACAAATTTGGGGCCCTGAGTTGTGCCAAGTATCTTTCATAGATTATCTCTTTTCTTTTATTGAGATACAATCCACATGTAACATTATATGAATTTCAGGTGTATAACATAAGGATTTGATATTTGTATTTATTGTGAAATGATCACCACGATAAGTGTAGTTAACATCCATCACCACACAGTTACAAATTTTCCTTCTTGTCATGAAAATTTTTAAGATCTACTCTCTTAGCAACTTTCATATATACAATATAGCATTATTAACTATAGTCACCATGCTCTACATTGTATTCTCCAGACTTATTTATCGTAAAACCGGAAGTTTGTACCTTCTGACATCCTTCACCCATTTCAGCCACACCTCCCTCCATTCCCATACGTGATCACCACAGATTATGTCTTTTAATCAGTAGTCCTTATGGAATAGCTACTATCATTATCCCCAGTTGACAAATTATAGTTGGGATTCAGAGGCACGAATAGGCTAAATAACTTGCCCAAGATCACACAGTGTTCATTAGTGGACTCTGTATTCAATGTGGACTTGCACTCCTAATTGATTATACTGTGAATTCATTTACTCCTCAGAATGATGCTGAAAGGAAGGTATTATTCCCAGTTTACAGGTGAGGTGTCTGAAGCTCGGAGAGGCTAAACAACTTGTCCGACAGTCATTAAGCTTTTAAGTTGTAGGATAGGTTTGGAACTAGACCTTTGTCTGACATCCAAGCCTGGACCCTCCCTTCCGTACTGCATGGTTTCCACAGTCTCATTAGACCCCAAAATACCACTCCCTGAGACCTGTTAATTGTGTGTTCCCCAAACTGTTTAGCAAGAGCCTACTCTGTATGGGCTTTATAGGTGACTCTGACCTGTTGAATGACATTAGAAAGAACCCCTTACTTTCGGAAGATTGCACATAAACTCAGATGCTTTGATAGTATGTTGGAAATGAAGACCAGTCTCTGAGAAAGAAGCATCTGTCTTATAAGTAAAAAAGGTGAATTTGACAGTGCTTTTGTACTAGTTACCCAAATTCTCTTATTTTCTTATTTTAGGATGAATAGGTGATACTTATGGGCTGAGATTGGGGAGGAATGTCACTTAAAAAAATAAAGTAAGGGGCGCCTGGGTGGCTCAGTTGGTTAAGCGACTGCCTTCGGCTCAGGTCATGATCCTGGAGTCCCGGGATCGAGTCCCGCATCGGGCTCCCTGCTCGGCAGGGAGTCTGCTTCTCCCTCTGACCCTCCCCCTTCTCATGTGCTCTCTGTATCTCTCATTCTCTCTGTCTCAAATAAATAAATAAAATCTTTAAAAAAAATAAAAAATAAAAAAAAATAAAGTAAAATCGGAGTCTCTACGTAAAAGGAAGTGTTCTCCTAGGCTTCATGCCATTCTGACTACATGTAATTCAGGTTATATTCTTATTAAATAGTGAAACCGTACCCAGCTTGGCTTGTTACTAAACCCATAATAACTTAAGACATTTCAATAAGAATAATTCTAAATAGAATAATAATGAGAGAGTCACAAACTTTCAGTGTTTCAAATCTAAAATATAGTTGTCACTGGAATCCTAGCATTCCATTAAGTCTCTCCTGGATATGCATGAGGCAGCAACACTTTCCAGCCACTGTGTCCTCAATGGAAGATTTCTCAACAGTTATTTCTGTCAAAGACTTCCCAGCAAGGACAGTTTTACATCTTATGTTTTTTCCAGTAGCTTTTTTTTTTTCTTTTTTTCTTCAACTATGTCTCATTGTTATTTTGAAAACATCTCCTGAGGAACTGGTGTAATGGATTCTAGACAGGGGTTTGAACATTCCCATCACTAACTTCAAGGAGAGAAGACATGAACTTCTAAGTTCATTGTAAAAACGCCCTCATTATATTTGCAGGGCTCCACTGCCTTAATTTAAAAATCATAGAGCCACTAATTAAGGTGATAATTACGAGGGCTTACTATATGCTAGATATATGCTAGCTGCCATTCTAGATACTTAACAAACATTGACTTTTTTAGTCATCACAAAATGACTATGAAGTAGATATTATGATCATCCCATTTTACAGATGAGAAACTGAGGTAAAGAAAAGTTAAGGAACTTATCACAGGAGGTGGGGATAAGGCTCAAGACCTGACAGTCAAGCACCAGAGCCATTCACTAACCACAAGGCTACATTACCTCTCTTGATCGCAAGACAAAGGTCACGGATGAAAGGAATTGTGGCATCACAGCGATAAGCTTTACCTGTCTTAGAAATAACTCAAAAGTTACTTTAAATCTTCTAAATTATGGGGCGCCTGGGTGGCTCAGTCGTTGAGCGTCTGCCTTCAGCTCAGGTCATGATCCCAGAGTCCTGGGATCGGACCCCACATCGGGCTCCCTGCTCCGAGGGAAGCCTGCTTCTCCCTCTCCCACTTCCCCTGCTTGTGTTCCTGCTGTCGCTATCTCTCTGTCAAATAAATAAATAAAATCTTTAAAAATAAATAAATAAATCTTCTAAATTAAAGTAAGAAATATTAAAAAGATTTCTTAGAGTTTGGTAGCCCCAAATGATAGACACTTGTAAACAGGTACAAGGGGAGAAGAAAAGCTATAGTTTTATTTCCGTCGGCCTATTTGCTTATAACTCAATACATTGTAGGGGGGAAGCCTAACATTTTGCTAGTTACCACTGAACAGAATTTGCACTAGACCAAACTCCTCGAACACCCACTTCCAGCCAACTAGCATTGTATATTACTACTAGGGTTGTGCTCATTTACACCAGGTAAATTAAGGGAAAAAAGAATAGTGATGAAGAGAAATCTCTCAAATTTTAAGAACAATATGCAGAAAAATATTCCCACCCCCCTTTTTTAAATTTAAAAAGTCATGATTTGGTTTAAGGGATGAAAAAGGTAACCATTTCTTTTTTTTTTATGTTATGTTAGTCACCATACATTACATCATTAGTTTTTGATGTAGTGTTCCATGATTCATTGTTTGTGCATAACACCCAATGCTCCATGCAGAACGTGCCCTCTTTAATACCCATCACCAGGCTAACCCATCCCCCCACCCCCCTCCCCTCTAGAACCCTCAGTTTGTTTTTCAGAGTCCATCGTCTCTCATGGTTCGTCTCCCCCTCCAATTTCGCCCCCTTCATTTTTCCCTTCCTACTATCTTCTTCTTTTTTTTTAACATCTAATGTATTATTTGTTTCAGAGGTACAGGTCTGTGATTCAACAGTCTTACACACTTTACAGCGCTCACCATAGCACATACCCTCCCCAATGTCTATCACCCAGCCACCCCATCCCTCCCACCCCCCACCACTCCAGCAACCCTCAGTTTGTTTCCTGAGATTAAGAATTCCTCATATCAGTGAGATCATATGATGCATGTCTTTCTCTGACTTATTTCGCTCAGCATAATACCCTCCAGTTCCAGCCACGTTGTTGCAAATGGCAAGAACCATTTCTTAAGTGAAATTCACCATACACGCAACCCCAAATGTACAGAGGCACATTCTGTAGTGGGTAAGTGTGGCCCTGGGCCTAGGTGCCTGCAACTGCATCCAGGCCCGCCTCTGGCTCGTAAGGAGACTAGGCAGATGCTTCCGCCTTTTTGAGCATCAGTGTCCCTCCCTGTGACATGGAGACAGTACTGGGTGCACATCACAGGTTGTGCAGGTTAAATGAATCCATAGTGTTAGGGGTATAGAACGGTGCCTGGCAAATTGAAAGCATTCAACAAGTGTTAGCTACCAGTGTTATTGCAAAGGCCACTTAACAAACAGTAGCTACTTCAAAAACTTCCAAGGAGGAAAACACACACACAACCATTAGACAAGTTCTTCTGTTTTTTTCTGTTAATGTGCATCCCAGTTTTAGGGATCGAACACAACTAAACTAGAAAAAGCGGAAACGGTGTCTGTACATCTACAGACACAAGCAATCTCTTCTCAAGAGGCTTGTACTGAGAAGGTGTTATGTATTCTGTTTTCTTCTTACTGAACCTTTATATGTCTATGTTCCTCTCTCTTCAGCCTGTTGGACAATTTTTTTCTTCGTCTTCATCTATTGTCCTGGTGTTGTAATGGTGTACAAAATGAGACCAGGATTCAAAGAGATGGTACAATATTTAAAAAAAAAACACAAAACAAAAAACCTAAAACCTTAACATCAGCTTTGAGACTCGGCTAGAAAGGGACTGCATTCAATTCAAAGTATCAATGTTAAATAAAACAAGTGTGGTGCCCTTGCAATGTACAGAGAATTCTTATGTGGGGGGATGCTTGTAAATTTGGGTGGTTGGTCTCCTGAGGAAGGTTCTGGTAGGATAGTTGAAACTTAAATAGGCCCCATCCCACAGAACGTGGAACAGCTGGCCACCCGATTGCCGAGGATGCCCCAATTCGGGCCTGCAACAGTTGGGGCTCTGACAGAACCTGGCTGACCTCGGAAGGCGCTGCGGACAGCTCTTCTTATCCCTCCTCCCCAACACTGTCCCAGGACAAAGGGTCAGCAACCTGGCCGTTTCAGAGTAATTGATCCCCTTGCCTGAGAAGCATGAGCGGTTTCCAAAAACAGAGCGAACCCTCTCTCTGAACAGAGCAAACTCCCAGTTCACAGAGCAAGGGATGAAAAACAATTCTCAGAAGTTGAGTGACTGACGCAGGGAGGAACCTAGAATTCCAGCTGCTTTTCAAACCCAGGGCATTTTTGTGGGTTTTCTGGTGTGCCTCTAGAATCTTTCTGAGTCAGAAGCAGAAGTTGGGACTAATCTTGAAGAGAAAAAAAAAAAAAAAATCAAAACAAGCTGAGAGGCGGAAAATTTTATCTGAATCTCAAATCGCTTTTGTTTCAAATACATTTAAATTGATTTAGTTCTGTTTTCCTTTTGCGCCATTTAATTACATTTTTTCTTGGAAAGTAAAAAAAACTAGATCTTTTTCTTGAATTGCATACCCCTTAGTTCTGTTTTCTCCTAACATGTCTCAGATTGGTAATGAAATAGTCACAAAACTGTCCTCTAGAGCTCAAGATCACCAAAGACTAGGCTGCACTAATATAAATAAAGTGCTAAGTGTCATACCAATTCTTCCATTACTAGTTGTTTTTTCTTTATATCACACTCAAGAGTTAATTGATGGTCTGGCCCACTGACTACTTGTTAATGCTTATCAGATGGTGCCAATTATAATTCTTTACATAAACCCAAATAAGCTAACTAGATTTTTAATTCTCCATTACAAAACAGCCAGCGAAATGTTACAACCCAGAGTGGGTGCTATTGTTGAAATAAAAAGCAAAGCAGAATAGATCACTTAGAATTTTTTTATTTTAATTTTACACTTCAGTATGCCAACTAACAAGATTTCCTTTATATACAGCACTTTAGTTTTAGCCAACCATTGCCTTCAGAGGGTTCTAACACACCATTTTCCAACTTTTGTTCGCAGAAGGAAATTAAGACCTTTTTTTTTCCCCCTCCTGGCCCCACAGTGGAAATTCTGATTTAGTCAGTCTGGATGGGGCCCAGGAATTTGTTCTTGTAACATACACCCCCAGGTGATGCTGGTGGTTGTGAACCGCACTTTGTAAAACACTTTTCTAACACTCAAAACACTTAGGTCAACCTTATTCTTTAAGACCCATAAATAGTTTTCCAGTTTGTCCAGTCAGGCACAGCCAGACTTGTAAACGGCACCTGCTTCCCACTGTTCTGGAGGCCTAGTCTGCGCTGAGTGGGCAGTGAAGCACGGATCTTGCGGGCTTGACCTCAGGGTTCCAGCAGATGGCAGCAAACCCTCTTCCCGCTCCCAAAGCGCCTCGCAGGCAGCCATTCTCAAACTTGCGAATAATTTGCACTGAACGTGCTTTTTCTTTATTTTTTTTTTTAAATAGGAGAATAAAGAGGGCCTTCGGATGTGATTTTATCGGACCCCTGCTTCTAATCAAGGCTGAGAAGAAATATCTCTAGGAATAGAATCATACAATTTTATCATCTAGAGAAGGGACTGTACAAAGTTCCTTGGCCCTTTTTTCTTATCTCTGGGGAAAGGGATTGTATGACTTCCCTTGGCTGTAGGGCAATACAGTCTGTTATCTCCGATCAAAAATGTTCTTCCTAATAATTAACTTAAATCTCTCTGGCCATAATCAAAACATTTTTATTTGGGGATCTAGGCTAAAGGAGAATTTTGGAGCACTTTGAAGGCTAATTAGCCTTTTAAAAGGAAAACAAATATGATTGTAGAATTTTCAAAACTAAAAAAACCCCCAAATTCGTGTACTTTAAGGTTCACCGGGGAAAATCCCAGTGTTTTTGCTGTGCTGTTGCATTATGATGATCAAATGGTGTGGTAGATTGACAAAATGCAAAATCAGTCAGAGGATGCTTAAATACTAGAAGAATGTACAGAACAAAGGGACAGGTAGACCCACTGAGTAGCAGCTTTGATCCCAACAAGACCATTGTTTTCAGATCTTTGATGCACTAAAGTTTATTTCTAAAACAAAAAGGATGGTGATGTCGGAAGTTCCGTAATATGAGATGAATGTTTGTACTTTTACCAGTGGGAGGAGAAGAGACCAACGAGAGATAGGAGAGCTGGATATTTGAGGAACTATGGTGTGGATGAGGGAGTAAATGTGTCTATTGATGAAAAAGAAAAGTTAGGAGTAATGAACAGAAGTTACAAGACAGTAAGTTTCAGTTTAACTTAAAACTTCAAAAATCGTGTGGGGAAGAGATGGAGAAGGAATTAACATATATATTGGACATACAAAAGGTGTTAAGAGCTTTAATACATGTACTTAATTTAGTTCTCATAACAACCTTGTTTGGAGAAAAATTATCATTTTTTTAATTGATAAGGAACCTGGAGCTCAGAGAGGTTAAGAAAATTGCCCAAAGTCACACAGCTAGTCCTAAGATGGCAGACCCACCAGCTGACTCCAAGTTCATCTGTTTTCATAACCTGTGCTTTTCCCCACTACAATGCCTATCAGGTGTGTTGTAAAAGGAACTCCTGTACCTCATTGAAGCTTGATTGCAGATCTCAAATCCCTTCCACCTCTGAGATTCTATAATATATAAATATCTTCTTAAAAAAATTGGGTTTTTAGGTTTTGTGAGTATTCTGATGTAGTTCAATACTTTTTTTTTTTTTAAGATTTTATTTATTTACAGGACAGAGAGAGACACAGCGAGAGAGGGAAAACAAGCAGGGGGAGTGGGAGAGGGAGAAGCAGGTTTCCCACAGAGCAAGGAGCCCAATTCCAGGCTCCATCCCAGGACTCTGGGATCATGACTGAGCCTAAGTCAGAGGCTTAACAACTGAGCCACCCAGGCACCCTGTAGTCCAATACTTTTTAAGAAGCAAGGTCAGTTTTGGGGTGCCTGGGTGGCTCAGTCGTCAAGCATCTGCCCAGAGTCTTGGGATCGAGCCCTGCATCAGGATCCCTGCTCCACAGCCTGCTTCTCCCTCTCCCACTCCCCCTGCTTGTGTTCCCTCTCTCACTATGTCTCTCTGTCAAATAAATAAATAAAATCGTAAAAAAAAAAAAAGAAAGAAAAGAAGCAAGGTCAGTTTAAAACCTCACAAAATTTGTTTCTTCCTTACCCCTTCAATTCCAGGATATTTGCAGGAAACGCATCTTAAAATTAAATACATCATTTTTCTAATGAGGAAAAGCGGAGCTTAGGTGAGAATAATTTTTCTTTTCTCCAAGCCATGACTAGAATGATTTGCTTCGGTTCTAGTGTCTGTAAAGCGTGATTATAATTCCTCCTGACTGTTCTTGAAACATACACAGATACTTCTTGAGAAGGGGGAGGACTGTGAAGCTCAGAGGGACCTCTAGGCCTCGGGGAGCCACAAGGCACCCTGGAGTAAGGTGAGAAACAGCTGGTGATGCTGTAAAGCAGAATTTCCAGTACCCTTTGCTTATCATTTCACCTGCATCACAAGATCCCCATCCTTTGCTGTCAAAACGCCCATGTTCCATTGTATAAAATTATGTCAAGGGCGCCTGGGTGGCTCAGTTGGTTAAGCGACTGCCTTCGGCTCAGGTCATGATCCTGGAGTCCCGGGATCGAGTCCCGCATCGGGCTCCCTGCTCGGCAGGGAGTCTGCTTCTCCCTCTGGCCTTCCTCCCTCTCATGCTCTCTGTCTCTCATTCTCTCTCTCTCAAATAAATAAATAAAATTAAAAATTAAAAATAAATAAATAAATAAATAAATAAATAAATAAAATTATGTCAAATGTACCGTTCATTCATATAGAAAGCAATCTTTTATAAAAAGAACCATTTAGTATGTATCTTCTTTGCTTTCATTGTTCAACCTCTGTTTTGTTGTCCTTTTGTTTCGTTTTTTAAACTTCTATATATAGTCTACCTAGCACTGTGAACCATGGTCAAAGTCAAAATCCTGTCTTATGAATGGTGCATAAATGTTTAATTATCAGTGTATTGTTGGGGATGCACTGCATTGTCAGACTTCATCTGGTCTCATGTAGACTTCATTTTTTTGCAAAAAGAAAAAAAGTACTGATCTAGAATGAACTTCATTTAGCAACTAGTTATAATATCAAAGTTGCATTTTGCCTGGGAATAACTGACCCACAGTGATAAATTGTAGGTGATCGTCCTCTCTGTCCCCACCTCCTTCAGGCCCTTTAAATGAAAGAATTTGGAGATAACTTTCCCCCCAGCTACAACACACACAAAAGCTCTAGCCTAGGTCATACCCATGTGTGATTCCAGATGGTCAATGATTGCTGATCTATGAATTAAATTTTAAAAAGAACTTACCTGCATTAGACTTACCACTTCCAAAACAGGCAAGGTTAATAGCAAGGATGCAACTGAAAAGTCTGCACATCACTATCAGAAAGTGTCTCATAATGTTTAAGAAATAGATCAGAACAAAGTTGAGAGGACCTTTTTGACGGGTGTAACTTAGGAATCTTTTTACAAAGAGATAAGCTCTAGACATTTCTTTTTTTTTTAACTTTTAAATTTTTTATTTTTAAAGATTTTATTTATTTGACAGAGAGAGACACAGCGAGAGAGGGAACACAAGCAAGGGGAGTGGGAGAGGGAGAAGCAGGCTTCCAGCTGAGCAAGTAGCCCAATGCAGGGCTCCATCCCAGCACCCTGGGATCATGACCTGAGCGGAAGGCAGATGCTTAACGACTGAGCCACCCAGGCGCCCCAGTTCTTTTTCCATCCCTGCCCCAGAGTTTTTTCTTTTTTGTTTCCTTGTTTTAAGGGATAGTTGCTTAAGAACTTCAGACATGCATATTACCGAAGGGTCCCTTCGCTCAATCTCAAATGTGTATTTATAAGGACCTAGACATTTTAGTACCTCCAGAAGAATTTATCTTTTATCTTAGGCTAAGACTACACATCCAATGTGGCTTAGAGGGTTGATGAAATGTTTGTAGCTAATTCACCAGGCTTTGTTAATTCACTTGTGATTTGCATGAATCTATCCAGAAAGAGGAAAAAGTTGTTTAGCAATTGATAGTCAAGACTACCTAACATTATATCAATATGAAAGTGAACTTGAGAATGAGGAGTAGTCTGGGGAATGATAAGGAATGAGATCTTTTGAATAAATGTGTGGCCCAAATAGCCAAATTTGCTATAGTATTAATATCCAATATTATGTCTAAGAAATTACATACTGAGGTTTTGTGAGAACATTAAGAAAGTTATAGCAATAAGAGAAGCTGTAATAATAGCTAACAAGAGGGGGAAGTAAAGCATACTAATGCCTCCTGAGACACCTCCTTGAACCATTCATTGGATTCCAGATACACCGGCAATTAGTATTTTCAAGTGAAGTAAATTCTTCCTATTTTGAAGATACATTCCGGGAACACTACTGGTAATAGATGTTGCCACGTTCTCCATTTGTATTTGAAAAATACACCATCATGACTCTCACCGCATACTCTGCTTTAATCTGTATTTTCCTGAGTGGCCTTTTATCTATTCCAGAAAAACAATCATTCCTTTGAAAACCCCAATTACTCTATGGCATCTCCGTGTCTATAAAATGAAATGACATACACGGAATTACTACATAAATTCCTCAGACAAGAAAGACATCATGAAATAAAACTTACTCCTTGCACCAGAGAGATGTGGTAAGGCAATTAAGCAAACTTTTTCCTATTCTGTGCTTAAGAAAATAAGTTATTGGTTATTTCCTGGATGAAGAGTTGTATTTTTTTATTCCTAATTTTAAACATCACTCTGGGGCCATGTTTTTGACGAAGGAAACATAAATATGATTTGGCAGTCAATCTTAAATTTCCCAGGAACAGTAGGTTAAACATTTTCCCCAGGGACCAGGAAATGAATCAAAGGATCTATTTCATAAGCTTAGAAAACGTAATGGAGAGAAAAACAGTCACAAAGATCAAGTAAGTCAGTTTTCTCATACTGTATTTTCCACATCCTTGTGAAATAATATTGTCACATGTTGTATAGTTGTTGATGTGTCTTTGTCATTACCATTAACCAGCTTTGGTTTGTCAGTTTTTTAATGTGATTAGGAGCTGTGATAGAAGAATGGCTTAAAAACATGTCAGGGAGAAATTTGGAGAATGTTATCATGCAAAGGGCCCGATCAAGGTTGTTACATGCTATGCACACATTTCTTAAGAATTATTTTTCTTAAACTCTTAACTGATAAAATTTTCCTCTGAGGAAGTCAAAGCTATTCTATTTGGAAATGAGTTTGCTTAAGGGATATTATAGCTCCATGTCGGATAGCAAGCACATAATCTGTAAAATATATTAAAAAATTGTTTCTCTTCATCCCACTTTTTTTCCTAGGGATAAGTGCACATTCATGGTGACTTTCCTTTTTGTGAATGAGGGGAGGAGGAGATGGTTACCTGGATTTGTTTTAGGAAAAGTATCTAGGATACAATGGACAGCTAAGGCTATATTCAGAGAGTGAAATACATTTTAAGTAGGCTTTAGGTGTAAGTAATAATTTTATACTAATAATGATGACTCTCCTTAAGTGCTTACTACATGCCAGACACTGACAGTTTTCTTTACAAAAGTTATCCAAAAGGTCAACAATTCATTTATTTCATATAGGATCATCAGCCTTTGTTAATTGTGACAGTTCCCTTCTTTTCTCTATAGAAACTGATGAAATTTGAACTTTTGATATGTTACTCATTTTTTTCTATGGTGGGAATCCATATGATTTTTACTGCTTAAATTACTGAGAAGAGAGATCTTCAGAAAATATTTTGAAATGTGTTTAAAAAATTTTGTTATCATGTTCAAACCAATTAAAGTAGACGTTTATAAAAACATATTTAAGGCTTTTCCCCAAGCCTTTATTTTGCCTATATTTTTTTGTACAAAAAATTAAAATGGCAATTCTAGCTTTTTAAATAGAACACAGTATAGTAATAGGAGTGTTTTCATAGGTTATCGTTTTTAGAGTGGCATACTTTTTTGAGGATAAAGGGAGGTGAGAGGGTAAAACATTGCTGTGTAGTTAATTTCTCTTCACTAATAGATTTAGTGCCTTAAAATTTAGATACAATTTTATCACCTATGACTTTCATTTTTAAATTTCCCTATACAGACACATCCCAGCTGTGCGACCTAGGGTAAATTACCTCATTTTTATGCCTCGGTTTCCTGATTTGCAAGATTGGGGATCAGAGGGTTGTGGAGAGGATTCAATGAGTTCATAGAAAAACTTGCTTAGCACTGTGATTAGTACATAGTAAAAATTCTATACATTTTAGGTCTTGCTATCATCGCTATCTAAGATGAAAGGGACCACAGAAGTATATGCAGATTCCTCCCTAACATCGGTCTTCATGACCTTCCATTGAATGTGGTTATTTTTATTCTTTTATAATAGAGGGTTAAGAAAGATCAAGAAGGGCGCCTGGGTGGCTCAGTTGGTTAGGCGACTGCCTTCGGCTCAGGTCATGATCCTGGAGTCCCGGGATCGAGTCCCGCATCGGGCTCTCTGCTCGGCAGGGAGTCTGCTTCTCCCTCTGACCCTCCTCCCTCTCATGCGCTCTCTCTCTCATTCTCTCTCTCACAAGTAAATAAAATCTCAAAAAAAAAAAAAAAGAAAAGAAAGATCAAGAAGTCTGTATTTTGTGCCCCCGCCCCCGCCCGGAGCTAGTAGAGAGGTGGGGTCGGAGGGGGGCTGTTGCTGCGGTATCTGAGGCGTGTGGTGCTAATGCCACTTCAAAGGCAAGGCTCCCTCCTATTTTTATCCCAGTCGGCAGCCTGCCTCTGCAGTTGCCTCTTGAACAAAAGGTTCTGCCAGGTCTCTGACACCTTCTAAGACCTCACAGGCTCTCTCTTCTCACAAAAACAAGAATAATCGCCGTTTGTTGTGGGGCATTCGATTTCTAAACGAAATTTCTCCTCTACCCCTGCTCTTGAAACTGTAGCCGGCATCGTTACCGCTTTACAACCAAGGAAAACACTGGCTGGAGAGGGGGAAGCATAGGGGTAGCAAGAGGTGGAGGCAGGACTCCCGGGTCAGTGTGACATCCAAGTTACCCGAGTTCACATTCTTTCCAGTGTATCATGCTTGCTTCCATTGTCATTTATAGCCCTTAGCCTTTCTCACGAAGGAATTTCCTTCAAACATAAAATAAACTTTTAAAACATGTATTGTGTTAGAACCCAAATTTAATCTAAAAGTTAATCTAAAGTGAATAAAGATGAATAGTCAGCGGCAGAGCCAAGATGAGAAGCACTAGCTACAAGATGGTATCTCTTTTTCTGATGTCCAAGTACGTTTATTTTATTTATCTAAGCAATGTATGGTTACTTGGCTACTTTTCTAGTCAATAATACAACTCATTCGTCCTGATCTGCACTATTCTTGATGAGCAGCATAATGCTGCAGATTTCTGTCTAAAGAAATGGACGCTCTCCTCCATTTTATCGATGAGAGTGCTACAACAGAATTTCCAAAAACTCCACTGGTGAAGAAAACTTAAGATTCACTTTAGGAAGGCAGATCCCAGGAAATATGAGATCAAGATTGTTTTATTAAGAGACTAGAACAAAAATGACCTTAAAATGCTCCTTATTCCTTGACGTCAAGCTTGACTGTATGTGAATCACCTCAAAGGAGCATTTATCCTACATTTATTTATTTATTTATTTATTTATTTATTTATTTATTTATTTATTTTTAATCCTACATTTAAAGATCTCTAGATATAGGAGTTCTACATCTCCATGGAGAAACATTTTTCCTCTTAGCCTGCTTCTCTACCAGGAAAATTAATCCAAGACTCATGAAAATGGGAGTGCCCCTAAGAGATCAGTTAGTAGAAAATGCCATTTCCCATACCTGTTTGCAGTCTCATGATAAATGGCAAATCAACTTTCAGCTTTCCCTTCAGCAATTTTTTTTTTTTTTAAGATTTATTTATTTGAGAGAGAGAGAGAGAGCAGTGGGGAGGGTCAGAGGGAGAGGGAGAAAGAGTCCCAAGCAGACTCCAGACTAAGCTTGGAGCTGGACAAGGGGCTCAATCTCAGGACCCTGAGATCAGACCTGAGCCGAAAGCAAGAGTCACACTCTTTTTTTTTTTTTTTAATTTTATTTATTTATTCATGAGAGACAGAGAGAGAGAGAGAGAGAGAGAGAGGCAGAGGGAGAAGCAGCCTCCCAAGGAGCAGGGAGCCCGATGCGGGACTCTATCCCAGGACCCTGAGATCATGACCTGAGCCGAAGGCAGACGCTTAACCATCTGAGCCACCCAGGCACCCAAGAGTCACACTCTTAATGGACTATGCCACCCAGGCACCCCTCCCTTCTGCAATTCTAACTAATCCCAATGTCCATTATCTTTTTCTTCTTAGGTCTTTTTTTTTTTTTTTTTCACTCTTGCAAATATATTTTAGGCTCTCTTTAGGATTCATGCATAAAATTCTAGGACTTTTCTCATCTGGGGAGTCAGAATAGTTCTATTTAAGCCCTCATGCTTGCACTGCCCTAAAATGCAAATGATTTTACTTGTACCTTAAAATCTTCTACCTGCTTAGAAAAGTTTATTTGTTTGTAAATATTGATTCATCCTCTTTGTTTTGGCAAACATGGCTTGGTGTGCATATTGGTGTGTGTATAGTGAGGGTGGTGGGGATAAGTCTATTTGTGTGAGTCCCTCACCACGTGTAAGTGTTGTGAGAAGGTCTACATCTTGAGGCAAGATGAAAAGTTTTGGTGAAGCTAACCAAGTTTCCTGGTTATAGCAGTCTGATATAGAAATTGTTCATTAATTCAACATATATTTACTAAAGCATCTACTTGCCAGGAACTGTTTTTTTGTCTAGGGATGTCTTCATGAACAGAACAGAATGAAACAATAACCCTTACTCTTACATGGAGCAAAATTCTAGTGGGAAGAAGCACATAAAATAAATAAAACATTTAGTATGTTTAATAGACATAAGCCTAAAGGGAGAAATAAAACAGGGAACAGGATAGGGAATTTTGAGAGAGAGAGAGAGATACAGACAGACAGACACATAGACAATAGTCAAATAGTGATCATATGACATTTGAGTAAGGCCCGAAGGAAAAGAAATAAGAGTCATGCTGATATCTGGAGTACTGTGTTCCAGGCAGAAAGATCACAAGTGTAAAGGTCCTGAGGCATGAGTGTGTCTGGTGTGTTCAAAAATAGCAGATGGGGTGCCTGGGTGACTCAGTCGTTAAGCCTCTGCCTTCAGCTCAGGTCATGATCCCAGGGTCCTGGGATGGAACGCCACATTGGGCTCCCTGCTCCGCGGGAAGCCTGCTTCTCCCTCTCCTACTCCCCCTGCTTGTGTTCCCTCTCTCGCTGTGTCTCTCTCTGTCAAATAAATAAATAAAATCTTAAAAAAAAAAAAAAATAGCAGAGGCCGGTGTGGCTAGATCCAGGTGAGAGGGAAAGAGCAGGAGGAGATGAAATCAGAGATTAAGGAGGGGTGGGCCCGAGCAGATTTTATAGGGCCTTGTGGGTCAATAAAAGGACTTTGATTTTCCTTTTTTGAAATGAGAAGCCATGAGAGGATTTTAAACAGAGGACTAAGTGGCATAATCTGACTCAGGCTTTAACAGGGTAATTTTGGCTGCCATTTGAGAGTAGATGAGAGCAGCAAGGGTGGAACCAGGGAAATCAATTGGGAGATCGTAGCAATAATCCAGGCAAGATTATGCGGCTTTAGTTTAGGATGGTACCAGCGGAGGCATGGGAAATGGTTGCAGACTGGATGTATTTTAAAGTCAGTGCTGACAGATCAGGTGGAGTGTAAGGGACGGGGAAGAGTCAACAATGACTCTCAAGATTTTGAACTGAGCTCATGGGAAGCTGGAGAATGCCTGGTGCTTTCTTCCATTCATGTGCCTCTTCATAGCCCTCTGCTTTTTAGAAATTCTTATGAATGACTTAAAAGGCAAATGAAATGTCCTTGATTTCTGTTTGCCTCTGTTGGAATCTGCCTATGATAAAGTACATATTTGTGATGAATATTCACTGATCATGTGTTTAAGAGAGAAAGTTGTTGAAGGAGTTGAAATAACATTTGAAGGAGTTGAAATAACATCTGAAACAACATTTGTTGGAGACACTTCCACTACTATGACGTATTTAAGCAGGAAGTCAGTTAAGAGAATGTTTTTGGCTTTCAAGGTTTATGGTATAAAATAGTTTGAACTTCAGAATGTATCCTATTAAACTTCTTTGGCTTCTAGGGCTATTTGCATTGCTTTAGAATTCACCTCATTGTCCTATGTAAACCTCAGACTACACTTCCTTTTTAAATGTCAAGTGTTTCCTGCCAGTTAAATCGGTTACCCAGACAGTTTAATAAGGAAGCTAATTAAGCTGCTTCACTAAGTGCTTTATGTGGATAAATCAGCATTGAACTGACATGAAAAGCTGGTGAAGGTAAGCTGAGAAAGGCCCTCAGCTCCTCTGAGCTGTTCAGCTGACTCGAGGGCAGAGCCCCATGTGTGTCTCACCTTCACAGAAGGGAGCGCATCTAAATGTGAGCTCCGCCCTATTCCCTGCCACCTACTCGTGCTTGTGACAAATGGCAAGATGGCAGTAGTAATTAACCCAAACTTAGTCAAAATTTAAATGATTCTTTCCAAAATGTCTAAGATCTCATTTCATTTAGCTTGCTTGGATTTGAATCTTTTTTTAAAAAAGGACTTTTTCTCAAAGCAATTTCATTACAAGTATGGTCTAATATTTGACTAAGAACTCTGGTGTGAAAGTGTGTGCAGCCAACTTCCCCACTCCAGTACTTACTAGCTTTCTACCCTTAGAGAGGTTTCTTTCTTCTTTCTTTCTTTCTTTCTTTCTTTCTTTCTTTCTTTCTTTCTTTCTTTCTTTCTTTCTTTCTGTCTCTTTCTTTCTTTCTTCTTTCTCTCTTTCTTTCTCTTTCTTTCTTTTCTTTCTTTCTTTCTTTTTTCTTTCTTTCTTGTTACTTACCATCTTTAAGTCTCACTGTCCTTGTCTTTGTCCTTGAAAATAGGGACAATAATAGACCCTACTTCATGGGCTTGTTTTGAGAATTATATGAAACCATTACATGAAATGCTCTATGCTCTATGTAAGGCAATTAGTAGCCACCACTTGGCACACGGTATGAGCTGTCAGTGTTGGCTATTATTAAAGGCAGAGGTAGGAAAATGCCTCCTGTGGGTTTCGCCTTTGGTGGGAACATATAACACCAGGTGATTCGTGAGTTCAGTTCTTTGCAGCCGTTGCTGCAGCCATTATATTGGACTGGCTGAATATTAGCATGTACTTTCCTGCACTGAACACTTAAAGGACACATGACTCTAAATACACACAGACTGAATGTTCTACATGCAATATGAACTGTGCCATCTGCCAGATGACAAGGCCCCAAGTCAGTTTGAATGATGTTTTTGTTGTTTTGCTTTCAGTGTTTGTGTTTATGTGTATACATCTACTTAAGATCAAGATAGTATATCTGCATTAGCCTTACCTAACAAACTGAGGAAGAAGGATGCAGAAGACTTGAGAGAATGACCACCACAGATGTTATTTCTCCTTAGTTTGAAAATGAGGGATAGCAATAGGACAGTGAAGGTGTCTAAAGAGTGTGGAAGCAACTGGGAATATGTGAAGAAAAGGCATATAGAAGTGGAAGTAGGTGTATTTTATGTTATTCGGATCCCTGGGGTAAAAGTATGGGAGGCAAAAGTTGGTTCAATGTAAGGAGGAAGTTCTCAACAGTTAAAGCCTAAGGATTGACCAAGATGCCCTGAAAACAAGTGAGCCCCCTTCTCTAGAGCAAGGCCTGAGTGAAGTATAAGGTTTCAACTCTTAAGACTATTTGAATTTCTTGAAATTAATCATTTTTATTTTTAGCCTATATTTCATTTTTAAAAGAAAAATGAGAGAAAGGCCTTAGTGTTCTGAAAATAGTAATGTTACATGACAGGATATTAAAGCGAAAGATACCCCAAGGCCCTCAGATATCAGAGATGCTGTACACTAAAGTCTGATTTCAGATGAAACTACAGACTCTACAAAGAACACAGCAGGGACCGGACTTCCAGCTCTATTACAAAGCTGTCATCATCAAGACAGCATAGTACTGGCACAAAAACAGACACATAGATCAATGGAACAGAATAGAGAGCCCAGAAATGGACCCTCAACTCTATGGTCAACTAATCTTCGACAAAGCAGGAAAGAATGTCCAATGCCAAAAGACAGTCTCTTCAACAAATGGTGTTGGGAAAATTGGATAGCCACATGCAGAAGAATGAAACTGGACCATTTCCTTACACCACACACAAAAATAGACTCCAAATGGTTGAAAGACCTCAATGTGAGACAGGAGTCCATCCAAATCCTAAAGGAGAACACAGGCAGCAACCTCTTTGACCTCAGCCGAAGCAACTTCTTCCTAGAAACATCGCCAAAGGCAAGGGAAGCAAGGGCAAAAATGAACTATTGGGACTTCATCAAGATAAAAAGCTTTTGCAAAGCAAAGGAAACAGTCAACAAAACCAAAAGACAACCAACAGAATGGGAGAAGATCTTTGCAAATGACATATCAGATAAAGGGCTAGTATCCAAAATCTATAAAGAACTCATCAAACTCAACACCCAAAGAACAAAGAATCCAATCAAGAAATGGGCAGAAGACATGAACAGACATTTTTCCAAAGAAGACATCCAAATGACCAACAGACACATGAAAAAGTGCTCAATATCGCTCGGCATCAGGGAAATCCAAATCAAAACCTCAATGAGATACCACCTCACACCAGTCAGAATGGCTAAAATTAACAAGTCAGGAAACGACAGATGTTGGCGGGGATGCGGAGAAAGGGGAACCCTCCTCCACTGTTGGTGGGAATGCAAGCTGGTGCAGCCACTCTGGAAAACTGTATGGAGGTTCCTCAAAAAGTTGAAAATAGAGCTACCATATGATCCAGCAATTGCACTACTGGGTATTTACCCCAAAGATACAAAAGTAGGGATCCGAAGGGGTATGTGCACCCCGATGTTTATAGCAGCAATGTCCACAATAGCCAAACTGTGGAAAGAGCCAAGATGTCCATCAACAGATGAATGGATAAAAAAGATGTGGTATATATATATATATACAA
Organism: Mirounga leonina; assembly: GCF_011800145.1. Classification (NCBI taxonomy): domain Eukaryota; kingdom Metazoa; phylum Chordata; class Mammalia; order Carnivora; family Phocidae; genus Mirounga; species Mirounga leonina. Next base: position 16,948,123 of record NW_023270702.1, read on the forward strand.
TGGAATATTATGCAGCCATCAAAAGGAATGAGATCTTGCCATTTGCAACGACGTGGATGGAACTGGAGGGTATTATGTTGAGTGAAATGAGTCAAACAGAGAAAGACATGTATCATATGATCTCACTGATATGAGGAATTCTTAATTGCAGGAAACAAACTGAGGGTTGCTGGAGTGGGGGGTGGGGTGGGAGGGATGGGGTGACTGGGTGATAGACACTGGGGAGGGTATGTGCTCTGGTAAGCACTGTGAATTGTGTAAGACTGTTGAATCTCAGATCTATACCTCTGAAACAAATAATGCAATATATGTTAAGAAAAAAAAGAAGAAGAAGAAGAAGGTAGTGGGAGGGGAAGAATGAAGCGGGGGAAATCGGAGGGGTAGACGAACCATGAGAGACGATGGACTCTGAAAAACAAACTGAGGGTTCTAGATGGGAGGGGGGTGGGAGGATGGGTTAGCCTGGTGGTGGGTATTGAGGAGGGCACATTCTGCATGGAGCACTGGGTGTTATGCACAAACAATGAATCACGGAACACTTCATCTAAAACTAATGATGTAATGTATGGGGATTAACATAAGAATAATAAAAAAAAAGAACACAGCAGGGAGCCACTCCCGCTGGAACCCCCCAGTCAGGTCTAGGTTGTTAAAAGGTTATCAGAAGACAGCAAGGAGAGAGGATTTCTTGAGGAAGAATTCTGGATGCCATAGATCACGGGATTTGGGTTTGGAGTAGGGTCCTACCCCCTCACCTCCACCCCTGTGAGAGAAGAGTTTCAAAGTAGCTTCTTAGAGGGGCACCTGGGTGGCTCAGTTGGTTCAGAGTCCAACTCTCGATATTGGCTCAGGTCATGATCTCAGAGTCGTGAGATCGAACCCCGTGTCGGGCTGTGTCCTAGGCATGGAGTCTGCTTGAGATTCTCTCTCTCCTTCTGCCCCTCCCCCTGCTTGCACTCTCTCTGTGTCTCAAAAAAAAAAAAAATTTTTTTTTTTTTTTTAAATAGCTTCTTAGAGAGCTTGATATGAGATGTCTGCATGAGGAAGGACAGGAAGGCAGAGTGGATTGGGGTCTGACACTCTCCCAAAAAATCTGGACGGTGAGACATGGGCTGACAAATTGTTTTGGCAAAGAACCAGGAAATCTGCTGCTGTCATCCCAAAGGCAAATGATGTGTGTTCCCCATGGACCACAGCAGGCCAGGAGAAAAGGAGAGCTGGATGGGGTTGTCTTGAGGCCTCTTCAAATAGACCGTCTCATAGCTTCAGCTTCCTTGGGGGTGCAGAATGAGTCACAAGTTACCCATGAGAATAGGGATGACTTGGCATGAATTGAGGACTACAAGAAAAATGTCGCCAGTGATAGGAATCTTCAAAGATCCCGTGAAAGTTTCCTTGTCTGGGCCTACCTGGCTCTGAGAGTGAAAAGCCAGAATATGATGTTACCAAATCAAGTAAAAATTCCCCGCTGCTCTTTGTCTCTTCCCCATCCTTGTCCTTTAAGCCCAGGAAGCCCGAAGTCCCAGTTAGCAAGCTGAGGGAAGAGAAGAAAGAAAGTATAAAGAAGCCAACCACAGTGCCTTCCCTGAAGGAAGTGGATCTTCCTGAAACAGGACCCAGGGAGAAGAGACTTAACTCTTGAGACTGGAGTTTGTTACTGCAAGGGATGGAATATTCTATTTTGAAATAAACTAGTTTGGGTAACTTAAAGTGACCACAGGACTATTCCTAAAAGAAAGCAGAGTGCCACAGGACCTACTAAGTTTTCATCTAGTGACAGTGGAAAAACTTCTTTCATTAAAAAAATGAAAGGGTGGCAGGAGACAAAAAGAAAAAAGCAATTTGATGACACATAATATGTAATGCTAATTTAACATACTGGTTACAGTTAAGTGCTCACAAATCAAAAATTTAAATTCTTTAGATACTAATACAACCCATGGTGGAAACAAGAACCAAGGATCTAACCCATAATATGCTAGGATTCTACCATCAGACATTCAAACTCCAAAATAGAGGAAACACCTCTGTTATTTTCAGATCCCTTTGGTCATTTCTGGCTCAGGGTATATCATGTGGCTTCCTTTAGCCGGCCAAGCAGAGAACAGCCTGAGCCTTGGGACGGAGACTGACAGAAGGAAATAGCACCGAAGAACAAGATGTGAAAATTGCTTTGGGGAAATACGTTTAAATTAGGGGTTTGGGTGCAGGCAGGGACCAGAAGCCTGTAATGTTTGGGGCACAAACAGAAACAACGTACCTAAAGAACTATTTATTTATATCACATTTGCATCTCTCATCTCTGACAGTTTGTAAGTTTATGTACTATTGTTAGCACTTAAAGGAATATGAGGGCACGTTTGGCAGTCTGAGGAATCTGTAGGAGAGCAGTAGTCATTTTGTTCATTGAGGTAATTGCTCTCTCTTCCTTCACAGCCAGTACTGCTACTATATTTGGCCTATTTGTTATTCTACAGGAGATTTTTTTTAACTTTGATGCTATTTAAAATTTTTCCTCAAAAAATTTTTTTTCCTCAGAGAGCCTTACTCTTTCAATATCATACTTCATAATTCTACTTTTTACTCACATATTCAACTGATTAACATTTATGCCTTAGCTAGTCTAGCTAGTCTATCTAGTTGAAAGACTTTATCATATTGAATGTTAATATTTCTCACGGTTTAGAAAATTCCCTATTGATCCTGTCAAGATAGGTAAAGAGTATCTAAAGTGACCTTCCATGATTGACTAACCTGCCCCTGCAAAGCTAACAACAGTACTGTGTTACATGTTTCTTGAGGGCAAGGACTTCATTTAAATCATCTTTGTATTTCCAGACTCCGATGAGTGTGCCTGGGAAGTATTAGGTGTTCAATAAAATTTTTGTTAAATGAGTGAAACCAATGCATAAATAATGTGAAATGGAAATCAAGTCCAAAATGGTAACTAAAATTAGGCTTTTCTCCCCTCCCTGATTATATAGTCCAGAGAACTTATTATTAGGTCTAGATTAGGATGAAGAGATTGATGAAAACAACATTTGTTAGGACTCAACCATTATTACTGAAATTTTAATGATAAAAAAGAGATAGGCAAGATTCAGTATATTGACCCCCTAATTCTTATATGCAAGCCAAGAATGGACCACCTACCTTCTTTTTGTGTCTAACGGAAAACCAAAAACAAACCATTTGAATCTAAGATAGTTTGTCAAATCCAGGTGTTGGTATTCACTTTAAATTTAAGGCCTTGGTTAAGAAAGAAAAGCTGTTGGAACCGTTTATGAAATTTGGATGCATTTTTAAGCATGGCCATGCTTTTTGTTCCAGAAACACACAATGTTATAATACTTTCAAAGTTGACTCATTTCCCCTAGGTGTAAATTTGCTACTTTTTGCCAGAAGTTTGTCTAAGAGAGGTTCATGCAGACAGGAACGTGTGAGGACGTAATGTAGATAACTAGTCTTCAGGGTTCCTGGAAATAGAGAAGGGGCAAGAGGAGAGAGAATACAAGAGCTTTCAGTAAATTATATTTCTGCATACTGACAAACCAAACATTTCACATACACAGGGGAATGTTGCAGGGACACAAAATCTCAAAAAAGTAAGGAATGTAATACACACTAAAAAAAAAGCAAATCTCAGATGAAACAAGGGGCAGGAGTGTTTGTCTGAGATATGGGTAATATCCCATGCTTAGGAAATGAAGATCCACACGGTCTTCAGCGATGTAAAATAGATTTTGAGAAGAATAAGTCCATCCACTCCTTCAGATCAGCAACATTAAATACATCTAAGTAGCTCTTGGATTTTTTTATTTTTTTAAATTATTTATTTATTTATTTATTTTTTGCTATATTCAGTGGCCCAAAATAAGATAACAGATTGGAAGTCACTTGGGAAAAGTAAAAAGCCCAGTAGCTCATGGTCTGTTTCTGGGATAGTCAATATGTTTTGTTTATTTTGTACCGGGAAAACAGGACCTGAATGAGCGTGGGCTGTGTATATAGATATGAATATGTGGAGGGCAGATAAGGGCAGCTCCCAGTGATAAGAGTCACAGCGGTGGTGGTTGTGCCCAAGAGAGATGGTAGTGACTGGGGCTATGGGTTCAGAGATGGAGAGCAATAAAAGTCCTAAGTGAAGAACAAGTCCCAGGCCAGAGCTAATAATACACCAGGCAGAGGCAGCCTGTCTTGGCTTTAGGACTAAGTATTTTGGGGGTTTGATTTTCACAGTGCTCAGTAATGTTGCCAAGATTACTCTGGAATAACAGTCAATCAGCACAAACCAAAATGAATGAGATATACTAACATTTTCATTGTTTCTAGCAGATTGGACACTCCCTTTCTCTTCCTGGAAGACCAGTCCCACCCACCATCTCCACAACATCTCCTTGGGTATTCCAGCCTGCTTATAACTACTCTAGCAAACCAACTGATGAGCTAGAGAAGGCAAACAAGAGACTAACTCCTTGGGAAGCAGCAGCGAAGTCTCCTCTTGGTCTAGTGGATGATGCCTTTAAACCCAGAAACATCCAGGAATCCATTGTGGCAAATGTGGTCTCAGCAGCTAGGAGGAAGGTGCTTCCAGGGCACTCAGAGGATTGGAACGAGGGACTGTCCTATGTTCCTCAAGCCCAGAAGGTGAATGTGAGCGCATTTGCAAGGCAAGAATATAATGTTGCATCTTTACCTAATAATAATATGTCCACCAACTCCCAATATGGTTCACAGTTGCCATATGCATATTATAGGCAGCCTTCCAGAAATGATTCTGCAATAATGTCCATGGAAACTAGGTCTGATTACTGTCTTTCAATAGCTGATTGCAACTACAACCCACACCCAAGGGGATGGAGGCGCCAAACATGAATGTTAGAAAAACTGATCTTGTGCCATCTACAATAGTAATTTTTAAAATATTCCTTTGTAGGGTGTTTCACTTTTCCGGTAGATTTTGATTCACTTTTGGTCTTGGCTTGTTCTCAGAAGTCATTTATTTGAGTTTGTGTGTGTGTATACATATGCACACGTGAGTGATCTCTTCCTTGTCTGCTCATGATAGAGAATTTCTTTGAGGAAAAAATTCACTTTCTGCATTGATGTGCTGACACTTATATCTAATTCATAATCTTAATTCAATTTATTCCATTAATATGAGGTAGTCTAGGCAACTAAACGCTGCTCATTTAAAGTGAAATTAAGTATTTTCTTCTAAGTGTCTTAGTCTAGGAAGGAATTAACGAAATATGATGCACTAATTGTCATTAGCAGTAACAGCAAGGAACATAACGTGGGAGAAATTTTCAATGAGAGCATGCCATTGAATGATAATTATATAAAAAAAGATTTCCTTGATGTTGTTTTAAACATTTCTCTGAAACACTATCAAAAGTCCAGTGAAATTCAGTTTTTTAGAATTGAAATATAAGTGTTCTCAGAAAGAAAGAAATATTTGACAGAAAGATAATTATACAATTCAGAAGGACTTTTGAGGCAAATTGTGTAATGTATGGGTAATAGAAAGATTTAGGTATAGAATTTATTTTTAATCTATTTAAAGCCAGCAGCCTGAGACAGGAATAGATTCTGGGCTCAGGTATCCTCATTTGTCAAATGAGAAGATCAGATTATTTAATCTCTTATATCCTTAACAGCTCTGATATTCTGAGATTCTCTCATTGGTAAAATGGCCTTTGGTGCATTATTCATTTTTGTTGCTCATCATATAAATGCAGGATTAATTTAGGAGGGGGTTAGGTCATCAGTATAATTAAAGGTCCAAAAGGAATTGTTGGGAGACAGGTTTTGTGCTATGTGTTATGTGGAGGGAGGGTTGATGTGAAGAAAAATAAAATTGTTAATGGATTTAAGGAAGTGGTAGATGGATGTGTCTGTTATTATGCAATTGTAGGTCATGACCATTTATTTAGTTACAGAAAACAAAGCCATCACCAGGATGTTCAAAGGAAGCTGAACAGCTGCTTGGTCAATTTCATGACCCATGCCTTGTTAGCACGACCATGAGACAATCAGACACCTGCTTTTTACTGCCATACCCACAAAGTATTCAGTACAAGGAAATTCAAAGTATTTAACATCATAAACAAGAATTGAGAGCATTTTAAAATAAAAAATATTCTGAGTATTAAAATTTTTCTTAGATTTTTTAATGTGATTATTTGGCTTTGTTTTACTCTTTAAGTCTTGAATTTATCATTATAATGGTGTCTTTCACAGAATAAAACTTAAAAAAGAAAAAAAGAAACTCCAGGGTCTAAGTGATCCCTTATCTTGGAAGTAGAAGATTAAAAATCTGAAGAAATTATATGTTCTTTTATTGATGGACCCAACCAGATACTAATTTGTTTAGTTATAAAGAAAAGATAAATACTTCTAAAGTTATATTGTTAAATTCCCTTAAATTTATGTACTGTTAATTCTCTCAAATTATAAAATATAATTATTGACTCCAAAGACTTTCTATGGAATCTTAAAAAATAATGCCTGGTATATTGATCAGTATGTCAGCAGATTCTTAGGAATCCCCTACAAAAAGTCTTATTTGCTTCAAATTTTATTATATTGGCTGAATCACTCTAGATGTCAGTGTCTTAAGATAAGGGTCACTTAGCCTGGCAAGATCAGATCCTATTTGATTGCTTTCTTTTATAAATGCTAGAAGTGTTTTCCATTATTCCTAGGATTTAATATACTCCAACTCCAGAAATTGGTATATATTAGATTATCCACTAAAACTTTTACTGGACTCAAAATAAGAAAAGCAGACATTGTAAGCTTAAATATTATTATAATAAAATAGCCATCTCCCTCTTGGAACGTACTAGATCAAAATTATCATTTGTGTGACATTATCTGAATTTATTCTAGACATCAAGAGAAAGACGATACATGGCAGGAAAGTTGTACATTTTTCACTCACAAAGAAATGAACATCTCATAGTTTTATTAGAAATTGATGTTTCAAGAAGTCATTTGTAGATAGAATTCTGAAAAGCAGAAGTGCCAATGTCAAATCATTACAAAACATATTGTAGATATTGAATCTCCAGTTTATTTAAAAATGAGTAAAGTTAGATTGCTTATATTCAAGCTAATGTTTGAGACAGGAGACCTGCCACACTGAGATCTGATTCTTATGGGTAAGAATACCTTATATCTGTAAGATCAAAACAGCATTTTTAGAAGAGCCATTGCTTGTAAATATATGCCACATTTGTGAAGATATTTTTCTACTAGTAGTAATCACATAGGTAGACAGAGTTCCTATTTTACCATGGATTAAAAAGCATGCCCTAAAATGTTACAGTATGCCAGTCATAGGGACACTAATTTGTCACCTTTCTGCCAAATTGAGTTTAAATATCACATCATTGCATGTGTGTGAAGTGTCCGCTATTAAAATGACTTAGATTTTGTCTAGTATTTTGAGTTTTATAAATGCATGGGTTCTAGTCCATTTATTTCTGAATATGTTTCTTTTATGTTTTGGCACCATCACTCACACTGAAAAGGGCCACCCTATTAGGGCTCAAGCATATATATGTATTAATGAATTGAAACTTTGGATAAACGATTGTATCAGATAGGCTCAATTATTATATTTAGAGAGGAACTGTAGAAATGTTTAAAGAGAAAGTAGATTTTCACATTTGATTTCTGTTCAAAGTAGAAGTGTCTATATTGGCCACAATTTTCTATTAAAAATGACTATTTAGACTGACATTTCTGACTGTTTATCCCAAAAGACTGTATTTGAAAGATGCATACTGAAAATCAAAATTGTATTAGTAATAAAAAGTAACTTGAAAATCAACTTAAAGAGTGTTTTCATTTTTCCTTATATTATTTTGAATTAGTTTTCACCCCAAAGAACTGGGATTTGATTTACTCCAAATCCAGAAGTTGATATATATTATATACATTATATTCTTAATTATATTATATACATTACATTGTTAATCTTATCTACTGCATAGTTTTGAATTTTAGTTTCTATATTATTAGCTTCCAGAACATCAAAAGAATTTCATGCTGATTGGCACCATTTTAACTGTAACACTTAAAAACTTTAGAAAAAACTAAAAATAGGATCAATTTGACATATAAGTTAAGTCGTTTGGGGTCCAAACATAAATTAGTATTATTCTTTATTAACTCTTTCCTTCACAGTATATTGAAAAGAAATATGTAAGAATATGTATATATATATATACATATATATATATACACACACACACACACATATATGAATAGCCAATGGTAATATGACTTGATAACATGTTGGTTGTATTTCTGAAGCTGCTGGGGAGAATCTATCATGTTTGTCATTCCAAAATGACTTTGGCTCTTCCTACATGATATTAAATTATCAGCAGGAACACAAGCTCCCTGTCCTCAAAAATGAGGACTCTTTTAAAGATTAAAATGACCTAAGAGTAGTAACACTATACTGTCTTAAGATGCTAATGCCATAGTGAATACCCTTTTCTCTGAAGAATTCCTAGTGCTTAGTAGACTATAAATTTTAAAAATATACTTAGAAGTAGGTAATGTCATTTCCACATGGAGCTGACAGCCTGAGGCAAGGGGAGTTCAATTCCCTGGCTCCTCATTGGGAAGAACACAACAGAGCTGATTCAAAACTAGCCAGTTTCTCCGAGTCTACTTACTACCAAAAGTATTTAGTACAAACTACTCCCTTTTCCTCAGAGCTTCTGGAAAACAGCACAATTTATGACTTCTCAAATTTAATAGGACAGTATTTTCCATGAAGGGACATTTCATTATTTATAGCCTTATAAAATGTGACAGTTTATATTTCTAGGAAGGATCTGGCAATCTCTCTATAAAAATTAAGTAATTATTAAAAAGGCATTTAAAGAGGAAATGCCTCCAATGAACCTTGCTGTGGTATTTTTTTATCTCTAAAGTTGTAGTGAAGATTTGCTATATTGTAACTTCTTTCTCCATGACTTTTCTGTCACCAGGTCATGAATTTTCTCTACTCCCATCTTCCCCAAGAGGAAAAAGCTTCATTCACCTCTTCAAAGATTTTAAGATTTATATTTCTTTTTCTTATGTCAAGTTTTTATTTAAATTCTAGTTAGTGAATATATATGGTAAAATTCCTTTCATGTGTAGAATTTAGTGATTCATCACTTACATATAACATCCAGTGCTCATCACATCACGGTTTTTATTTCTTACCTGAGAGTCTGAAAAAGCTTTATAAAGCATGACTGCCTTACCATGATGATTTGAATATGTGTGAGGTTTGCCCTAAATTACCAAATAAATTCTAATGGAGTATGTTGTAAGGACCAAGGGCAGGCCATCCCCATGATGAGCCACTTTGGCATGAAGATTATTTTGAGTTAAAAGCAAACAAAACCCAGCAGATTCAGGAAAAGCTCTTTACCTCCTCCTCAACTGCCCAAAAAGAATTTAGGTAAAGAACCCACTCCAGGAAGAGATTGATCACCACAGTTAACTACATTATAATATGAATGGGTGGGTAAACAAGGAGGAATTTAGCAAAATCTGTTTATTAAAACTCCTATGTCCCATTGTTTCTGTATGGCCCAGTGAACATTTATTTACCAAACATTTACTCTTTTTCATCTTCCTGTGAATATCATTCCTTCCTTTTGAAGTCCCAAACCCCTACCCCCATCTCCTAAGGTCGGAATGACAAAATACTTCATTTTACCTGTCTCTGGAATTTCATGCCTGTGTGAATTTGAGCTATAGGTGTATTCTTCAGGGATATTTCCTCAACAAGGTATAGTGCATGTGTTGGAAAGTAAAAAGCCATCCTTAAACTAGGGAAGGGACACTGCACTGCCCCTATTCCCACTTCTATGAAGCAACCATTTTCAAAGCAGTGTAAAAAACCAAACCAGGGGTGCCTGGGTGGCTGAGATGGTTAAGCTTCTGCCTTCGGTTCAGGTCATGATCCCAAGGTCCTGACATTGAGCCCTGCGTTGGGTTCCCTGCTTAGCGCAGAGCCTGCTTCTCCCTCTCCCTCTGCCATTTCTTCCACTTGTGCTCTCTGGCTCTATCTCTCTGTCAAATAAATAAATAAAATCTAAAAAAAAAAAAAGAAAAGAAAAGAAAAGAAAGAAAGAAAAAGAAAACCAAACCAGAAGTCAGCAGAAGCTTTGCAGCTCCTGGGGTTAATCCCTGACCTATCAGGACTAACCTCTTTCAAGAGATTGGCTTGGTTGTTTTGCCTGTTGATCTGCATGATATTCATACCACAGCTTTCTGCCAGACTAGTACATAGGACAGGGAAGAATAATATTTTAAAAATAAATAAATAAAGGGGCGAGGGTTGCATATTTTCCCATAACTTGGTATTATTTGGGCCCTTATGCCATTTAAATGTCTTTTTGTCCTTGAATTCAGATGATCTCTCTCTGATTTCTATCTACAATAACTACAGCTCTGATCATTAGCAATACAAAATGCCTATAATTTATTGAAGTTGATAATTTCTAGCGGGCTGAGAAGAGGAAAAAGAACCCTGATTTTGTGATAAAACAGCCAAACTTCAATGTTCAGCTAAGCCAAGCCCCATGTCCAGCATGAATTTGAAAAAGAAAATAACCAAAAAAGAGGGCAGAGGTTTCATGTCTCATAGTGTTCTCCAGTGGCGGTGTCTGAAAATCATTTCTTGTGGAGACTCAACTGGTTCTTCCACAATATGCTTGATTAAGCAAAGTATCTGGGTTTCTCATTTGTATAAAAGGGAAGACATTGAGAAAGAAATAAGAATTTACTGTTCCAGGTCTAAAATGCTATCATGTAGAAAAAAATCAGAGGTAGGAATAAATTCTAAATATATTTTACTTGAGAAACTTTCAAAAGAATTTGTTACACATTTTTATTTCACCATTACCCTGCTATAAAATTATTCTTAAAACAAAGCACATTAAAAGAGGTCCATTCCAAGATCAAAAAAAAAGGGGGGTATGTGTGTGAATTTTAGCCATAAGTATGAAACAAATATCTTTACTACCATGAAGACATTGACATTTATGGCACAGATATTTCCATTAAACATGTGCAATGCATTCATTTTAAGAAATCTCCCTTTAGGGGGCACCTCAGTGGCTCACTCTGTTAAGCATCATCTGACTCTGGCTCAGGTCATGGCCTTGGGGTTCTGGGATCAAGCCTGGTGACTATCAGGCTCCCCACTCAGTGGGGAGTCTGCTTGTCCTTCTCCCTCTTCCTCTGCCCCTCCCCCTGCTCATGCTCTCTCTCTCTCTCTCTCTCTCTCAAATAAATAAATAAAATCATAAAAGAAAGAGAGAGAGAGAAATCTCTCTTTAGGGGAGATCACCCATTTCCCCTTAGTTATTATTTAAAGTTAACAATAACAACATTGGGGCTTTCATGAAGACATAAGAATTAAAGTCAGCAGGTAATGCTTGTTCTGATTTTTAATTTCTCTGACAAGGGAAAACATTAAATTTTATCAGCGTGAGCAGCCAGTAGGTTTAATTAACATTAAATGACATTTCTGTTGCTGCCTTGGACTTTTTTCTTGGCACAATGAGTATATCTAGAATTGGATTTAAAGTGGCAGCAAACTCAAATCCTCTCCCCAAGTGGAGAGCTAATGTAAATAGGCTCACCACAGTCTATGGCTATAGACTCGTTGCAGTTTAAGAATAAAGTCCTAGAATGGAGACTGGTATGCCCCAATCGGTAGACCCTTAGTAATTCTTCTAGAATGTATTACTTTTGATGGGCATATAAAGCCCTTCTATTGGCAGCTCCAGAAACTACTGTTAAGGGGAGATGGATTCATTCATTTATCAAACAATCAGCAATTCTTTTTCCTTTATCACTGTGCCATACCCAGTGTTTGATGTGGGATATATTAGTGAATAAAACGTGGCCTCTGTTGCCAAGGAGCTGATAGTTCCAAGAGGGTGAATAGTATAAGGGACAAGAACAATGATAAGATTATACAGAGTATTTTGAGACGAGCAAAAATATTTCAACCTTAAGTATGGGAGGGTTCTCACAGAAGGCTTTCTGGAAGAATTTATGGCAGAGTTGAATCTTAAGACTGAGTAGGAGTAACTGGTAGAGGTGAGTACAACCAAGAGCGAGGCCATTCCAGACTCCGGGGTGTACTCCAGGCAGTTCTGTGTTATCCCTGGATAATAAGGTGAGAATCAGAAAGCAGTGGGTTTTATCCTACCAGGAAGGTTAAACTTTTTTTTTGGTAAAAGGCCACTTAGTAAATACTTTGGGCTTACAGAACCATATGACTTCAACTCAACTCTGCAAAAGCAGCCGTGGCTAACATGAAATGAATGAGGGTGGCTTTAATAAAACGTTATTTATGGACATTGTCATTGAATGTTCCTATAATTTTCACAAGTCATGAAATAGTCTTCAAAATTTTTTTCAAGTAGTTAAAAATGGAAAAACTATTTGTAATTCACTGTACAAAAATTGGTGTCAGGCCAAATTTAGCCCCTTGGCTGTAGTTTGCCGATTCCTGCCGTAGGGCAACAATGGGGCACTATTAAAGGATTTTAAACAAGGAATTGGCATGATCCAGCCTTCTTGGTAGGAAGTTTATTCTGGCAGCACTGGGGAAGATAGAGTTGAGAGGGCAGGACAAGGGGAAGGGAGGACACAGAGCTGTCTAATCTTCCTGTGTGAAAAGGCAGGCATGGTTCGCCTGCTAGAACACTCTGTAATAAATCATCAACCTTAAACTACTCCAAAGTGTCCCTTCCCTTCCTTATTACTACTTGCCCCTCTCTTTGTCACTGTGCCTCCTCCTCCCATCCCCATCCCAAGCACACACTGTGGCTGCCAGCTGGCCTCCTCCTTCAAATTCTCCCAACAGAACAGATAAGAGGAAACTGTGTCGAAAAAGTCACTCCCAGAGGCACCTGGGTGGCTCCGTCATTAAGCGTCTGCCTTCGGCTCAGGTCATGATCCCAGGGTCCTGGGATCAAGCTCCACATCGGGCTCCCTGCTCGGTGGGAAGCCTGCTTCTCCCTCTCCCACTCCCCCTGCTTGTATTCCTTCTCTCACTTTATCTCTTTCTGTCAAATAAATAAATAAAATCTTAAAAAAAAAAAAAAAAAGAAAGGGGCGCCTGGGTGGCTCAGTTGGTTGAGCGACTGCCTTCAGCTCAGGTCATGATCCTGGAGTCCCGGGATCGAGTCCCGCATCAGGCTCCCTGCTCGGCAGGGAGTCTGCTTCTCCCTCTGACCCTCCTCCCTCTCATTCTCTCTGTCTCAAATAAATAAATAAAATCTTTAAAAAAAAAAAGAAAGAAAGAAAAGAAAAAGTCACTCCCAGCAACTCACTTCCCTAATTTCTGGGAAGACAGTGGTGGCTGAGTGAGTGCTAGGATGACCCAACCTTCCTGCAAGCCACCAATATGTGTTACAGATGTGGTCACAATCTTTGCAAAAGTTATTTTCTTGTTGACAAGAATAGCAGTCTTTTTTTTTTTTTAATTTGCATTTGACAGATAAAGTGATGCCATCTCAGAAAACTGAAATGATTAGCTTCTTTTCCTATACCATAATTGAAGACTTTATCCTTTGCTAAATAATCTGAATTTCAAAGCATTTAAAATTAGACATGTCACAAAAGGGCCTTGAAACAAAAAATTATTTTCAAGAGATTAAAAGCTAAAATAGGAATATTTTAGGAAAGTTTTCAAAATTCACTGTTCTGTGAAAGGGGGGTATATGCCAAACAACCTCCAAAGGTCAAAAGAGCCATAGGATGGAAGAAAAAGGCTGGCAAATCCAGCTTGACAAGAAATGGTATATGAAGGCGATTTATGGACAGAAGTGTGTCTTCAGTGGCTGCAAGACCAGTAGATCTCCACAATCCCAGATCTCAACAAATCCACCTCCCATAAGACCCACTTTTATAGCCCTGGAGGCTGGGGAGTATGTGCTGGTAGACCACCTGGGAGGAGAGGTTTGAGAAGAGTTGTGTGTCATAGTCACATCTCCAAAGCACACTGAGCAGGTTATACCCCAAAAATGTACTTAAAGCTATGGTTAAACAAAAAGCACATGTGTGTGTTGGTGGGGGAGGAGGACTGTGCTCAAGGCTTCAGGTCATCAAGTAGTCATCATGGCAAATTTGTCCAACATGGCATCAGTCTGGTTCATACACTCACAGACTATTAAAATTGGAAGGGGACCTAGTGACTGTGTAATGAAATACAAGAGGGACTTAAAAAAGCCAGAATGAGTACCAGGTTCTCTTTTCATTCAATGTTGTGTTCTTTCTTCAAAAACTGTTTACAGAACTTTTTTTAACCCAACATCTGCTAGATTTAAGATGACAATATTATCCTACCTTTGGTACAATGCCATTTTCAAACATTAGTGTTGTTGTATTATTAATTTCATTTTAAGCTCTTAAGGCACTTGATTTTTATAGACCTGAGCCAATGTCATGTTGTTCCAGACATGACCCATGTCAACATCCCCCCCTCCCTTCCTGTCTTACAGACAGAGGTGATGTCACTGGCAATGGATTGGATAGTTTTATTTGGCACTATGTCATTATCTCCGTCCTGAAATCCTTCCAAAATGTAGAAACATAAAGTGAAGAAGAACATAGTAATGGAAGATGTATAATAATATGTACTTCTAAAAGAGTAAAGCAGAAAAAGCCAAGTGGACTACAATAGTAACTCATTCTAACTAAAGCAGCTATGTAATCTGGAAATTGCCAGGCTATTATACCCACACAAATAGTTCAAGCTCAAGAATGATGTGAAAATCTTTTGACAGGATGATATGTGAAAAAATTATGACAAACAGAAATTTGTAAGAATTTAATGATTGTTGATTTTCAAAAACAGAAAAAATCTTAGTGTCCTAAAAACCAACAATTCTAAAAAATAAAAACAAAAAAATAAAAATCCAGACCATTCTGCCACATAATCTTGTGACCTACTGTGACTTCATCATATATGTCTCTCTATATGAAGCTTCCTAAATCCATCAAGGTGGAGATTTGCACAGGAGACTTAATTGTTGCCAATCTACTTTCATAGAATTATCACAAATCTTATTTACATAATCGAGGAAAAACTTAAGTAGAGATTTATTTGAAATAATTTACCTGAATTGTTATTCTCATTTCCCGCATTTATCCAGTCACTCATCAGGAATGTATTATGAGCTTTTTAGGTGGTAAGCTTTCTACTAGTAGTAAGAACAGTGATGACAGTGATGAAGGTGGTGATTGTGGTGATGGTGGTGACAGCTACTCTTTATAGGCACTCACAACGTATCAAACCCATACTAAATAATTCATCTCTATTGTCTCATTTAATCTTCTCACCTTTTTGCAGTTGGTACTGTTATTATCCCCCATTTAACAGATGAAGAAACAGACATAGAAAGCATAAACAACTGACAGGCACACCACTAGAAAGTAGTAGATCTGGGATGTGAATTTACTTGTTCTACAGTCCATTCTATATATACTTGTCTATATACACATGATAAAAAAGATGTAGATGGCATGGTATCTCCATGTTTGGGAAACTAGACAGATACATTTATAACAAAAGAAACATTCTAAGGCATATATGGGATCATCCTGCTGAAAGGGATCATAGAGATTATCTAGTCAAAACTCTCATTTTATAGAAAGGAAATTGAGACCTCGCTAGGACAACCTGGCCAAGGTCACCCAATGGAGTACAGAAGTACTTTGCTTCTGCTGCTCTCCAAGTCCAGGTCCTCATCACCTGTCACCTGAACCATTAAAATAGTGTCAGACCATGTTTCTCTGCCTCCAGTTCCATCTTTTTTCTATCCCAATTATATTTCTAAAACTCATGTCTGTTAATGTTGAATTAATTAAACACTTCAAAATGCTTTGCTCTTCTTTCTTCCTGAAGGCCCAGCTCTGCCTTATCAAGCACAGATCTACCCTTCCAGCTCCACCTCCCACCACCGCTCCAGCTGCTTAACAATTCATTCCCACAGTCCTGCTGGTCATGTGCCTTTCCTTATGTGTCTAGGCATGCTCTTCTCTTTGTCTAAAATACCCTTTTTCCTAGCCTATGAACCTGTTCATCTATCAAGAAGCAGCTCAGATATCACTCATTTAAGCATTTCATTCTCCAAATTACTAGTCACTCCCTCCTCTGCACTTCCATAATCCTTCACTTATACTCAGTATTAGGGACAATGACTTGCTCACCTTTTAACCTAACACCTAGTGCATTTAAAAATGGAGTAACATGGATTGAAGGTCAAGGATAAAAGCAGGAAGGCCAGTGAGCAAGCTCTTACAGAAGTCCAGGCAAACAGTGGTTAAAGTGGAGTCACCAGAGATGGAAAAAAAAAACACAGACAGATTCTAATTTGATTTGGGAGATAGGCTCAGCAGGTCTTGGAAACATCCTGAATGTGGGCAGTAAAAGAAAGGGAGGTGTTACAGTTTATTTTTAGATTTTATGGTTTGAACCATTGCATGGAGGGCATTATGTTTTACTGAGATGAAGAAGACTAAAGTGAGATATTTAGGCTGGAAAATTAAAAGTTCCATATTTGGACATATTGAATTGATATTAAGTCTGGACATTTTAAGCTTTCCTGTGGAAAACTGTTCTTAAAGTGAAAGAGCTACCAGATAACAATAATAATAGCTAAGAGTCATTGGGATTGCTCAACATGTCCCAGACTTGGTTTACATATTAAGTTATATAGTCTCCACAATCACCTATAAGGAAGTTACTACTGTGACTTCCATTTTATAGAAGACAAAAGTAAATGAGACAAAAGAAAAGTCAAGTTACCGCCCCAAGATCTCACATTTGTAAGTGGAAGATTCAGGATTTAAAACCAGGCAGTCTGACTTCAGAGCTTGGCCTTCTATTCTCTGCATCAAAAAACGAATGACCCGGTGCCAGGAAATCCTACTTATTTCTGAATGAGACCAACAGGAAGCAAACACAACTCTCCACATATTACATGAGAACTTTTATTAAACACTGATTTTAAGAAATGACAGCTCTGTTGTTGAAGCAAAATAACTTTTCTTATCATGGATGCCCTTACAGAAATGACATTACGTAGTAGGACCAAGTAGCGATCAGCAATGACTTCTCCCAGGGGAATTAACTGGATCCCCATCTAGCTCTCTTGCCTGGAGGCAATCACCTGCAGACACCCACTTACATCCACAGTTATCACTTGAGAAACTATTTACTGATCATCTGTAATGAGTTGGGTACTGGAGTAAGCATGGGACTACAACTCTCTGACTTCATAGAACTTCTGACCAGAGAGGGAGACAAAAATTAGTCAGTCAGTCCACCAATTAAAATAAACTGTGATATGGGCAGGAGCACCCAATCCTCTGGAGGAAATTATATTTGAGCATAGACTTAAAAAGGGAAGTAAGATTAAACCAGGAAGCAGCTCAAAATTCCTTAGCCAGAGAAGAGAAGAAGCTGGTGGGGCACTTTGGAAATGGCGCAGAAGCATTTGTGCCATTGGACACAGGTAGCAGGTTTCCAAAACTTCCCACCCAGCAAATAGGGAAATGGCCTTTGCCTGTTGTGAACATCAGTGCTCCATCCCAGGCCGCCTGCTCTTCTCTCTCCCTGAAGGTCCGCTCCTGGCAATCCAATGGACAACCACCTAAATCATTACCACTTACACACGGGTGACAGATAATCCATATCCAAACCTGACTTGAATGATCTCTTTGGCTCCATCCCTGAGTCTATTTACTCATTAGTTAGATTTCACCGCTTGAGTGATGCGAGAACACCACTGATTCAACACTTACAGAAGAGACTTCACTCACTTCCGCCTCAGAGTCTGCTTCCTCTTCTCGCTTCCTGGTGCCACCACCCACCCATCCCACTGCTTAAGGCGGGACTGGATGCATTGCCCTCATTGTTTTCCCCACCCGAACCCTTATTCAACACATTGATCATCAAACTCTGTGAACCCCTCTTCATAGCGTCTCTCATTATCTGCCTGGCCCTACCTGCAGCCCATCACAGCATCTGCTCAGGCCCTCATGACCTTATACTTAGATGATTGCAGTAAGGTCCTACGGTCTTGCTGCCAACATCCTCCAACTGTTCTTCATTCAAGTGCCAAAATAATAGTACAAAAATGCACACTGTGTTACTGCTTTTAAAGCCATCATGGCCCCTCTTGTTCTCAGGCTAAAGTCCAAACTCCTGTGTATCCCTCTAATGTCCCTCTAGTATTTCCTATTTTCCTGCCTTTCAACCTTTACTCTCCTTGCACTTCATACTCCCCCTCCCCCGCCCCAAACTACCAAAGGATCTATAGTTCCTTCTCCTTATGTGCTTTCAAACCTCCCTGCTTCTGCTCACGCTGCTCTCTGCTTGAAATGCCTTTCAACACCATCCCCACACCTTTTCTCATCTTTCTAGTCTCAGTTCACAGACTGACCTATCTCTGAAGCTTTTTGTGATCACTGTGCCTCTGCCCCAAACAGAACTGACCTTTTCCTTCTTTCTGTTCCCACTGCTTCCAGGGCAGACCGTTTCCAGCGCTCTTTTGTTATGGTGACACCATCAGTCGGGCACAATGCCTGCCTGATTGTTTCCTCAACACAAACTTACTATCCACCATGAGTAATGCCGTGGCCAAATGTTGGAGAAGTGGAAAAGGCAAATAAAACAATCTTTGCCTTCATAATTTATTTATGATCATAAAATAAGACTTTTCAGTCCCAAAGCTCTCCCAAGATTTACCCTGCAGCTAATATAGTTTCAGCTAGTTTAATGTAGTTTAAGGGACCTGATTTATAGAGGCCTCTTTTAAAGTCCTGGGCTAATTTTATTTTTCTAGTTTTAAGTCATTTTTTCTTAAAGGAAGTCCCCAGATTGTATGCATTTCAGGCCCCACACAATCTGCAGCCATCCCCGGTTCCAGGACTTGGACCATTATCTGTGGTCAGGAATTTTTGTAAACAAAGCTTAGAGAGAAGTCAATAGCGATTTGGGGAGGGTTGGAGGGTGGTGGCACAGGTCTCCTTCTGGGCTGGCCCCGACTGACTGTTGAGTGGGAGTGAATCAGACTCTCCCCTCAGAATCCCTTGGAGTGAAGCAGGATGGTGACTGGCCTCTGACTGAGTCTCCTACAGTGTCCCTCCTCGCCTACCACCCAAACCCCTAAAAGAGGAGTGAATTAGAAAACCAGGAAAGAAAACAAAGATAACAGGGCACCTGGGTGGCTCAGTTGGTTAAGCGGCTGAGGTCATGATCCCGGGGTCCTGGAATCGAGCCCCACACCAGGATCCCTGCTCTGGGGGGAATCTGCTTCTCCCTCTCCCTCTGCCCCTCTCTCCCGCTCATGCTCTCTTTCTATCTCTCTTAACAGTAAATAAATAAAATCTTAAAAAAAAAAAAGATAAGAAAAGATAAACACCTCAAGAACAACAGAAAACCATGGTTCTGAGCTACTAACAGAAAATGCATCACTCTGGCTTACTCAATGTTATCATCGGGTTTACAGGGGTCCTGTGACGTGACTACAGTTTCAGAGTAAAACATGTTTGTTGTGGTTGGGAAGCAAGGGGAAGAGGGAAGTAGGGAGCAAGAGAAAAAGAGAGGAAGGACATGTGACAAAGGTGAAGAACATGACTAATGAGCCCCATTCTTCCTTGTGTCACTCGTGGCTTCCCTGAGCATGGAGAAAGGAATAATGGGCTGGGACCCGTCATACACATTCCTTCTCTCTACCCCACCCCTTGTTTAGCATTTCCTGCAGAAGCAAGTCAGGCCCTGGCACAATAGCTCCATGTGGCAATAGGCAGAAAGAGTAAGACATGGACTAGTAGTTGGGGGTGGGGGATCTGAGTCCAGTTCCTGGTCAGGCTTGAGCAGGATTCCAATTTCAAGAAGACTATGGGGCCACCACTGCTCTCATTCTGTAACTCATATAACACTTTAATGTTTTTATATGACACATAATTTACCCTTATGCTGAAATTACGGTAACTATTTTTCTAGATTTTGTGATCTTTACATTTCGGACATGCTGAGTACAGCCAGACTTTCTCCTTCGCTGATATGTGTTAGTTTTGTCTATTCTAACACCATCCTGGCCCGTACTGATGGTGTGACCTTGGGAGAGTCCCTCACCACTCTGGGTCTGGTTACTCTATCTATAAAGTTGGTATGTCATGTTCCTTTAATTCCTGAGTCTCTTAGAGCTCTCTTTAATCTTTCAAAACAAAACAATTTAAAATACTTCTGCTCTGGCTTGTGTGTCCCAATGACTTGGACAGAGTAGAGAATTCTAGTCTGGATGAGAGAGGACATCCTGTGTATGCAGTGATACATCTGATTTTACTCATTCTACAAATATTTACTGGATACCTACCATTTAACAGCTGTTGAGTGTACAGTGATGAGCAAAGCAGATATACTCCTTGCCTTGTCCAGTTCACTTCCATGGTGTTGGAGCCTGGGATCAGCCCAGGTGTCTGGTTTCCAGAACCCCCCCTCTCAATCACAATCTAGTATGGTGGTGAAGAGCATGACTCCGCACGACCTGGGTTCAAATCCCAGTTCTGTCACTTCCTTGCTTAGGGACCTTGAGCAAGTTTCTTAAGCTCTCTGTCCTGCTATTTCCTATCTTTAAAACCAAGTCCACATGCCCACGGTGTATGTCCTGCCAAGCCTGGGTTATTGGCGTGACTGCTGTGATGGACCTTGTGCAGCTGCTTCGGAGCAGAGACAATGGGCTCAGAGAGACTGCTGCATGCTTGCTCCACAGCTCATGCCTAGACTTTGGCCCAAGAGGGAAGGAAGATTGTCTCCCCAGTTTGTGTCTTACACTGGCATCTGGGTTAAGCCATACTACCCTAATGTCATTCTGAGTTTTTTTTTTTTTTTTAAGATTTTATTTATGTATTTGACACAGAGAGAGCACAAGCAAGGAGAGCGGCAGGCAGAGGGAGAGGGAGAGGGAGAAGCAGACTCCCTGCTGAGCAGGGAGCCCGATGCGGGGCTCGATCCCAGGATCCTGGGATCATGACCTGAGCCGAAGGCAGCGGCTTAACCAACTGAGCCACCCAGATGCCCCACATTCTGAGTTTTTAGAGAAAACAGCCTTTTTAGTTTTTACTCCAGGCACATTCTCTCTTCCTCACCCTCTCCTCTCTGGCTGAAAAAGTATCCTTGGGGGCTTAAATTAGGAGACCATGTGTAAACGTAACCCAGATTTCATCTGTTCCTGTGTCTTTCTCTTTGAGTTCCCCAACCTCCTCCACCACCAAAAAAATTAATGAATCCACTTCACAAAAAAACGTTGCTGAGAACTGAGGACTGTATACAAGATTTTATGGGGGAAAAAAAGGAAGAGGAAAGTAATAGCACATACTCTACAGCTGACCGCTGGAAACTCCTCATAGACATTTTTCCATCTCTCTTCTCCTGGTTCCCCTTTCTGGCCCGGTGACTAGCAAAGGTGCCCCTCCCGGCAAGGCCAGCCTCGCTGTGCCTCTCTTGCATTACCAGGACGCTTCCTCCTTAGAAGACGGTGGGCATTATAAACACCAACAAAAATTCCTATTACACAAATAACAGTTGTGACTTCATATTCAAAACACCCACTGGCCCATCACTACCAAAACTTTATCTTCGGGTGACATTTGTCTACCATCTGCTTCTATGTGGCAAAACGGAGGAAGGACCAGTCCTTCAGAATCAATCCTGCACCAAAAGGCTTCTCAGCTTCTCACGAAATAGCTTCCAGACAAGCCAGCTCTCCTTCCACCAGATATGACTAGTGGGGACTAAGCTTTAGCCCTCAGTGAGATCAAAATCCTGGATAACAGGTTATATTTTCTTCCCATCTTATCCCTCCAAAGCAACCTTACTGTTTACAACTCAAGGTTGTGCCAAGGCATTTAATTTTCACCATTGTCCTTCAGGTTTCAAACTTTTGTGATCATTCTTTCCTACCTCCTACCCTCAACAAAACTATCTGCTTCCTACATGTTTTTTTTAGCACCCCAACTTGACTTTACCTATCACTCAACATATTTCACTTAAATTTCCTATTTTGCATGTCCTCTAGTAGAATATAAAGTTCTGTGAGAACAGGGATCCGTGCTGTTGCATCCCCAGCACCCCACACAGTTCTTGACCCAGTTAGGAGCTCCATATATATTTGTTGAATTAAGGAATGAATGAACAACACAGGCTTTAGTATTGACTATCCTCCTTATAAAGTAATACATGTCATGGCCTTCGTGACCAATCTCAAATGTCAGCAAACTGGCATGCCAAATCTGTTAGTGCTAAGGATCCACTCACTGTGCTTTTATAAAGCTCATCCAGGTTGTGGTTAACTTCAGAATTCTCTTCTTCCCAGTGACTCTGCCAGGGACCCATACAAGATGCCACTATGAATCGATTTCCTCTTTCACTTACTCTCTTCTTTCTCTTGTCCCTTATAACCATAAAGCAAAACCCCCCCTACATATAAGCTCTGGAGGCAAATGGACATGGATGTGAAACTCACTTCCACCACCTACTAGCTTTATGATCTTGAAAAATTAATGTCTTTCAGTTTCATTTTTCTTACTATAAGATGAGGATATCTATATTCACATCATCAGACTGTCAGAGAATTAAGTGGTAGAACTAAGCCCTCCTGGTTCATAGGAGAGCTTTGGTAAATATGAAACCTATTAAACTTCCCTACTCACCCCTTTCCCATAACTCACATTATTACTCTACCCTGGAAGTTCAAAAGCCTCAAACTGCTCACCACTTGATTTTTCTGTACCTTTTGCAATTTGCTATTTCTGATTCTCTGCTGCCCCATCCCTCACCCCAACATCCCCCATCCCCAGAGCTGCTATTAAGACTTTTTTTTTTAATCTTAGCATTTCACTGTGATACATTTAGGTATAGATATCATTTTATAGTTCCTGTTTGGGCTTCTTTAGTTTTCCTGGTATCTCTTATCAGGTCTCAGTCATTATCTTTTCAGAAAATACTGCTGTCCCATTCTCTGTCTTCTCCTTCTGGAATGCTGACTAGATTTACTTTGGATTCAGCCTCCATTTCTCTCATCCTCACCTGTTTATCTTCCTTCTCATTTACTCACTGAACTGGCAATATCTTCAGGTCTAGAGTAGTAATTCTCTCATGAACTGTATCGAACCCACTATCGAACCCATACATTTAGTTCTTCATTTCACTCATATGCTTTGTTTCTGCAGGCTCTGGTTGATTTGATTCTGTTTTAATTGTGCTTGCTCTTTACTTATAATTTAAAAACTCTTTTATTTCTTAAAATCTATAACTTATACTTCTTTTAGCACACGTATCTATTAACTGCAAAATGTTTTCAGACTTCTCTGTCTCTTGTCTGTCAGCTCTCACTCTTGGTATTTTGCTTCCTTGTGTGTTTTGTTTTGTTTTTTTAATGAGGTGCTCCTATCCCTTGGGCCTTTATCGGTGGGGACTCTTTAAGGTCTGAAAGAGACTCTAACTTGTTTCTACCATGTGCCTTAGCACTACCAGTCTTGGATCACTTGACACTAACTTGGCTTAAGATGTTTCAGGCCGGGCGCCTGGGTGGCTCAGTCATTAAGCGTCTGCCTTCAGCTCAGGTCATGACCCCAGGGTCCTGGATTGAGTCCCGGATCAGGCTCCCTGCTCGGCAGGAAACCTGTTTCTTCCTCTCCCACTCCCCTGCTTTTGTTCCTTCTCTCACTGTTTGTCTCTGTCAAATAAATAAATAAAATCTTAAAAAAAAAAAAAAAGATGTTTCAGGCCACCACTGGCAGTGGGAGTTCTGTCTTCAAACACATATGAGGGTTAGTTTATGGTTAGAAATTCTCTGGAGATTTTTAAAAATTCTGCTTATCATCAAGGCTTAACACAGGCAGTTTTTCTTGAAATACCTAGGGAGGGGCAGTGTGTGTGGTACATGCAAGTTTATATCTGGTTCACCCTTTTAATTAGAGTACAGTCCTTTGGTATCCAGTTTTATGGAGGAGGTGTGTCTCTTACTAAGCTTCCCATGTTAGGCAGGCCCTGGGCTTCCTTTCCCCTCCCCATAAAACTGCAAAGAACCAAAAACTAACCCTGAGGTCCATCTAGGTCAGGAAAAACCCTCAAATGATGCCCTTTGCTCACCTCTCTGGATTCATTCCCACCTTCATATAATTCACAGCCTGAGTATTCCAGCTTGTGAATACAATCAAGACTTTTTTTTTCAACCAACGTTGTGACTTATTTTTAGCAACAGACTTGGTCTGGGCACCCAGAACACCAGGTTGCCCTTCACAGTTTGTGCAGTCTAATATTGAGTCAAGTTACCTGATCATCCTGCTTGGTGATCAGCCTAATACAGCATCACAGTGTTTCAATCATTATGCCGAGATTTATATTTCAATGAGTCAGGTGCATTGTCTTTTTCTACTCTTTTTGCCTTAAGTGATAAAACCTGGGTGTAGAAGAAACAGAGATGAAGAAGATACAGTTAGCAAAGAATCTGGATTTTGGACCCCTTAAAGGAGTCTAAGCCAGGACTTGGACTGTTTTCATTGCCTTGCTCTGTTTAAGATTCCGTGGAGTTGGCCTTCACATTAGGAAAGTTGATTGTTTACAAATGTTTGAACATTTTCTCACTGACTCCATGGTTGGGTGTGCCTTTGGAATAACAAAAGATGAATAAGTTAAATAAATTAAATTTTATCCTCATTTTGAAGGATATATTGAAAATAAGTAATCAAAAATGGAAGTAGGAATATATACCTGGATTCCAGCTTGTGAAATTTTTTTTCTCCACAACACAAAGCCTTTCCAGAGGCCCTAAAATAGAGTGTGAGACTACAAATCTGGAAGGGAAGAGAGGATCACTTGATTCAACCTTCTCCCATTACTGATGAGGAAACCAAATCCCAGAGAAGTTATGTGACCTGTTCAACATCACACAATAGAAGCTATTCCAGGGTTGGGTCTCCTGATTCCTAGGAACTGATTCAACTCTATCATGCTGTCATATACTACGTAGTTTCTGTTTCACCAGAAAATGAGAAACATGCACAATAAACTTGGTAGAATTTATAAATTTAGTTTATTTTGAGTACCTAATAACAGAGATTTATGAAAAACAAGCAAAAACAATCTATTGGAACTCAAATACAAAATGAAAAACAACAGCTTAAAAAACCTTTCCATTGCATGGGATAGGCTAATCTTTTTATTTTCCAGTATCTTAGTTATCCTTACCAGTTCAGTATTTAGAAAACTAGAATACATCAAAGTTACTTAGAGTTGCCATTATTATTAAAGATAAAACTTTTATTATTTACATGTGTTACATTTTGAAATAAACTTAGAAATTTGTTTAGATATTTAGAAATAAATATCTTTTGTCAGCTTTCTCTGCCATTATCACAATTTATAAGACACATATAAATTATAACCAAGAAACCAGAGCTACAGGTGAGATTCAATGTGAACTGGAGACCTGCCAGGAGTAAACCTCAGAACTCAATTAACTAAATGAGGTCAGAGGTTGACACAGAGAGAAGAATTAAGTATTGTCATCACTACTCATGGTAAGACAGCAGCAAATCACCTTGACTGAGGCACCACGAAAGTCTCTTGGGTATTAGAACCAAATCACAGAAATGATCATGTCAGGACAGCTCTGATGCATCAGATTTTATGCATCCACTCATAACACATAAATAATTGCATATTGAGAGTCGCGTTTTTACCTTTATAAGATGTTATTCAATTGTGAATTTCCCTCTAAGGGAACAATAATAACTTACACTTGAGATTATTTTTGGACACATTAGCGTTTTAACTTCCTATTTCAAAAACACAATCCAAGATTCTAATAGATAACCCATGCTCTTTGCTGCCAGTACATTCCTGTCTCCACAGGTTCACAGAATTTTTAGTCACCTAGGAGTAATCAGATCCAGCAGAGATTTTTGTTTGTTTTCTTTTGTTTTAAGAATAGACATAGAAAGTTCATTTATTTAATACTGGTTTTATTCCACATCTGCAAGAAATCAAAGTTAGTATGGAAAGTATCTCCGGCATGGATAAGTTGTGAAATCAAAAGAACTGCATGTGTCAGGAGTGTTTACTTTTTGGATAAAGTCTCATGAGCAAAAACTGAAGATAGGGTAAGCATAATACGCATTAATAATAACAAGTAAAGTGCTCAATCAACAAAATATGAAAGGGGATTACTCTACAGAAATTAAACTCCATAGAATATGAAGTAAATAAAATGGTAAAGAATGCCAACATTATTAGCAAAAAATGCCAACATTATTAACAAACATTACCAAGAGTATCGAGCAATATGGTAGGTAACTATTTGTGAAGAATAACTAATAAAATAAATATCATTTCTTGCTGACAGAATTTCTGCTCCAAAACAAACACAATGATACAGATGTTGGCAAAGAAACAGTGGACACATTTTTACTCCTATTGCCAAAGAAAAAATTCCTTTAAGCTAACCTTTATTTCCAAAATTTGTTGAGCTATTTTTAGGACTTTTCCTCCAAATGGAAATTTGATGAATATGAAGAAAAAGGTTAATGGAAGAAACAAATCAGAGGACAGAGTTTATGGAAAATGGAGGAAGGATAATAAAAACAGAAGACCGAATCAGAGAGAGTGAAGTTAAGATGGCGCCATAGAGGATCCGTCTATTCACTCTCTCTTCCACAAATGTTTACTGAGCCTCTGTTAAGTGCCAGCTATTCTTCTAGGCACTGGGGTTAGGGCAGGGAACAAAACAAAATACTTTCCTTTGTGGGGGTTTATATTCCCATGCAAAGGTTGGCCAACATCTTCTGTAAAGTTCCAGATAATAAATATTTTAGGCTTTGTGGGCCTCACAGTCTCTGTCACAGCTACTCAACTCTGCCATCAAATGTGGGAAAGCTGTCACTGAAAGACATACAAGTGGCCATGGTTGTGTTCCAGTAAAATTTTTTTTTAAGATTTTATTTATTTGACAGAGAGAGAGAGACAGCGAGAGAGGGAACACAAGCGGGGGAGTGTGAGAGGGAGAAGCAGACTCCCCGTGGAGCAGGGAGCCCGATGCGGGGCTCGATCCCAGGACCCTGGGACCATGACCCGAGCTGAAGGCAGACGCTTAACGACTGAGCCACCCAAGCGCCCCCCAATAAAATTTTATTTATTAAAGCAGATGGCAGGCTGACTTGGCCCTCAAGCCATAGTTTGCCAACCTC
Organism: Mirounga leonina; assembly: GCF_011800145.1. Classification (NCBI taxonomy): domain Eukaryota; kingdom Metazoa; phylum Chordata; class Mammalia; order Carnivora; family Phocidae; genus Mirounga; species Mirounga leonina. The sequence goes on from NW_023270702.1 coordinate 16,975,423, forward strand.
TATTCTAAGTGGAAGGAGTCAGATAAATGTATAATATCATTTCAGGTCATTATAAATGCCTTGAAGAAAAGTAGAACAGGCCAAGGGGATAGAAGGTAATGATGCAGAGGAGCTGCTATTTCAGACCGTTAGAAAAAGTCTTTCTGAGGCCAACAAGGCAGAGACCCTGGATGAAGTGAGGCTGTCAGACAGGACGGGATCCAGTTCATGGGTGGAGGGCTTGATTCTAAATAGGAGTATGGACAAAGAATCTCTTATAATAGGAAAGAAGACAAAATATGACATTGCTGAAGCAGGAAGTTGGCATATATAGTTGGGGGGATATTGGTGTTTTCTCTGATCACAGATGGAAAGTGGTGAGTGGGGCCACACTTACCACACTTACCCTCCTCTTATTTCTGTTCTCTACTTGCAGAAGACAGTAAGTTCAGTAAGTATTGTGGGCAAACAAGAAATCTACAAAAGGACATTTTATAACATTTTTAAAGGAGCAGAAGTTAGGGAGGAGGGTAAGTACATTCTAAGGATGACTAGTGGATGGTGCAACAGCTCTGAGAAATACCATATAACCTGGACGCAGGACTCAGAGGGAACATGTGTTCTGGTATGCAGTGAGGGTTCCTACCTCAAGAAGGTAGGAAGTGACCAGACGAATTTTATTTTATTTTAAAGATTTATTCATTTATTTGAGAGAGAGAGAGAGAGCATGAGAGGGGGGAGGGTCAGAGGGAGAAGCAGACTCCCTGCTGAGCAGGGAGCCCGATGCGGGACTCGATCCCGGGACTCCAGGATCATGACCTGAGCCGAAGGCAGCCGCTCAACCGACTGAGCCACCCAGGCATCCACAATCAGAAACATTCTTAAAAGTTCAAATTTTATTTCATCAGCAATATTCTCATTCCATGGAGACCCTGCAGGGTTCTGTGAAAGGAGAAGTAAAATGTAATACTTAAGGAAAGTGAAACTGTCTATCGATGTCTGTTGTACCAAGAGAAACCAACCAAGAGGCCTGCCCGTCCAGCTCGTTGGTGTCATCTCTGGCTTGCCCCACGAAAGATATCAAAGTATAAGTCAACGAAGCAAATTGTATGTAATCAAAGCTCATGAGAAAAATTGTGATAAAGACACCTGCTCTGCAGGAAATGACATGATAATATAGAATTGGGAACAGACAGAGAAAAATAAACTGGATGATTAAGAATGATATGGACTCTGAGAAACAAACTGAGGGTTCTAGAGGGGAGGGTGTGGGAGGATGGGTTAGCCTGGTGATGGGTATTAAAGAGGGAACGTACTGAATGGAGCACTGGGTGTTATACACAAACAACGAATCGTGGAACACTACATCGAAAACTAATGATGTAATGTATGGTGATTAACATAACATAATAAAAAAAAAAAAAGAATGATCAGTACATATGCAGAACTCATTTCTAAGCTCCAAAGCACTATGAATAAACTCTCATTTCATGATAAATGAATTATAGAAATCACTCATGCCCAGAAAAGTGATACCTGTGTGAGTCAGAGCTAACAGTGCCCTTCCTGAAACATTACATCATACCAGGTAGATACCCAGTGGGAGCAAACTATGGTTCAAAATAAGAGGGCAACAGGTCATGCTGTCTCATTCCTTCTGCCTACTTACAGCTTGACTCAAGACTGCCTGAAGTTCAAAACCTTTGTTCTCCAGGAACAATCGACTCTTCAGGCAAAGTCTGTCCAAAGAAATTAGCAACTGACAAGGAACCTTCACTTTTAGATTTGACATCTCATAATAAAACCCTGAGGTTTATATGCCAACCATATGAAATAAACCCTAATTCAAGTTGATGTCATTTCAGAGAGCAGCAGTGGTGGTCAGACCCAAGAACAAGCCCATTTGCCCTGCATGAAAAGCCCATGGGTTTGAAGGGAGATTGCCCATTGGTAAAAAGGCAGATTGGGTTGCCAGCGTCTAACACTTAAAGCCAGGAAGTTTCTTATTCTTTTTGGCTGACTCTGTTGTAATCGTGAGTAAGTCACTTAAGTTCCAAACACTCAACTTCCTTCCATCTAGAAACAATGATCTAATACTAAGAAATCCTAAAACTATGAGACAAGACAATTTCTTATTTATTTCTTGTAGGGCTGGTTTCATGTTTGCAAGTTCCTTTAGTTTTTGTTATATATATATATATATATGTTATATATATATATATATATATATATAATTATATATATATTATATATATATAAATATATATTTATATATATATTATATATATATAATTATAAATATATAAATAAATATATTTATAATTACCAGCAGCTAACAGTAGTAGGTGACTAAGAAAGAAAAAAAAAAAAAAGAAAATATCCATAAAGCAAAAGTAATTCATTCATTTTCAGAGTATTTCTACCACCATGTTACAAATATGTCCTCTAGAAATGTTCTTTTTGAGCTATTCCAACACAGGCACTGGAATAGTTAATTCAAGAGGTAAGGTTCAATGATGTCCACACAAACAGGTTTTCAAACTGTGGCTCTTTGTCTAGGTGGGAATAAGGGTACCAGTGTCTGTTTTTGAATCATTACAGTATATTCATAAATGTATGTCCTAATCTGTTAGCTTAATTAAAGAACTGTCACCAAATATAACAAAAGTTTGGAGCTCTAGTTCAGGAAGAATGCCTTACTAAGATGCAGATTAGTGATGAAGAAGAATTAGGCCTCCAGGCAGGTCTCTTTTCCATAATATTTCAGAATGTAAATTTTTAAATTTGTTTTATTGTTATTTTTAATAAGCCCCCCCAAAAGGAAAGAGTATAACGTAGGGGTGAAGTATGTAGCCCTGGTTGTTTACTAGCTGCAGGTGAGGGGAAGCTACTTAATTGTGTAGTCCCAGACTTCACATTTGCAAAATGGGGATAGTTATGCCTAATCCGTGCATACTGCCGTGAAGTTTAAACAAGGAAAATGCATATATAAAAATTACATATACACATATATGTATAATATAAATATATGTAGCAATTAATGCAGTATCTGAGGCATAATTAAACTTGGTTTTTACAACTGAAGAAAGTGGACCCATGTAATGTAGTAGTTGAGAGTAATTTTATTGTTGACTTTTCAGCTACCCAGAGCCTTAACAAATTCTTTAGGTAAAGAAGTGATTTCTTAAATTCTTCAAAAGCAGCCACCAAATTTAGAGTAGGTATCACACCTAGTGTTTTTCTTCTCTTTGGGGAAAAACATAAATTCTATGCCAAATTCTATAGCTTATGTATGTATTATTTCAAATCCCCAAAATGTTAAAATTTCCAGTTATTCTGGAGAGATTATTTGTGTATCAGACATCAAAATGTTGATCATTGTCTGGCAAATCATATCTTGGAATGTAGGAGTGTAGCAAAGTAGAACTGCTATAGAAAAATGGGAATTAAAAAAATAGAGAGACTAATCCTTACCTTCTTTAACCTCAGAGTCTAAACAATCAAGCCTTGTAATTACATGGCACGTTATACTTTGTACAGTAAAAATAAGACCAAAGGCACTTGTAACAAACACAGTTTTCTGCGAGCCAATGGCACGCCTCCCTGCTCATCTCATTTCCTAAGCCAGGACTTGAGAAATCAGGTGACTTGGCAGTGAGAAAGAAATTACATAGATATTCATGGAAAGCCCATAAACCAGGATGATGAGTAACTTGCAAACTCAAGCAAGGGTCTGCTTCCCTTTTATTGTTTTTGCCTCTGGCTTCTATTGCCTTTTATTGCCTCTACTGATGGCAGTAGAAGCTGTGAGCGTGGTAAGGAAAAAAGAGACAGCTAAAACTGACTTGGCACTGAATCCTGTCACACAGCATTGCAGGTCAGTGAGAACACAAGCAGAATTTGACTTGACCTTCTAAAACTCTTCACTGTAATCTTGGTCACTCTCTTAATTGAATTATGGATCTCAGGTTGGTTTTGTCTTTCATATTCTTTGAATTTTTTTATTGAATCGGTATTTTTATTGTTACTGTTGTCGTTGCTATTATGCCAATTAGTTCAATGAAAATGGCCCTATGCAAATGGCCAAGAACAAATAAGCAGAGCTGTTTTCTTGTCATAAATGATATATCCTATGAATATATTAATTTATGACTATAGAGAGCATGATGTAGTCCTTTTAAATGAATTTCTTCACCTCTAAGTTGAATTGAACTTAAAAAGACTTACCAATCACGGAGAGTTATTATGAAAAATATAAGAACTATGAGGCTTGAAAAAAATCATTAATTGAGTGTCCTACTTCTATGCCAAAAAAAAACCTTATAATTTGTTAAAGATAAAGTCTATATTAATTATATAATGCATGCATTATATGTATATAAAAGCACATGCTTTTTTAGTGTAAATCGGTATTTGTTATTTGAGAATACGAATCTGGGTCAAGGATTCCATGACATCCAAATAGCCAAGATTTTCCACTTTTTTGGCTTTTATTATTGAAAGAGGGAAAATGGGATCAGAGACCTAACAGCAAAGAGTTCCAGGCAGTTCTAAATGTGCAAAATCTGAACAGCTTACTTCAGCCCAGGACTTAGCTTCTCCTGAGTCCACCTGGCTGTTTAGCTTTTCTTACCAGAAATACCACTCTGGAGTGTTCAGGAAGCATAAATCGTAAGAGCCAAGAGAGAAAACCAGAAACTTGCACCTGGCACAACTTCTCTAGTCTTGTCAGTATAAATGAATGTTAATTCCAGAAGGATCTAAGGCCCCAGAACAGAGGCATGATAGATATTGTAGTTTGGTAGAAATAGTGTGGAGACGGGAGAAAGAAAATCTTTTGAATTCTGGTTCTGCCTCTTCACAGTTGTGTGAGTCAGGACCATTGTGGGAAGCTGCAAAAACCCAACTAGAATTAGCTTAGTCAAAGGAAAAGGAGGTATTTATTGGGTCAGGAAACCAGACAGGCAGCAGGTTAAAAAACACAGTTGTCATGAGGGAAAACTGAATCAGGGTCATGAGTGCTGCCAGGTCAGCTTTCTTCTCTTGGACCAGCACTCCCCATGTGCCTACCACGACAACTTTCAGTGGCTTCTTCTGGCTCCCATAAGAACAGCTTCCCAGCCAGAAAAGAAGAATCTCTCTCCACATCTCCTCCCTCACTTTCCTCCATCCCTCTCTTCGTCTAGGTTAAAAAAATGTGAGGAAAGATTCTAATTGTCTAGGCTCCCTTCATGTATTCCTGAGATGGGTCAGGAGGGTTATTATTACCAGTTTAGGTCAAATGACCACTCCGAGGTCAGTTAGTGTTGCTCAGCAGACTGAGGTCACAAGAGGCAGCTCCCAGGCAGAACACACATTGGAGGTAAGGGTAGAGAAGCACTTTTCCACAAGAAGGAGGCTAGCACAGACACCATCCCTGCGAGTGAGGCAGCCCATGTGACCTGACTCTACCCCAGTAACTCCTGGGTCTTAGGCCAAGCTCTTTAACCTCCTCACTTTCACAAAGTATAAAATGGGTAAAATTATAATACTTAACTCACAGAATTATTGTGAGGAATAATTAAACTAACTTATGATTAAAAAAATCTTAAAAAACATAAAATAACTTACAAATAAATACATTCTCAGTTTTTTCCTCAGAACTAGTAGATTTCTGGAATCTGGTACAAACGAACAAAGGACTGTCTTTCCCTCAGCCCCATTTTACGCATCAGATTCCTTGGAAAATATTCTAATAACTATCAGGTGATTTGTAGCATGAACACCACATCTAATATAAAAAAGACACATTAGCAAGAATTCGGTCCAATAATTTAAAACATAAGCCCGAAGGAGCAAAAATTTATTTTATTTCATCGGAAAAATACAGTTGGTTTGCTCTATAACCTAACACCTAATTATGGATTAATACAAAGAAATGTGTTTCCCTGTAAATGTAGCCAAAAATGTATCTTGAATAAGAAAATAAATTTTCTTAGTACTCTTTGCTCCAACCAAGCATTCTGATTCCTTTTTTTGGTACTGATTAATATCACATGAGAGACAATACAAATTTCATGCTGCCTAAAAGGAAACTGAGGTAGGAATATTTAACAGCTCCCCTGCAATAGTTAGTAACATTACTCAAGTAATGACACCAAACGTAAAATCCTTGTCTTCCATCCCAAATTCAGGACTTTCACCATCTCTTCAATCCACTGTCCTTGATTTAGTGCAATTTGACTTTGGAATGTATATATATGGTACTTGGTAAATTATGTAAGGTGGGGAGGTGGCTCACAATGTGCATGAGGCTTCCCTGGACTAGAAGGTTTTGTTGGATTTTCCTGGCAACAACTTTTCTCTGGTGGGGAAGGTAAAGGAATTTAGGGAAAGAGGTGAATTTCTCTGTGTCAGTCCTGCCTACCTGAGCCCATGTGGACACATCCTTACAAAAAATAAAATGATTTTGCCCCATCTTTGACATGCTATAATCTCACTCCCTCTGGGAATATGTCTCTGACCTCTCAAGACTAGATCAGATGGCCGTCCTTTGGGTCCTAGAGAACACTGTGCTTGTTTCTTGTATCTAGTATATCTCTTTTGGTCTCAAAACACCAAAAAATATGAATCAAACCAGCTTATACAAGAAAAGGCCATTTTCTTCAGCAATGTATATATCTTCAGTGGCTAGTAAAGAATGTGGCATTTATTCATTCAAATATTTATTAAGCATCCACAACATGCTAGGCTTTATTCTAGGAAGTGTGGAGCTAATGCTTGAAACATTAATGAGTCCCATCTGCAGTTGGGACTAAGGATCAATCCTGCACCATAAACCTGGGCCCTTCTGTGCCCATCAAGATACAATCGTTTCCCTTAACTATCACAGTTTTTGTCCAGCCATTTTAACTGGGCTTCTCCTTAGTTTTCTACAGGTTTCCCAAGTTCCTTGCCATGGCTAGAACTCTGCCCTGCACTCTAGTCCACTCAGGAGAAATGAGCCCCTGTTTATTTCCAGCACGACTTTATGAGCTCTCTGAATCACGATGCACCTGTCCCTTTAACTTCAAAAACAGCCATTGCCCATTCTTTACAGTGGCTATTTCAACTTCTATTATTCTTAAACCTCCTAGGTTACCACTGCTACCTCTCTTTCTCCCAACAGATGATCTCACCTCTTATCTCAGAGTAAATAGGAGACATTTGATACAAACATCTGGAAATTTATATCTGCACATCTTCAAAATTATCTGCACCTTTGCCCATTGTTTCCTTCTTTCCTGCTTTCAACAGGGAAAAACCTCCCCTCTCCTGGAAAAAAACCAAACTCCTCAAGTTAGGGTCTGGTTCTCATTCTTGCCTTGTGTCTCTTTGACTTTGAAGCACAACTTTCATTTGAATGTGTAAGTTCCCTTATAAATCAGACCTAATAACTTTTCCATACAGAGCCTAAAAATCCTCTAAAGTAGCTGAAAAGGTAGCAAAGCAATGTTCTCAATAGGAATTTTAATAAACTAGATGTTTTTACCCTCAGCACTCTTGACATTTTGGATGGGATAACTGGGTGGGGGTGTCCTCTGGATTAGAGGATGATCAGCCACAGCTCTGGCCTCTATTCACTAAACGCCAGTAGCACCTCAAGTCCTGACAGTTAAATGTCTCCAGACATTGTCAAATGCCCCCTGGGGGACAAAATTACCCATTTGAAAACTAGTATTATATACAATCAGAAAACTAAATGTAGGATTTGAAAGCAAGATAAGAGTTTTCTGTTTCTGGATTCAGATTCAATCTGAGTCATGTTTCAGTTTGAACACCATTAATGACAAAACTTTCAGGGTTAAAATATATTGCAGCGCTGACCCTTGAGCAACACAGGTTTGGACTGTGCAAGTCCACTTACATGCAGATTTTTTACAGTACAGTGGTATAAATGTATTTTCTTTTCCTTATGATTTTCTTAATAACACTTTCTTTTCTGTAGCTTACTTTAAGAATACAGCATATAATGCATATAACATACAAAATATGTATTGACTGTGTTATTGGTAAAGGCTTCTGATCAACAGTAGGCTATTAACAGTTAAGCTCTGGGGTAGTCAAAAATTATACAGAGATTTTCAACAGCATGGGGGTTGGTGCCCCTAACTCCCATGTTATTCAAAGGTCAACTGTATAGTGATATTGTGGTAAAGAATTAAATAATTCAAAATTCAGCTAGGGTTCCAAGATAAAGTTATGAATGACAATGAAGTAACAAGAATAGAATGATCTAAAAAATAATAAAATAAAGGAGAAAGATCTTCATTTTGAAAGATGTATAATAATGAAGAATTTGATCTTCTGTTTGTTCTTTCTGTAGGAAGCTTTGTTGAATGAAAAGGAAAGCTGCAAAAACCTTTGAAGTGGCTCAGTATTCACAAAATCCTCCTTGAGAATGCCTGTAAATGCCTCCAAAGAAGCCTTTCTGAATTGCATAGTTATAATGAAAACTATTATTTCCTCTTCTGGTTTGTAGAAAATAAGGCATAGATTAAGAAGATAAGAATTCTTCCAAACAGTATAATGAAATAATATACAATTACTGTGATTTAAAATGTTTCATTACTTAGTTGCCCTATTTAATTCACGTACATATACTGGTACTTGCTGTGCACACGAATCAATAGGTTAAATATATTCATAGTCAGAATAAAAAAATCAGAAGGGATAAACTGTACTAATCTATGATACAATCACAATGAATTATTTCAAAACTATTCTCCATGAATAATAACATTGAGAGATTGGTTTTTAGAATGGCCTTAAATAAGATCAAATAAAATTTTTGATTCTTCTCAGAAACTTTAAATTTATTTAAGAAAAAATATTTAAAAGAGCAACAGGCAATGAAAATAGTCTAATTTCCAAAATACTCATTTTGAAAAACTCATTTCTAAAACTGGATTTGTAAGACTGAATCTTGTAGCTCTGAGAGATAGATAGATAGATAGATAGATAGATAGATAGATAGATAAATGAATAAAATGATTTAGCTGCTCTTCACTTGAAATTTAGATTTGGTATTAAATACTGTACCAATAGTAAATGTTTACCCTACTTTGCACTTTTCTGTGATTCAGCAAAACACCCATTTCAAAAAATGTCACATTTTACCCCATGCTTCCTCTACCCTGCAAAGGTGTCATGGGATTACTGTTTATGAAAGTAGGAAGATGGTTTGAAGGGAAAAACACTGGAGAAATCTAAATTCTTGTCCCAACTTTACTATTTGCCATGCAACCTTGGGTAAGTCATTTAATCTTGCTGAACCTCATTTTCTCATTTGAAAATGGGGACAAAAGTATTGTTCTCTGCTTTACCCATATGATTGTTGTGAATATCAAATGACATGTAAAATACTTTTAAAAATTGTAATGATTTTGTACACCCTTTAGTAAAGATATGTAATGAGGCACCTATGATATTTTTATATATATTTTCAAAGTCTTTGAAAATATACTTATAACTCAAGAAAATACATCTATAACCCTTACCATGATTTTTCATCAATTCTTTTTAAGTAACTAATATACACTAGAGCATCAGGATTAAGCTCATAAAGTTTTGAGTCAAACTGTCACTTACTAGGACAAATTGCTTAATCTATTTCTCAATTTCTTAATCCATAAAATGGTATATAACAATAGTATCTACCTCACCTTCAGAGCTGTTGTGCACATCATATTCATTCAAATATTTATGCAAAGTACCTAGAACAATGACTCTTATACGATAGACACTCACAAATACTAGTTCTCCTAAGAATAAGAATCTGAAACCTAGAACAATGACTCTTATACAATAGACACTCACAAATACTAGTTCTCCTAAGAATAAGAATCTGAAAAGATATGTGAATCAGCTGGCAATTTTATCATTACCAGAAGTAGGTATTTAAATAATCAGACCAGGGACACCTGGGTGGCTCAGTCAGTTAAGGGTCTGCCTTTGGCTCAGGTCATAATCCCAAGGTCCTGGGATTGAGTAGGGAGCCTGCTTCTCCCTCTGCCTGCCATTCCCCCTGCTTGTGCTCTCTGTCTCTGACACATAAAATCTTTTTAAAAGGTAAATAAATAAATAAATAAATAAATAAATAAATAAATAAATAATCAAGCCATATGATTCATTTATTCTTTCAGAAAAAAAAAAACGCTTAAAAATTTATCCACCTGTCTCTCTTAAAATCCACTCATCTCTTCCATCTAAGAAGACAAGATCAAGAAAACCTTGAAAGCCTAACTGCTCATTTCTTTGCATTTTTTCTTAAGAAACAAAAAGATATAACCAATATGACTCATAGCAGTTGAGAGTTTATGGAAACAACGTCATATTCCAGGCTTCCACTTCCCTTTGGTGGCTCACTTCTGGGTCTGCAATACTTCACCATAAGAAAAAGGAAGCGATGATGGACTTAAATGAGAAGGAGGACAAAATAATCTACCATGCCCAGAAGACAGCAAGAAAGCCTCATGGTCATGATGGACACAACAGAGCCCTGTCTTGAGAAACAACTACAAGTTTGTTCTTTGTCTTATCATCTTCTATTTCTGAACAACTGCAAACTGAATTTCAAAAACTTGACTGGATGGCAGTCTCACAACCATCCCCTCCAACTGCATATAATCAATCATCAAATCTTACTGATTTTTTACCTCTTTATCTCTTTCATGAGGTCTATATTCATATATAATCTGCCTACTAAAATTTTCCCGTTGGATATCCCACATGTACCTTAAACTCAGCCTAATTTCCCACCAATCTCTTAATCATATATTTCCTATTATGGTGAATAACACCATTATCCCCTCATCTGAGGGAAAAAAAAGTGATTTGATAGACCTCATAAGTTCTATCTGCTCCTTTGACCATCTACCCACAAACCACATGTCATGCGCATGCGCACATGCACCCCCCCCACACACACACACTGTCCAACCAATCAAATCACTACTGCCTGTTAATTATCACCTAAACTATCACAGGTGTTTCTTTACTGATTTTCCTGCCTGCCTCTAATTTCATCCCAGGGTCCATGTCACCTTAACCTAACTTCTATACTGCTGCCAGAATGGCTTTCATGGGATGAACATTTGCATGTCTTTTTTCTGCTTGCATTTTCATAATGCGGTATAAGATCAATTCTCAACACTTCTGCAAAAAATACAAGACTCTTCAGAGTCTGACACCTGCCTCTTCACTCAGATTAATCTTCCAATGCTATTCCCCTTATCTGGAGTATCTCTTCTGTCTGTAAGAAGATCTCACAGATCTTACAAGCTTCACTTGAAATGCTGCCTCCTTCATGAAGATTCTCTGTCTCTTGATGGCGCACTTAGATGCTAGTGCTCACATGATTTCAGTAATTTCTCAACATCTCTCTATCATAACAATTACCTTAGAGCTATTAGTTGTTTGTTCACACATCTATCTTCTCACTACTATTCTGGGAGGCAAACCAATATATACATTTTTAAATTAAAACACTTAAACAATGGGAAGCATTCTCATTGTAGACGCCTTAGAAAATCCAATAATGTTTAATGAAAATGTAAAATTATTTATATTTCTTCTACAAAGAAAATACCATTATTTTAAAAATAGCTCTTCTATTCATATACATATACACACACATTCACATGCACACACCCACACTATCTATTTTTTATTTGTCTTAGAACATTTATAGTTTGGTTTGTTTGTTTGTTTTTCTAGCAGCTAGCACAGGGCCTACCACATAAATAGTCAACAAATATTTACTGAATAAATGAATAATCTCAAATCTATGCCCCATTTTTCTGTGTCCTTACCTCCTGCCTTATAATCATGTGTCTGAACTACTCTAATAATCTGTAATTGGTCTCATTGCCACCAACTTCTTTTCCTTTGGATTCACCCTCCATATTGCTGCCATGATTATATTATCAAATGAAAATCTTGCTACATTATTGTCATGTTTATGAATCTTTTGGTGACTTTTATTGCCTATGAAATAACATGCAATTCCTCATCATTCAAGACTTTTCACAATTTAGTCCTAATATACTTTCCTGACCCATCTTCTGTCATTTCTATCTCTTATATCAGGGATCAGTCTTATATCTTATCTTATATCTTATCTTATTTCTATCTCATCTATTGGGGATCATTCACAGTTCTCAAAGATATGCCATGGGGTCTCACTCTTGACTCATGCCACTCCTTCTGACCAAAATATCCTGCCCCAGTGTTCCTCATAAGGCAAATATTTGATATAGCCTTCAAGAACAAATATATATATACACATATATATATCTTCTACAAAGTCTTTTTAAACATTTCCTCCATTTTTCAGCCAAGTGATTCATTCTTTCAGCTGTTTCCAGAGAAGTCATCCCAAAAGCTAAAACTAATGTTTTGTAAAACTGCCTTCTCTGACCCCCACTAATGGAGGCTCAGATTTCGTAGGAGTGGAGTGGAGACAGGAATCTGTTGTTTTAAAAACATGCTACATCCCAACATAAACAATGCCAGACTGAATGCAGTTCAGTTCCAGGCCAGACTGAACTCTGGGTTGCTGAGTGCTAAACATTCTTCTTAAAGCATGACTCGGGATCATGCTGGAAACAGCCAGAAGTAGAGCATGTTGGGACCCATGTTTTCAGGTATCAATAAAACCAATCATTGTTTTTCATAGGTTTTATGCGTATGAGTCTTTGGGAAGTGAAATCAGCTTCTGTTATTTCAAGCTGTTCAAAATACCAGGGAAATGGAGGGATTGAAAACAAAAAGTAAAACAAAGGCATAAACTATTTAAATATAGACCAAAAGGAAGAAAGAAAAGGACATGAAGTCATGTAAGCTGTCTCTATAATACTGTACTCACGGGGGCAATAAGTGAAGAGGAGAAGAAGCACAATGAAACTAGTTATAAAAAAATATGATTTGTGTCCAAGGAGCCATCAAGGGTCTTGGCTTGTTCAAATCAAATCAGCAGAACTATTATCCTAGATTGGCATTACTGGCTCTGAACAAGTCACTTAGCCCAAAATTCTTGGGATTTTCCTCATTCAAAAAAATATGCAACTCCTTTTGAAGATTTCAGTTCAAAGCAACTCTATATAAAACCCACCCTCCCTTCTCTTGCGTACAGTATGTTCATTCACTGAACAAGTGCCCAGAGAAGAAAAATGCATTAATAATCACTTCTAAAGTTAACTTTAGAATCAAGAGTTTTAGAGACAGAAAGACTGTTAGAAGATTTTCTAGACCATATTTTTTAACCTTTTCCTCAACAAAGTGCACACAGAAAATGCTATTTGTGTGGCACACTGGGATAAAGAGATGAGACTGTCGGAGACTACAGGTGACCGGCAATGGGGCTCCTGCTGCCAGTGGGTGGGTGTCAAAGAGCTCAGTATCTCCCAGAACCTCTGTAACCCATACCGCTCGAGAAGAGATCCTAGATAAACCAGTGCCTCTTAGAGAGGAGACAACTCAAACCCCAAAAGGTGGATTGACACCAGAGAGGCTAACAAAGTCACTTAGTGGGAGGGCAAGCACTGTGTTTTCACATGCCTCATATGAACTGTAGTTCCAATCTATATGCCATTCAGAATTCACCAATTCTGATCATTGGTGGAGGAGTCATTTCAAAGGACCCACAATTCACCAAGGCACCCCGCATTGGCAATAGATTGCAGAAATTATGATCTCTCCCACAAATATCTGTACTGATTTCAACTGTATTTAAATGCTACTTAAAAAAATAACAAAGACATTCATTCAGAATTCTCTTAATTCACTGAAAAAATGCTAGGTAAAATCCTAAAAGCACTTTGTATATAATGTATAAATGTATATATACATATTATACTTCGTATATATATATATACTTTGTATACAATAAATGGAGGAGGCTTCCAGTAATTAAGCAGGAGTATGAGTTTAAGGAAGTAAGTGAGAAGCAGTTGGGTGCCCTGGGAGAATCTATATATCCAGGATGCCTAGAACTTTCATCTTCCCAGAGCAGAAAACTCCATTAGTGACCCTCCAGCATGAAAGCCATGCTCAGGAAAAGCCAGGTATGCAGGAAAAGAGTTCACTGGAAATAATTGAATAAACAACCCTTCACAGAGGCAAGCAGCAAAGAAAATTGTCTAAAAGAGATTTATTTTTTTTTTAAGATTTTATTTTATTTATTTGACAGAGAGAGAGACAGACAGCTAGAGAGGGAACACAAGCAGGGGGAGTGGGAGAGGGAGAAGCAGGCTCCTGGCTGAGCAGGGAGCCCGATGCGGGGCTCGATCCCAGGACCCTGGGATCATGACCTGAGCCGAAGGCAGACGCTTAATGGCTGAGCCACCCAGGTGCCCCTAAAGGGGTTTAAATACAGGGCCAAAGCTCTCCTGAGAATTTGTAGCCCCTGGAAGTTTTAGCCATGCATTTAGGATCAAAATTTACACTGTTTACATGATATGGAAAACTGTAAGCTAAAAATTTTCATTTCTGGATCCATTTAAACTAGACCCAGGTCTGTAATGTCCTCATACAAGTGCCAGAAAGAAACACAGATCCTCCCTGGAGGAATGAATTAGAGTCCAAAAGATTGTGTTTTATTGTGAAGAAAAGTTTGCAATAAAAGAAAAATCACAAAACACATGAGAAAAAACTAATCCACCACAAACATTGTTATAGAAACTATAAACAATAGGAACTTGAATACTGGAAATGTACAAATACAGAGAATATATTAGAAAATATATTTATATGTTTAAAGAAGTTTTAAAAGGGGAAGGGGGAAGGTAAAAACCTCACTAATAAGCAAGAGATTAGGTAGATTTGGGAAAAGAGATCTAGAAATAAGAGTATAATAATTAAAAGTAAATATTCAATGTAGGGATTAAAAGCAGCAGATAGATACCATGGTGGATACAATTAATAACATGGAAAATTCTTATGCAAAAAGAGAAATTACACAGAATACAGCAATAGAGATAAAAAGATGGGAAATACTTTTAAAAAGAGTTGGATTTCCCTGATGCCGAGCGATGTTGAGAACTTTTTCATGTGTCTGTTGGCCATTTGGATGTCTTCTTTGGAACCACCTCACACCAGTCAGAATGACTAACATAAACAAGTCAGGAAACGACAGATGTTGGCAGGGATGTGGAGAAAGGGGAACCCTCCTACACTGTTGGTGGGAATGCAAGCTGGTGCAACCACTCTGGAAAACAGTATGGAGGTTCTTCAAAAAGTTGAAAATAGAGCTACCATATGATCCAGCAATTGCACTACTGGGTATTTACCCCAAAGATAGAAAAGTAGGGATCTGAAAGGGTACGTGCATCCCGATGTTTATAGCAGCAATGTCCACAATAGCCCAACTATGAAAAGAGCCAAGATGTCCATCAACAGATGAATGGATAAAGAAGATGTGGTATATATATATACAATGGAATATTATGCAGCCATAAAAACCCCCGAAATCTTGCCATTTCCAACGCCATAGATGGAACTAGAGGGTATTATGCTAAATAAAATAAGTCAATCAGAGAAAGACATGTATCATATGATCTCACTGATATGAGGAATTCTTAACCTCAGGAAACAAACTGAGGGTTGCTGGAGTGATGAGGTGGTGGGAGGGATGGGGTGGCTGAGTGACAGACATTGGGAAGGGTATGTGCTATGGTGAGCGCTGTGAATTGTGTAAGACTGATGAATCACAAACCTGTACCTCTGAAACAAATAATATATTATATGTTTAAAAAAAAAAAAAGAAGATAGTAGGAAGGGAAAATGAAGGGGGGGAATCGGAGGGGGAGACGAACGATGAGAGATGATGGACTCTGAGAAACAAACTGAGGGTTCTAGAGGGGAGGGGGGTGGGGGGATGGGTTAGTCGTGTGATGGGTATTAAAGAGGGCACGTTCTGCATGGAGCACTGGGTGTTATATGCAAACAATGAATCATGGAACACTGCATCAAAAAAGTGAAAGAAAAAGAAAGAAAGAAAGAAAGAAAGAAAGAAAGAAAGAAAGAAAGAAAGAAAGAAAGAAAGAAAGAAAGAAAAAGAAAGAAACTTAAATGTATATTCCTTATATTTCTGTATCATTTGAAGCTTTGACAATGATAATATATTCCATATTGCATAACAACAACAACAAAAGAGTTGAAGACATAAAGAAAACAGAGGAAGTCCAAAATACATCTAGTCAGAGTTTCAGGACAACCAGGCAAATTTAACCAAAAGAAAGTAATATAGCTATAATTAATGTCAGACAAAATTCTTTTTTTTAAACGATTTTATTTAATAGAGAGAGAGCGAGCACAAACAGGGCGAGTAGCAGAGGGAGAAGCAGGCTCCCCACTGGGCAGGGAGCTGGATGTGGGGCTCCATCCAAGGACCCTGGAATCATGACCTGAGTTGAAGGCAGACCATTAACCAACTGAGCCACCCAGGTGCCCCCAAAATTATTCTTTCAAGGAAAAAAATACTACTAGTAAAGAAGAAAACTCTATAAAAATAACAAGATATAATCAAAAGAATATCACATTTATAGGTTTATATTATTTGATATCATAGCCTCAAAATAAATACCATATAAACAAAAAGAACTACAAAGAGAAATTGACAAATGCAAATATTTGTGGGAAATATCTATCACATATCTTTTAGTCATTAATACTTAGAGTAGATAAGGAGTGCCTGGGTGGCTCAGTTGTTAAGCGTCTGCCTTTGGCTCAGGTCATGATCCCAGGATCCTGGGATCGAGCCCTGCATCGGGCTCCCTGCTCAGCGGGAAGCCTGCTTCTCCCTCTCCCACTCACCCTGCTCATGTTCCTGCTCTCGCTATCTCTTTCTGTTAAATAAATTAAAAAATCTTTAAAAAAAATACTTAGAGTAATAAAACCATCAAAGTTGCAACCAATAAAGAAGTTCTAGAGATCTATAAAGCACAGTGTACTGAATATACAAACAATACTGTATTATAATTGCCAAACTTGCTAAGAGACTAGATCTTAATTATTCCTACCAAAAAAAAGAAATGATAATTATGTGACATGATAAAGATGTTAACTATCACTACAGTTGGGCAATCATATTATAACATATAAATGTTATAAATCAACACATGCACCTTAAATCTACACAACGTTGTATGTCAAATGTATTTCAATAAAAAACAAAATGGAGTTAATAAAAGAAAGAAAAACCAATATTGCAAATAATTTGAACAATAAAATTATCAAGACAGATTTCATTGATATATATAGAAGTCTGCATCCAGCAATTGGAAAGAATTGGTATCATACAGAACACATTTCTGACCATTAGAAATCATGGCAAGAATTCTGATTTTCCTATTAGTCCTGGTCATAGAGTTAAACCCCAGTTTTAGAATCCCTTTTTTTTTTTTTTAAAGATTTTATTTATTTATTTGAGAGAGAGAGTGAGAGAGAGAGAGAAAGAGACCACAAGAAGGGGGAGGGTCAGAGGGAGAAGCAGACTCTCCATTGAGCAGGGAGCCCGATGTGGGGTTCGATCCTAGGATTCCAGGATCATGACCTGAGCCAAAGGCAAGACGCTCAACCAACTGAGCCACCCAGGCACCCCTAGAATCCCTTTTATATTTAGAAGACTTAGCTCTGTCCTATGGAATGTAGGAAGAAGTGATGCATGTAATTTCAGGTCTGAACACAGAATATCCTGTGCAATCTTGTACACTCTTGCTTCCTTTTCATCTAAAACATAGAGAGCTGCACATTGAGAATGTTGGCAATTTAAAAAAGGGAAGAAGCTTACTCTCTGTGTCATACATAGAAATAATCAGGATGGACTTTGAATGAACAAGAAATAAACTTGTACTGCGTTAAGCCCTTTGAAATTTGGAATTGTTTGTTGTAGCTGATAGCTTATCACAGAACACAGAAATTAAAAATAAAATGAGAGCTAAAAATAATTCTCTCTGTTTGCAAAGTTTTAACCACAATTATGGTAACTCAAGAGTTAAAGAGAAGAGTGTAATAAAAAATTTTAAATACTGGAATTAAATAATAAATAAACCCAAAGAAAGCTGGAAGAGGAAAATCATATGGAAAAGAATGGAAATAGAAACAAGCATGTAATAGAAGAGAAACAAAATGAAATGTTGGTCTTTGGAGAGACTAATAAAATTAACAAACCCCAGCAAAGTTGATTCAAGCAAAAACGTAAAGTGAAAAATCAACAATGTGAGGAATGAAAAGGGGGCATACTGTAGCTGTAGCAGAAAGTTTAAAAATAAGAGAATACATGAAAAATTAAAAGATAAGAGACACTGTCTTTTGTTCTGGATTAACTTGTCAGGGATGTTTGTATAGTGAATAGCCTTGGAAGATACAGTGTCTCCTTCTGGAGCAAAAAGTAGTCAACATTTACTGCCAATTAAAAAAGATTCAAGTTCCCTAGGCTTAGGGTTTCTCTCCTAAAATGCAACCCAGTGCATATGCAGGCATCCATCTGAACCCATCCATGCTGCCCAATTGCACTTGGAAACAAGAACTGATGCAAACATGAAGCTCAGGCTGCTTGCTGTGCCTTAACTAATGACACAGGAGTTCGTATCTTCTGCCAGTATCTATGAAACTGTAGTAAGATAACCTGTTGGCTTGCAAATATTGTAAAATCTCACTGCTCTCACAGTTCTTGACCCGAACAAGATAATTTGAAAATGTATGTGGAAGATCCACAATGAGCCAAAATCTTCTTTTTTTAAAAGATTTTATTTATTTATTTGTCAGAGAGAGAGCACACACAAGCAGGGGGAGCGGCAGGCAGAGGGAGAAGCAGGCTCCCCGCGAGGCAGGGAGCCCGATGAGGGGCTTGATCCCAGGACCTCGAGATCATGACCTGAGCCGAAGGCAGACGCTTAATTGACTGAGCCATCCAGGCGTCCCTGAGCCAAAATCTTCTTAAAGAAGAACAAGAGAGTACTTGCATTGCCAAATATGGATTCATTATAAAGTTATAAAATTTAATAATGTGTAATATTGAAATGGAAAAACATTAATGGGCCAATGGAAAATAATAGCTGTCACAGAAACAGACCTAAACATATATAAAAATTTAATATATGACAAAGTTGAATTTCTAGATTAGCTTAAAAAGATGCACTATTCTACAATTAAAGCTAGGACAAATGCTATCCATCTGAATAAAAAATAAAATTGGATCACTACCTCATACCCCACAAAAAATTAATTTCAGATGGAATAAGACCTTAAATGTGAAAAAGCAAAACTTTGTAAATTTTAGAAGAAAATAGAATAGATTTATGACTACAGTTTAGAAAAGACAGAAAAAGCCCCAATCATAAACTAAAAGATTTGATGTCTTCAAATACATAAAAGGTTAAGCTTTGTTTAAAACAAAGCTATAAAAAAAAAGATGTCAAAACATAGTCAAAAAAGGAAAACAGAAAGGTACTCACTTTACAAATAGCTAAGGAAGGATTAGTTACCAGACTACTCAACAATTCTTAAAAATCAAGATGAAAAATGCAAACAACTCAATAGAGAAAGAGACAAAGATAAGAACAGACATTTCTCAAAGAGAAATATGAATGAATGTCCAATAAACTTGGGAAGGCCACAACCTTACTTTAGTTATCAGGGAAATACAAATAAAACCACCTTTTGCAGCTATTTGATTGATGACAGTGTTAAAGTCTCACCTGCCAGGTGTTGTGGAGGATGCAAAATGTAGTAGAACTCTTAAAGGCTGCTAGTAGGAGGATATATTGGTGTAATCATTACAAGCTCCAAATTTAACTCCTAGCTTTATTCTCCAGAAAAGCTCTTGCATAAGTGCCCCCCAAGAGACATGTACTAGTGTTTGTAGCAACACTGCTTCTAATGGAAAAAAAAAACAAAAACAAATACCTCTCAATAAGAGACTGAATTAGTAAAAGTGTGGTATATTCATACAATGAATACTAAACAGTAGTGAAAATCATTAACCTGCAGCTATAACATAACATGGATGAATCTTAGAAACTTTTTTCAGTGAAAAGGAAGTTGCTGAAGAATATAGATAATTTGTTAATATTTTACAAAGTTCAAAAATAACCCAAAGCAAACTACAAGTTTAGCAATATATACGTGCTCATTGGAAAAACCATGAAGATGACCTAGGAAATGACTTAAAGTATTTATTATTATGAGTATTTCTGGGAAGGGACAGGGAAGCAGGGAAAAGATAGAAGGGACGGATATGCGCTTCAATAGCATTGATAGCATTCTATTTCTTAAGTTGAGCAATATATTCACAGGTATTCATTTTAAAATTGTGCTTCATAACTTACATATAATGTTCATATATTAGTAATAAAATTGGGGGAAATAGACCATTAAAAGAAAAAGTATTTCTAAATACACACTCAATACATACATAAATACATTAAGTAAATACATATTTCCTTAAAAAAATCATCTATTTTTTTCCCTGCAATTGTTTAGTAAACAGGTAAAGAACAAATTCTTAAGTGAGATATTTTCCCACTGCGTGTTGCCTAAGGAAAATAAATTTGCCTGAGTCTTTCTTCACACAGAGACAGTTCACCTGCTGCAGTTTACTATGGGATGGGCCATTGAAATATACAGTTGACCCTTGAACAACATGGGGATTAGGGGCACCAACCCCCCCAGTTCCCCACAGTCAAAAATCTGCATATAATTTTGACTCCCCCAAAGCTTAACTACTAATAGCCTACTGTTGACCGGAAGCCTTACTGATAACATAAACAGTTGATTAACGTGTGCTTTGTATTTTATACATATTATAGAATGTAGTCTTACAATAAAGTAGGCTAGAGAAAGGAAAATGTTTTTAAGAAAAACGTAAGGGAGAGAAAATGATGTACTTACAGTACTGCACTGTATTTATCAGAAAAAAATCTGTGTATAATTGGACCCATGCTGTTCAAGGCTCAACTATGTAAGGTAAGACTTAGTGGTGTTATCCACATTAAAAGTAGATCCAATTCATGGCTACTTTGTAAATTTTCTGCACACAGGAAACAGAATCTGTCCCAGAATCAGCTAAATTGGTTATTCAGGTCTCTCTCTCTGCTAATGGCTTTATTCCTAAAGCATCAAGTTTTTACAGCAACAGGTATACGTAAGACAACAAGCATCTCACTAAGAGTAAAAGACATGTCTACCTTAGATTTTAAATTTAATGGGGAGATATGAATTGTGATGGTCTGGACCTTCATCACTATTAGAGACAGTGTAAAGAGCATCTATTGTGAAGCCAAACAACCTGGGTTTGAGTGTTTGCAACAATGCTTCTGAGCTAGGGCAGGTTACTTAGTCTTCTGCATTTCTGTTCTTTACCTGTAAAAAAGAGGTGATGATAACAGAACTTATCTAGGGGGTTGTGAAGATTAAATGAGTTAATTTATGTAAAACAACTAGAACAGTCTCTGATACACCATAAGGGGTATAGAAACGATAGCTGTTATAAATGCTGATG
Source organism: Mirounga leonina (assembly GCF_011800145.1). Lineage (NCBI taxonomy): Eukaryota > Metazoa > Chordata > Mammalia > Carnivora > Phocidae > Mirounga > Mirounga leonina. The sequence continues at coordinate 16,996,922 of NW_023270702.1, forward strand.
GTAGTGGTGGTAGCAATGCTTCTCTTGAGATATACATCACCTGGGAACTTCTGGTTATTGCCCCAGTAGTCTCAGAGCCCTAGCGTTCTAGTCAATTCAACTAAGTAAATACAATTTGGAAATTTTAAGAATAAATTGAGATTTTTTTTCATAATGTATCCTCACCCACCAATTGATCCTGTGATAATCCACTTGTGGGATACAAAAATCCCCCACTCAGAGATCCCTCAACAGGGAAGGTAGACAATTGTCTTTCTAGTCCTTGTTTGGACCAGTTCATCAATCACTGATCAATTATGAGTCCCTCCATAAAAAGATGGGGGGGGAGGAATGGGAAAAATATTTAACATTAATGAAATTTTATGATTTTTTTGTGGTGTAAAATGATTTAACATAAAATCTCAGCCAAAAAAAAAAAGGAGAAGGAAAGTAACAAAAGAGGAAAAAAGGGGAAAATACTCAAGAGAGTAACTAATGAAAGTATAAATGCAGTGCTTCTTAGATAAAAAGGAGCTTCCTATACACGTATAGATTCATAGATTCTGATTGTAAAAGTACCAGATGCAATAGTTCCCTTAACAAACATTCTCTTCTATGCTGATGGCATGGTTTAATAAAAAACTAAGAACAGCCCCTCATCTTCTTTGCTACTTGTGGTCAGAATGAACTGCTACATAGTGATTAGGCAAAACTGAAATTATCATTTTGAAACAAGACATTTTCCACACCAAGTAGCAATGTTAAATGAATTGACTCAGCTTCTTAGAGGTATATTTGCAACCAAATCATTTGGGTGCTCTTACAAAGAAAAAATGGCCATAAAACTGAAAATATTCTAGAGGAAAGAAAGGACAGTTCCTTTGCTTGATCCATAAATATCTAAAACTTTTCTTTATCCACTTGCTTCCTCCAATTCTTATGAAAGCCATTCCAAAATCTTTCTTTTCATTCCCCTCCATGCACCCTATTGCTAAAATCTCAGGCCATAATTATTGCTTGATCATATTCCATCCATCTTACTATCACCATTTAATTCCTTCACTTCCAATATGGCCTTCTTCTGCAGAAGAAAAATTTCAAGGACTCCTCTTTCTCTTTAATGTAAATCAAGCAAGTTTCAAATTTGCTGCTCTCTGCTGCCATAGCTCAAAAAATTATTTAGGAATTGCCACCCAAAGGGAAAGTTGTGAATATTTACATTAAAACTTTTTCTTTTTATGCAAGTCACATAGTATACAACTTTCTCCCCAATTGCACTATGAAATCCTCAAAAACAAAAACCACACTTTACTCATTTTTATAAATGCCTTCCATAGGCATGACCTCAACAAGCCCTCAGTATGACTCTTGAGCCCCAACCACATGTACTTTCTACTGTACCATCTATGGGCGTTTCAGCATTTTTTAGGAGGAGCCTAAGTGAGGGAATTTTGAGGGAAGAGCTTATAGGAGACAAGTTTGAAACAACATTTGCATAGCAAGCAGACTTTTTGCTTAGATTGTATGTTTATTGCATTCATTCATCCCATCCATCCATTTATTAAAGTATATTAAGTGCCAACAATGTGTCAGATACTATTCTTGGTGTCAGAAATACAGCAGAGAACAAAAAACAGATAATAGTTTGTGCCTTCGTGGCATTTACATAAATATGGTAGATAGTGATTAGTATTACGGAGAAAATTAAATCAGGGAGGTGGAGGAATTCTGGAGGGAAGAGGTATTGTATTTTTTAACAGGGTAGACAAGGAATGCTTCACTGAGAAGGTGGTATTGAGTAAAGACCTGAAGTGGTTTGGGACAGAGTCACACGGCTATCTGGAAGAATGTGTTCCTGGCAGAAGGAACAGCCTAGAATGTTTGAGCAAAGCAAAGAAATTTGGAGGTCTAGAGCAGCAAGTGCAAGAGAGGGAATAGAAGATGTGGTCAGAGAGTTATCAGATGGTAAGAATGTGGAGGATAATTTTAGGCTATTCTTAGGGCTGGATTTTACTCTAGGATATGAACCCATTAGAGCGTTTTTGAGCAGAGGAGTTAAATTTGATTTTTAAAAGGTTCTAGCTACCTTTTGAGAAGACACTTAAGTGAGATGTAGAAATACATGTAGAAATAGAAGACCAACGTACCTCTGACCAATCTCCTGACTTCTTTCTCCCTTACTTTGCCCTAGTCACACTAGCCTCTTCACTTCTCTCAAATATGCCAGACATGTTAACACGTTGGGGTACTTGCTCCGTCTTCCTGGAATATTCTTCTCCTAATACATCCATGTGGCTTCCTCTTGCCTTTCCTTTGGGTCTTTATTCGAATGTCACCTTTTCAATGGGGCCTTCTTTGGTCATTCTAAAATCACAATCACTCTCCCCAACAATGCTGCCTGCCTTCTCTACTTTATTGTTTTTCTTTATAATTATCATATCTAGCATATGGTATATTTTACCTGTTTATCTTGCCCTATGCCTATCTCTCCAACTGGAATGTAAGCTCCATGAAGATAGGAATTTTTAAAGTTTGATTTACTACTTAGTGCCTAGAATAATACCTAATACATGCCACTTGCTCAATCAATATTTTTTGAATGAATAAACTAAGAAGAAACGGGAGGAAAATCAGGAGTATATGGTTTTCTGGAATCAAGAGACCAAGCTTCTCGTATTATAATTGCATTGTGTGGTGACAAGTGGTAGTACACTGTGAGCACAGCATAATGTATAGAGCTGTCAAATCACTGTATTGAACACCTGAAACTAATGTAACATTATGTGTCAACTATGCTTCAATAAAAAAAGAAAACCTTTCTAATACTGAAGAAGCATTTTTGACTGAAGATATATGTGTATATTTGAGATATATTGAGGTTGTGTTTGCATGGCATGCACACTATTTCGGCTTCAAGGGTTTTGACACAAAATAAGGGAGGTAAATTTCTCCTAACCAGTATCACTTCTTGACCCACCACTGCATATCATGGAATCAAGAGGTAAGAATGAAGAATGAACGGTTAAGTTAACAGTGGTGAAAGGAACTAAAATCCATTATATTCCTGCCATATGTCATGCATTATACTATGCTATCCAACCAATATTTGCCACATGACTACAATATGCCATTACTCTCATTAGCACTGGGATTACAAAGTGACTTAATTTACTAGGGAATAAAACATTAGAGACTTGTCAGAACAAAGAGATTGAATACATAATAGATGTATTGTACATTTAAACACAATACAACATAACCCAGAAGAGCAAGTGACCCAAGAGCAAGCACAAACTACTTGGGAACATTAGAAAAGGTTACAAGGAGGTGAAACTATTTGTAGATGGAAGCTATGGAAAAATCAATGGAAACTCACCAAGAGAGTTCATCAGGTAGAGGGGAAAACCTACTGTTAGCAAAACTTCAGGTTCCCAAACAATGAACATGAGTAGAGACCTGAAAGCCTAACAACCTCAAGCCCAAAGATAATTTTAATATAATCTTGTCAATCATATGAAATGAAAAACAGGAGAGAAGAGCAAGAAGGCTTGGACTGCAGTTGCCTTAGAGCCGTTGCTGCGTGGTTGGAATAGAGAGCTAAAAATGGAACAAGGCCCACTTGTACGACCTACCAACACTGTGACTATAGTCACCACCCACCCTGGCCAGATTTGTGTCTTGAGACAACACACAAGTTATTATCTCCTCTCTTCCTTTGGGTGAGAGAAATGGGGTTGAAGTAGACTTCCATTCCCCAGACTAAAAGTGATTTTAAGTGCTTGATTAGATTGTAAGGGAAAAAGGAAAAGAGAAGATTCTATGATGATTCCTGGCTTGGTCTGCAGTGTAGGTAGTGATGTTTACATTCTCTATATGTGTATATGGGGAATTCAGGATGAGGAACTCATTTGAGAGGAAAGACGATGAGCCCAGTTTGGGATATGTTAATGTTATGCTGCTTGTAGGATGCCAAAATGGGAGTGCTAATTGCAATTTGGAAATACAGGTGAAAAGGCTGGGAGAGAGGTCAGGATCAGCCACTTATGACTGTCTTAAACGTAATTTCACGAACTGATGGGGCACAGCCTTACTAAGACTAATGCAGTTGGGAAGCTGGCATGTCTGGACCTGCTCAGAACCTGGTCCCTTGCAAATTTATCTTGGTGATGGCATGCTGGAGATCCTCCTGATGGCACCACCTGGCCCTGATACCAAATCTCACTGCACATTTCCTTTTAAACATTGCATGTCACATACTTCTTTCCTCCTACCAGGATTTCTCTCCAATGATCAACCATCATAGACCTACATCTACAGTGATGTGTACCACTCCAAATCTCAAATTATCAAAATTCTTATTGCTTCACAGATGAGTATTTGTTTCTCTTTTATCTCCAAACATGTTCGAATTTCCTCTTCCAAAACATGCATGCACACACACTCACACACACTTGCAACTTGTTTTCCTTTTAGCTACTGAACTCTTTCTCCCCTTTAGTTCATGGCCAATCCTTTCAAATAAATAGTTTCCATTTGCAGCTTACACTCCCTAACCACTCATTATTGCCTTAAATCCTTTCTATTTGGGTTCTGTGACTACCACATTAAGACGATGTCTCTCTTCTGCCAAAGACTGACTTCTTGCCAAATCCAATGACCTTTTCTCATATGTCACTCTCTGTAGAAATTAATAGTGCCTGGAAATCCTCTTTTCTTTTGAACTTTGCTCTCCTGGTTCTTATCTAATTTCTTTAACTTTTTCTTATTCATTTTTTTACTCTCTTACTCAACATTTATGAGACACTGAATTTTTTACTTTTAAAATGTGTCATAGTTTAATGAAATAAAGTAGTAGGTGGGTTGGATTTAGGCAAACTCATGGGAAACGAGCAAATTAGTGGACATTTGGATGGTGAGCAGATTCAGAATATGGAGAGTTATTCTTATTTATTAATGCCATTAGGTTGTGATAACACTGACAAATCACTTTCACATAGGATATATACTTAACAAGTACACGAACCTTCACTGTTCGTTTCTGGATGCTTTATTTCTTAGCAATCCCTCTTCTGATCTACACATGCTTTATTTCTGTGTATTAATACCACAGCTCAAGTCATATTCATCTTTCTTGGTTAAGGAGCCATTCTGTTTTTTCTATCTGTGTGACCTTTAGCATGTGATCTAACCTGTGTCTCATTGGCAAATGGGAATTAAGCTATTGTTATTTAAGGTGATTTCACATATTTTGCTTGTCATCCTTTCACATGTTTATGCTACAGTTAAACTTTTGATGATAATAATAATGATGGTTAACTTTTATTACACACTTAATGAGCCAGGCATTGTGATAAGCACCATGCCACGGAACTGCTCTAAGACATTGATGCTATGGTTGTCCTTATCTTAGAGTCAATGCTGCTGATACTCTAGCATGTGATACATAGCTGTGAAATCCAGAGACTTCGCAAAAAATTGTGGCCTATACATTCTTTAAAAAACTTCATGTTTTCTTTAATGAACCTTTATTTAATTAGGTCATGCTAAATTTGTATATAATAGCAGGGGTACATTTTCTTGCAGGTGAGAAAACTGTCAAAGAAAATGCTTCCACAGACTGTAGGAAAAATACAGGCTGGCTAGAATCATGAAAGGAAATGTGACAAAGTTCTGGATAAATGCTGGGATTATGCAAGCAAAGGAAAAAAAATGATTTGCGGGTTTGCTTTGGCAACTTGTTTCTTAATATTCCTGTATATGAAACTTACTTTCTTTCTTTCCAAGTTCCCAACCCTATTCTGTGAGCCATCCTTGACAAGCTGGTCATCGGGTTCTGTTTAACTCTCCTTTTCACCTCAGTTTACCTTAATGCTTAATTTAAGAGCCTAGAAGGAAATGCTTAAGCAAGAGAAATAAATTTGCAGAGGAAGGCAGGTAAAACCCTGGGTTTGCCTATAAATGGATTATTTTGATAGAGTTGGATTTGCTTCTTATTTTTGGCCCTGAAGGTAATAAGTGTGTTTGTGTGTGTGGTACAGCAGACAGGAAAGGAAGGAGAGGTCTGCACAGCAAATGGCACATGTTTCCATTTATGTTCAGCACTTGAATAACTTTAGTATTTGCACAGCTGAAGGAAAGGAAAGTACCCTGAGAATAGACACCATGAGGAACTCTAGAAGCTTGCAAACGAGAAACACATGAAATGGAAAAGAGCCACAAATGTTATAAGTAAAAAGGACCCCAGCCAAAATAAACCACATGTTGGGATGCTCTCTTCTAAAGGGAATCGATAAGGAGCACATTGAAATAATTATTCTGACAGTTCTCAATGCTGCTTCTTTATTTTTGTTATGAAGATATCAATACAGAGAAATTCGGAGATTGGGAAGATAGACATTTCTGCACAGTATAGTGAAAATACAAGAGCCTCTGGATCAGACAAAACAAATGGTTAATTCCATCTCTATAATTTTCAAAGATGATGCGTGGGGGTTTTACTTAATCTCTCAGAATGTCAGTTTCCTCCTCTGTAATGCAAGAGTAAGGCTAAAAAAGTATGATGAAGTTAAAAGTTGTGTTTTTTTTTTAAGAAAAAGCTCTTTGTCCACTTTAGACATATTTTCTCAGTTTCATCTGGTTTTAATTCTTCCTCTCTCTTCCACTTACTTTTTGACTGGGACCACAAGCACTGTATATATGTGTTTATGTGATGTTGTTTAGTACATATATACACACGCACAATTTGGGGGACTTGATTTCTCCTTTCAGATTAAGGTGGAACATTTCACCCTCGATTTATAGGCAGAGCAGGTTACAAAACTGTAGAACGATACGTGACCAACTGCACCACCTAACAAACATTAACTAAATGACGGTTGTAACAGTTCCTCTTACCCCTGTAGGTGCCCTTAGGCCTTTGCTATAGTGAGACCAGTTGCAAACTCACCTATCTGTCTTGTACTGTCTCACTTTGGCCGGTGGGATGATCAGCACAGCACTGCTTATAACTATTCTGCCCTTGCTATGTCTGGGTAATGAGATTGATTGTAAGCTGGACCTTCCTCGATGTAGAAAAATAGAAACCATGGAAGATACAGCAAGCCAATTAGCCATAAGGAGAATGGATAGGCCTTTCACACAAACCAAAACCCATGCATCCTTAGCCTCACCGGCTATAAGTTTTTACACCTTTGTTATCCTTTCTCTCCTCCCAGGGTTAGCACCATATAGGACACCCTGAAGGCTGGCAAATAACTGATCATCCTATCAGATTTGTCATTTAACATTAGCCTGGCAGCTGCCCTGTTTGGGTTATGTGTGCATCCTTCCAGAACTGAGTCTCAATAATGGTGATATGTTGTCTGCCCATCTAGCAGACAGTCAGTTCCCACATCCTGGCCCCACCCCCACCCCAGGGATCCTGCCCTAATCTTTAACTGCCCACAGTCACCTAATATAGACTGAAAATGGGACAAGGAGAAACACAGAATTTAAAAACAAGTGCTCAGTCAGAGGAAGATCAATGTAGACCTTGTTTACCATTTGGCTAAAGGGCTCATTGTTTACCACACTGGCTAAATAAGGTTGCCTTTCATGGTCTTCATGGTGTGGATTTTTGTTAGGTGGTATATTGGCAGTGAAACTCACCTTATTTAGTCTCTTTTTTCCTTGTAGCAAGTGGCAAAGGAGTTGGAAACACACTGTGGCAGCCCTAGCAATGGAAATAGTTTGGTTACAGAGACACTGACAAGTTCAGCCATAAACTTCTTCCACACTGGCCTCCCAAGGCACCGAGTTCTACCATTAGAATCCCATTATTTTGCCTACAAGAAAAGATCTCATCTTTTATTGTTAGCACCATTTAATTTAAAATATTTAGGGCCTTGAGGGAAACCTAAAGTACTACTCTGCTTATATTAGGGTTAGAAGAAGCATCAAGGACAAGAATAATTAATAGGACAATTAATAGGGCAAGATAAGTGTAGGTACTGAGATCCTGGGGGTAGGAAAGACCTTTTTCTGATATAGAGTGTGTGTGTGTGGAGGGGCGGTGGGGAGGCATCCTGGGTCTTGGGGATGAGAGGGGGGTTGCTGAGGACAAAGGAAGATTGCAATTTGACAAATGTAAGGGAAATTTAATATACAGCCAGATCTCTGTGCAAATGAAATAGAAATATATTAACTGTGACTCGATTTAAAATTTAAATGCATTGGCTTTCAGAATGGACCATCTGAAAATGCTTTATAAAAACCGTAGAGTTCTTTTCTAAAATTTAGCCTAGTCATGAAACATATGGAGAGCATACACTGTCTGAAAGTTACAATACCAGTGATTTGCTCTTTCTTCTTTTCAGAACAAACAATAAATCAGAAACCAGAACGTGATCAAAGATATGTATGAATGAACTTAAAAGTAAGGCAAACAATTTTAAGTATAACTGAAAAACAAAAACAAGTAAGGTGTTACATTCTTTAAAACTTTTGCAATTATTTAAAATATCTCCTTTCATTTTAGGGGCTCCTGGGTGGCTAAGTTGGTTAAGCATCTGACTCTTGGTTTCGGCTCAGGTCGTGATCTCATGGTCATGAGATCAAGCTCTGCACTGAACCTTGCATCAGGCTTCACCCTCAGTGTGGAGTCTGCATGGGTTTCTCTCTTTCCCCATAAATAAAGAAATAATTAATTTTTAAAAATCTCCTTTCAAAAAAAAAATAATAAAAAAAATCTCCTTTCATTTTAGAAATCAAAGGTAACATAACAATTATTATCTGCTGAGGACACCGGTTCAACCTGTAGAGCTATATAACACAAAATTGGAAACAGATGAAGGTGACTACATCAGAAAACTGGGGTTTTCTGAATATATTTTTATTTTTTACTGAATAATGCAGTCGATTGTTCTAATACTTTCATATTGCAGGAATAATAATAGTAAATGAAAAAATTAATATTCATTAAGCTTTTATTAAGTATCAGAAATTTCTAAAATTGTTATATGTAAAATGTCCATGACATGATGTGGTAGAAACTGTAATCTCCATTTTATAGGTAAGAAAACTAAGAGTTCAGGAGACCTAACTAATAGCTTACTACAGTAAATGCTAGAGCCAGGAATTTAAGGACAATTAGAGAATCTTAGGAGGGAATTTAAATTCATTTGGCTTTGGCAAAATGGTTTCCCATTGGTACCTAATTAATATCTTCAAAGCAAACAATTGCTTAGAAGCAATTGTAATAGGTTAGCTTAAACCTACTACTACCTTGAACTGTGATCAGGCAGTCCTATGATCAGGCACTAAAAGTATAACCTATTTCAATCTCATTCAAAACAATTTCTCTCATAAGTCGCCACCATCTTCCCATATTCAAATTACTCTTCATTTATTACAATCCTATTTTCCCCCCAAGTGTTTAACATAACAGGAAGAGAATTCCAAAATCATGCCAAACCTTTAATGCATTCCACAATTAATCTCCAACCCACTCATTTATTAATTCGTTCAATGAATATTGAGTGCCCACCACATACTAGTCACAATTCTTGATACCCAAGCCTTTATGGAGTTCCTTGTATTTTGGTAGGAAAAAGAGACACTAGATAGATAAAATAATGTCGATATGTTCTTGTGTCAAAATCTGGGAGTTGTCACACAGTAACCACTTATCTCCTTTCTCAGTAAGTTATCCTCTGAATTTTAGCTGGGCGCACAGCCACACAGAATAAAATCTGTATTTCCCAGCCTCTCTTGAGCTCTGTATGGCTACTCGACTAAGTTCTGGACAAAGGGATGTAAGCCAAAGAGATCTGAGCAATATCAGGACATGTTCTGAAGAGGAGACAGTGTGCCTTTCTCATTACTTTTTCCTTTTTCTGCTAACTAAAATATGAACATGCTGGCTAGAGCTGGAGCAGCCACTGAGGCCCAAGGGGACTGCATGTTAGGGATAATGGAGCAAAAAATTAGAAGGCAATTGAGCCCCTGATGATTATGTCAATCACACCAATCCTAGATTATTTACCTCTGGTCTAAGTATATATGTGGGAAAAACAAACTTCTGTCTTTTTAAAATTTCTGTTTTGGGGGTTTTTCATCCACTTCCATTTGACTTTAATATTAATGAAAAATATAAAGAAAAATGAAGCAAAATTAGGAACCAGAGCGTGGCACCATGTGATATTTTAGACATGGTGACTGGGGAAGTGCTTTATAAGGAATCAGTAATTGAATGGAATCCTGATTGCATGGGAGAGTGAGCCACATGGGTCGAAGAAGAGCATGTTCCATCAAGCGGGAAATAGTAAAAGCAAAGCCCAGAAATGAGAATATACTTCTTCTGTGCTCAAAGACCAGCAAGGAGGCCAATAAAGCCCACCTTCCAAACCTGTTATCTTCTCATTCTCCCAAACAGGAATCCTTCACACCAGACCTTGCAAAGATTAGTCAACTTTGTAGGCTCTCTTCTTTATAGGTCTCTTCAAAAAGTATGACCCAGTTATGAGTCTCAGCTTTTACTCAAATAGCTTCATGGTTCAACCTTTAACACCATTGCCAAGTGTTCCCCCACTTTGCCATTCAAATATTACCCATTTTTCTGGACCTAGCATAATTCTCACTCCTGCTTAAGGAAGGTTCTACTGGTTAACCCAACATTGCTTTCTTCATTCTTGAAACTCCATAGATATTATTACCCATACTTTCATTGTAATGGTTAATGATCTATCATTCTGTTCTAATTCATGTACGAGTCTCTTGCCACGTCAAGAAGATGCAGCATAAGATCTACATCTTAACAAGTTTTAAAAATCCCTTTTGACTACTATCTCCTCAAAGAGAAGGTGCGCCATAAAAACTTTCTGTATGTTCCTTCAACCATCTCACAAACTAGAAACACAATGGAGAGAACCTAATCTTTCTCTGTTCCTCCCTTTCGCCAGGAAGATATGAGTAGCTGAAGTATTTGGTGCTATATATAGTCAGTTGATGTCAGCTGGATGCCAGTCTCTTCAGAAAGGCTCAGTCCCCAGTTTGAGTCAGAGCTAGGGACCATGCCGTCCCAGGCTCAGGGATAAAAACCATCGGGCCCAAGTGCCATCCATATTCCATCTCCACTCTTTCCTCCACAAATTGGGACTCATCCCTGCTGCAAAGCACAGCCTAAGAGCAAGGTGAGTATATTATTTCCTAAAATGTTTTATTAGTCAGTTGTCCAAGGAGGTTCAGAGTTATGACCCATAAATGGGCCTTCTTTGCTTTAAAGGGCAGCTGTTGATGCTAATATTAAAATGCCACCACCAAAGAGTTCTGCTTTAATCTAGTGTCCTTTCTTCATTCTTACAGTTTGCTGGAATTGATGTACCGTGATGCTGGTACAAATGAAGGCCAGTAAGGAAACGATGACAGATTAAAATAAACTGTGGAAAAGAAAGAGGGAGGGGAGAGGAGGCAGCTCTCTCATTGTTTCTCCTTGCCTGGGGACCATTGTACAAGTGTATAGATTAAGACTGGGACTGAAACTCTGAGTATTATCTTCTGTTCACTGTGATATTGCCTGTCAATGAATAACATGCTCTGTCACAAGATAGATAAGGCATATTAAAGTCACTCAGTAGAAACAATAATAAATTCCTAATAAAGAACGAAGATGCTCTCTTTCAAAAGGATGATTATAAAATACTCCAGATGAGTTCTTCACATTGTCTCAATAACGTTCCTTTATTTTCCACAGGGAACAAAAGACCATGCTTTCACATAATACCATGGTGAAGCAGAGAAAACAGCAAGCATCAGCCATCATGAAGGAAATCCATGGAAATGGTATCAATGAAAATCCTTTTTCAGCATTACTCTAGCTCAGCATTAACAAAGATCCTTCCTGATGATATTTAATATTCTATAGTTTACTTCCTTTAAATTCTTGCTATTCTGTCATAACAAACCTGGAGCTCTAGGGGGTGTAGAAAAGCCTATGGTAACTAATCCTTTTGTAGTCATCCTTTCTCATCTGAAAGCTATTTTCAGATCAACAACTGCTCTAAAGGAATGAAGCAATCTGACAGCTGATGTACATTCTGCTTGGCTTGCCTTTCACATTTCACATTATAAGTTAATATCACTCTCAATTCCTTTTTTTGGACAGGTCTCATACTTGTCTTCATGGTCCAACCCACATGGCATATCTTGCTTTCTTTTATCTTATATATTACATAAAACATTAAAAATATATTCTATCATCTTTTTTGTACAAAAACTGTTAAGTTGGAATTCAGATTATGAATTTCTTTAACCCCAAAACCAGTCTTCATATTTGGTAATTGGTTTACTAAGATATTTTCAATAGAAATCTACTTTTATTTATGATGTCTAGGGAAATATAAAGTTTACGTAGTCTCAAAGCATATGACTCAAAAAATTTAATATAAATTAGATGCAAGATGATATTCCATTCTCCTTTTCCTTAAGTTCTAGCAAATACCTCTAGAAAGCAATGATTTATAAATTGCATTTGATTGTTATAAAGGAAACTTTATGAGCGAAGGATAGCATCAATTTTAAAAGTGAATGGGTAGAATATCCAGATGCTTTTAAGGGCTGATTTGAGCCATTCCAGATATATCTGTGGAGTTTTCAGAATGCCTCCTTATTTCCCCTCCATTGACAAGGAATGTAACCTTTCACCTGAACACTATTGAGACCTAGAGGCATGAGATCTGGTGGGGGCAGCCGGGAACAGGGGTAAGTATAGTGTTTTCATATTTCACCTTCCATAAAGCACACTGCATAGAACCAGTCAAAGATTGTTTCAGATACTCTTCATATAATGTAGTCATATCTAAAGAGTCCTGTTTTTAAGTTTCATTTTCTATTTTCTGGAATATAAAATTAGCATACTGGATTCAACTTAGTTTCCATGTTTTACTATGATGTCAGACTAGCTTGGAATAAAGTGAGAATAATTCTGAATCAGATTCCAGAACTAAACTTGTATGGGTCCAAAATTCAAAAATTCACACTTCTTTTAAATTTTTATGCTTCTTTATAGTTCCTGGTTCAGGTAGTTTACTTGAAATTGTTTTTATAGTTTTCCTGATCAACAAGGAAAAACTGGATGAACACTTGAGTTTGAGAATAAATTATTTACCTTAAAACTGGACTTGAGATAAGTTATTTTCTAATTGCATTCTAATCATTAATCAATTGATCCATTTAATGTATTCCCAGTTTAAATCATGTGTTGGATTCTACTCTATGTTAGTCCTGACATAGACCTTCAAGGGTAAGAATATCTTTTTCTTTTTCTTATAACGTAAATTTTGTGTTTATGAACTATAAAGAAAAAATACAATTCTATCTCAAGGGGAAAAAAAACCCTCCAAACTATTATCTTACCACCAGTAGGTCCTGGCCATGTAAAGTCTGCTGAAGCCTCCCTCCCAAGTCATGGGTAGATTTCCAGCCCCCTTAAGGGGAGTCACATGCTCTGCCTGTGTTTGGAGGTCAAGTATCCAGATAATGCAGGATGATCGCAGACTTTCTTAACTCATCTGAGATAAAATAGCTGTAGTACTTTATGAAACAGCTTAAATAATTTCCCTCTCTTATTTCCTCTGACATCTTATATGGAACTTTACTATTTGTGTATGACATGGTGTCTAGAGATCCAGAGCTAGGGAAGTGTCATGGATGCTGAGATGAGACAGACTGCAAAGAAACCTTTTCGGGAATAATCCTCCAAACTTTCAAATACTTCACAGCAGCAAAAATCTGGATAATTTAAGATAGAGCATGCAACTGTTTTGATCTTAATTATAACACTTAGTAAATCAAACTTGGGTTGGATTTTCCCTTATAAAATTGAACAGAGAAGGATGTTTTCAAAGCCCTCCTTCTCTCCTTGTGCATCAGGATTTTTTTTCTTTTGTACTTGGAACTCCTTTATTTTTTATATCACTTTTCAAAAAGATTTAGCCTGGAGAAGAATGAAACGTGACAATGAACTGACTAAATGGGTTGGTTTGTTTGTTTTTTTTTTTTTTTTTTTACTGTTCAGTGAATTTAATAAAGTTTCAGGGTACAAAAACAATGTGCAGAAATCAGTTGAATTTCTATACCTCTTCCAGAAAGTGGTCGCTTTTCTGATGAGAGAGTTGTTGCTCTTTTCTTCGATCTCCTGTTGAGTTTGTAGGTGTTCAGAATGGTTTGATCCCTATCCAGCTGAATTCCTGAGAGGAGACGAAATCCAGGTCTCCTACTCCTCCGCCATCTTGCTCTGCCCCTCTAAATGGGTTGTTTTTTAACATGAACTGCAAGTTCACTCCAGTTCTTGTCGTTTGGTAGAGACACTATAGCTGGTGAACCTTTGAGATCAATCGGTAGGAAAATGTAAGAATCAAAAAAGGAGAGTTGTACATCAGAGCACTCATTCCATCTGAAGGAGAAATAACCTCCAAGAATTAATGAAAAATCTTACCCATCTAGACTAAAATACATAGAACTGGATAGAATGAGTAAAAATGTAGATAACTTCCAGCTTCTACTAACTACACCCCAAATTGTTACTCATTACAGATCCATTATGTTTGTCATGTCAGATTATGTCCCAGCAGCAACTATACCACACTCCCAACAAATAATTAATAGAAAGTATCCCCTGACACTAAGGCTCTATACTGTCACATCGTTACATCATTATATCATGATGATGATCATCATCATCATCATCAATATTAGAAGGAATAGAGCTGATGGTAGCAGTTGTCTTGGCGTTACTGCTGTGAAACAAAACTTCTGTGCTTTATACAGAAGTAAGAGAACCATGTTGCTACCATCTAACAAGTGCTATTCTAAGACAGGCAAAAATACAAAAATATTTTGCCATTATCCGTGCATGAATTAGTTGTGGGGGCAAGAATAGTTGGCTTATCAAAGTTTCATGCCCCCCAGCCCTGTGCCATTTACCCCTAATTCGTACATATTCTCCGGTATTAATCCTGTTCCTCTTCTCACTAAATCTTCCAGACTTGAATACTGGAGGAGGAGGGAGAGAGATAGGGAAGCATAAAATGATAGGGAGTGATAAGTTGACAGAAAGAGGAGGGAGAGTAAGAATAGAAGCAGGTGATGCTCTAGAGAGCCACTGGCATCTGTCCCGATGTGGTGGGGAGGAGGAATTGGAATGAAAATAACCATAAGAAGAACTGGGCATACGCTGACCCCCAGTCTTACACAGAGATGTAACTGACAGATTAGAAGAACTTCAGAAACAGGGAAGACCACAGTGCCTCGGAAGGCTGCTTCAGTCACCCTACAGTTTTTTCACCTGGGCTCTGTGAGGGCTTTTTTGGGATGTTTTTTGTTTATGTTTTTAATTTTTCCCTGCATGACTGGTGAACAGCTTTTCCCAGCACACAGAAGAGGACTGAGCAGCCTGTTTTTGTGACTTCAGGAAAAGAGTTTAGCTTTGTGGTTTGAAAACAGGAAGCCCGGGTTCTAAATGGAGTGCTGTTGTTGGTATGGTACCAGGAGCCCTGGGTTCCAGACCAGACCTCAGATGCCTCATCTGAACATGAGGAGGTTGGATTTGCTGATCCATTTAATTCTAAAATTCCATGATTCTAATTTACTGAGCTGTGTGCTACAGTCAAACATCAGCATATCTGAGTTTCTCCAATAACAAAGACAATGCTAATATTAACATAAATTGCAAGGGCACTTTGAAAAGTATAGAGTATAAAATCTAGAAATTCAGATGGAAGATTACGTGAAGACCCCTTTTGCTTTTCCTGCATCAGCATATCTTAAACTGTAATGTTTTAATCAAGCCATCAATGTTAAAATTAGGACACCAAGAAGGCCTTAAATACCACAGATCAAATATGAAAAGTTTGGGGAGAAAAAGAACTTAACCTAATGCTTCAGTGTACAAGTTTATTAGTCTTCCTTGGTTTAAATTTTCACATCAGCACTCCATAACCCCAAGAAAAGTGTGCTTTTTTGGGAAATTAGTAAATTCATAAGATTTTTTGAGCATGCCATAGGTTTCTAAACTTCTATAAAGGTCCTTCAGAAAAGTAGCACCAGAGAGCTAGAATAAATTCTAGTCACTACCCAAGCAGAAATCACAGTATTAAGTCCAACCATACTATTCTATCATCCTAGTTTCTTTGTTGTCTTTTTCACTCTAACATGCTGTACATGTGCATTTCATAAACAGTACTAGATGATTGTGTAATTCCAAACTGTGTAATTCAATATATTGGTAATCTCATTTCTTAAATGTTTAAAAAATTAGTTACTAAATGATAATATTTTATAGTAAGTTTTTGAAAACTGTATAAAATAGCTATAGAACTCAAATCAAAGAGATATAAAATAGGAAATTAAAGAATCTCAGATGGATTTCAAAATCAACTTTTTAATGTAAAGAAAATTATTAATGGCCTTATTATCAACTGTAGTCTTTTCAGGCATTATTCAAAATGACAGTCTGGACTATTATCTTTCATGTAATATGTATATGTGTATGTTACATTTTGAAATAAAGCATATTTTATGGACTATTATTCCATCCACTTAGGCCAACTATCTGTATACAAGCAGAAGAGACTTGTGCAATACAAAGAAAATTGTTGGCCTCAGGCTTCTAAGTAAATCAATAGGACCACCGTAGAGCAAGTCAGTTTCGTTAACTCCCCTCCACTGGTTTTGCCCATTCTACCAGAATTGCAACTGCCAGGGAATCATGGGAAAAGAGGGTTTTTTAAATTAAGATCTTTTGTCTTACTACAATTATGTGTAAATGAGTATCTTTACAAACTATGAATTAGATTCACTGATCTAACTAAATATGTAACTTTTGGTAGGATCAAAATTTCACATTAAATGTGTAAAACTACCTGTGCACACATAAATCATTTGATCAAGTTTCAGAACGTTAATGTATGAAATAAATGTGAAAAAAAGAATGTTTCCTTTTGGAGGAACTTAAGTCCAGTGTTTGTTCATAAGACTATGCATTAATGTAAGGTTTGAAAAAGGAACTGATCACATTTTCAAAGATCACATATTGTCTCAATAAAATGCAATTTTCCATTTGGTTTCTAATACTCATTGCAATGGGGCTCTACAGTATGAAAGGTAGAAGGAAAGTATACTCAAAAAAATTATTTGAACTTTTTAATGTAAGATTTTAAACCTTAGTTTAACTACAAAAGTATTGAACGTTTGAGGACACTACTGAAGAAGAATATTTCTAGTAGATTAAAAATTGTGGGTTTTTTGTGGAAATTAATTTGATTATGGCCAAGATCCTTAGATTATATGTCTGTATCAATTTATAATTAGATATTCAACTGTTCATAAATAATCATTGATTCTTGAAATAGTAGCCAAATACAATATATCAAGAAAATCTTTAAAGAACAAAGGGAAAATTCTGGATCACTATAAATGACATCAATAGGAAAGTATGCCTAGCAATATTATTTTCAATAGATGATCTAATGCCACAAAGACAACCTTCTAATCCATCAAGGCAAGGATATGTATCCTGAATAAGTTATATCATTTATCAGGCATCCAGATTAAAAACACTGTTAAGACCCTGCAGAGGGGTTTGCACTAAGGGGCAGGGAACAGCTGGACTTGGATTCTATGTGCTCAGTTGACAGTGTTAAGTAATGAAAGTGTTCATACATTAGATTCCCCTCACAGATGGTTTGGAACTACTGCTCCAGTTATAAATTTAACTATTGGAAGGGAAGGGAAGAAAACCCTAGAGAATTTAGATATGTCTTTTGCTGTTTGTTTGTTTATGCAAAATATGTTGACTTAACATATTCCTGTGTCTAGTACCTTGCTAGTAAATACTTAACAACTGGTTCTTTGGGGCGGGGGGAAATGCCTTGGTTTCCGGAGTTTGCCAATTTCTATGATATAAATACACCCACCACGGCCGATTTTAAGCTACCATCAAGAAGGCACTGAATGGAGATTTAGGAAAATATGTTCAGTAATACGTTATACAGTGTTTCCACCATACACATACAAACAGATAGAAATAACATTAGAAGCATAGGTAATAGCAAAATGCAGTAAAAAGACTTAAAAAGTGATATGTTTTGAGTATTTATTGCTTTGTCTTTAAATACTTTTTCTAATTATTAAATTTATATAATTTAAGTTTAATTAGGGCTGTGTTTACTGAAGTTAACTACTGGCTCACAGAATTCTTGAAAATTTATCAGTCAACTCTTGTGAGCCAGTAGAAGTTTGCTCTAATGCTGACTTATCATCTAGTATTTCTGGCCCCAGAGGTCCTTAATACTTTCAGATGGCCACTCAAAGCCAGTTAACTCACTGTCTATCACAGAGTAGGAGGGAGAAAATGTAGGCTTAGAGGAAGTGGAATGGAGTGTGACGAATAAGAAAAGAGGTTGAGTGTCCATTATTTTATGCACCTTCTCCTTTTTCCTTTTTGTCTCTTATTTCTCCTCTCTTATGATACAAATTTACTAGTAATATGCCAGCTGATTAGTAGGTAAGTTCCTCATGGCTCTTACTGAACATCTATTCCTTGTAGCAGCTTGAGTGATGGTTCTAGTGCTTTGCTAAAAAGGAGTGAATGTATCTTATGAAACCAGATGAGTCCATGACCAGCGGTATATCCATTTTTGTTATAGCTCTGCTCTCTGCTCTCTTTCCTCTTTGAGGCCCCTACTTCTGGGCTTTTAGGCTGGTCTTCCTCACTCTTCCTTATGACTCCCGTCTTAATATAGTTTTTGGACCTACATCAGTGAGATGAAGATCTGGAGAGAATAACTATATCTGCATGCTTTTAGTTGAAAATAAGAGAAAGTCCAAAGCCAACTAGCTTAAACAATAAAGGGAATTTATGGCTCATATATCTGAAAAGTTCAGAGGTGATCTTGTAGGGCTTCATCTAGCCACTCAAGTATGCTGCCAAGGATTCTCTGGTTTCGCTGTCTCTGTTTTGATTTCCTTGGGGTAAGCTTCATCCCAAGCCTGGCTCTATCATTCTACCAAGTACTTGCCAATAGTTCCCTGGGCAATATACTTCCGTGTTTACATGCAGCAGGATAAAGAAAGCATCTTCGGCACAACATGCACAGAGAAAAGTCCTGATATTCACTCTCATTGACCTGGATCAGGTCTTGTACTTGTTTCTGAATCAATCACCAAGCTGATCAACTCTGGTCAAACACACCCCAGAAGATTATTGTAAATCACAGGGACCAGCAGGATGGAATCTACTTAAGTCATGTGGTTATTTCAGAAACATTGGTGGAATCAGTTAATATCAGAGGGCCTTTAAAAGAAGGAAATGAGATAAAAACATTTTCTCAAATTTCTGTCTGGAGTCACAGAATTAAACTTACGCTATAGCTTAGAATTTAGAAGATATAGAAATTAATATAATAATATGCTATTCCTTTTTCTAACACCTCTATTTTCATTTAACTGTTTGTAATGACTCAAAACAGTAACAGAAATGGGGAGGAAGAAAAAAATTGCATTTCTGTTTTGGTTTCTTTATGGAAAATCTTTGTAGCCTTCATTGTAAGGAGAAAGATTCTATAACTATGAAGATTGTCATCTCCACGTTTTTTAGTGGCTGCCTGCTTTGGGGCATTTTTCATTTCCTGAAAATGTCCCATTAGAAAGGTTTTTCAGGAAAAACTTAAATGTGTTTAAAAACATTATTTGTAATATATTACATTATATAGAATATGTATTTCTAGAAAAGTTGAATGGAAAAAAATCTGTAGATTTTGACTTTTTGTGTTACTATTTCATTCTCTCTCTCTCATTGCTAATTGAATTGTTTTGAGAAACATTTAAAGGAGATTCCCCCTTCCCATAACTGCACTAAGTATAAGCAATACTGTTTCTTCTATCCTTTGTATCTAAAGGGAACTTGCTATTTTGATTATAGAATCAAAAAGTTGGGCACCTGGGTGGCCCAGTTGGTTAAGCATCTGCCTTCGGCTTAGGTCATGATCCCAGGACCCTGGGATGGAGCCCCACGTGGGGCTCCCTGCTCGGTGGGGAGTCTGCTTCTCCCTCTCCCTCTGACCTTCCCCAGCTTGTGCCCTCTCTCTCTCTTTCTCTTCTTCTCTCTCTCAAATAAACAAATGAAATCTTTAAAAAAAGGATCAAAAAGTTGAAAGAGCCCACCCTGTCACTCTCTTTAGAATATGGAGGTATATATTCATAGATATGTTGAAAAATAACCTAGCTTCTCCTTCCATGTTCCAAGCACACAGTAACAAAGATTCCAAACACTCGCAAATAGATGAAAGCAAATATTCCCTGTAGAACTCAACAGGTTTGGCAAGCAAATCCCAGGCAACTGTTATAAAACACCCTCATTTATTTTGCTCTCTTCCTCCTATTCCTTTTTCGTAGGCAATCCCTGCCATCCCTGGGGATTGTAAAGCATAGCTTTTTTTTTTTTTTTTTTCCATACTGGAGAGCAGACAAAGCTGCTCCACTTGCATTAGGAGGGGCTATGAATTTTTTTATTTAATTTTTTTTAATAATACACTTTTTTAAGAGCAGTTTTAGGTTTACAGAAAAACTAAGCAGAAAGTAGAGTGTTCCCATATACCCCTTCTCTTCCCAATACATAGTTTCCTCTATTACTGACATCTTGCCTTAGTGTGATGTATTGGTTATGGCTGCTGAACCAATATTGATACACTATTAAACACTAAAGTCCAGGGGCACCTGAGTGGCTCAGTTGGTTAAGCAACCAACTCTTGGTTTCGGCTGGTGTCATGAACTTGGGGTCCTGGGATCAAGTCCTGAGCTGGCTCTGCACTCAGTGTGGAGTCTGCTGGAGATTGTCTCCCTCTCCCTCACTCTCTCTGTACCTCCCCTATTCATGCACATGCACTCTCTCTCTCTTTCTCTAAATTAAGTAAATAAAATCTTAAAAAAAAAAAAAAAAACTAAAGTCCATAGTTTACATTAGAGGTCACTCTTTGTGTTGTAGTGTTTTATGGGCTTTCACGAATGCATAATGTCATATATCTGCCATTATAGTATCATAGGGAATAGTCTCACTGCCCTAGAAATCCCTTGTACTCTAACTGTTTATCCCTACTACCTCCCCCCAAGCCCTTGACAACCACTGATTCTTTTACCGTCTTCCAGAGTTTTGCCTTTTCCAGAATGCCACGTAGTTGGAACCATACAGTGTGTAGTCTTTACAGACTAGTTTCTTTCACTTAGCAATTTACACTTAAGGATTATTCATATCTTTTTATGGCTTTGTAGCTTTTTTTTTTTTTTTGAGCTAATTGTAGTTCATATGCAATTGTAAGAAATAATACAGAGCTATCCCATCATGGGATATCCCATCCCTTTCCTAATTTCCCCCAAGGTAACATCTTGCAAAGCTATAGTATACTATCACAACCAGAATATTGTTATTAATAGTCAAGAGACTCCTGCCAATTACAACTCTGCTCTTTATTTCTCTCTATATATTTTTTCATTTCAAGAATGCTATATAAATGATACACACACACACACACACACATAGTGTATAACCTTTGGGGGTTGGCTTTTTTCCACTCAGTGTAATTCTCTGGAGATAGGTCCAGGAGATGTATATCTCAATAGTTTTTTCCTTTTTATTGCTGAGTACCATGGTATGGATGGACCACAGTGTTTTTAACCATTTACCCATTGAAGTACAACTGGATTATTTCTGTTTTGTTTTTAATTAAGAATAAAGCTGCTATGAATATTTATACATAGCTTTTTGCGTGAACATGAGCTTTCATTTTACTGGAATAAATGCCCAGTATTACTGTTAGTTCTACGGTAGGTTTTTAACAGAAACTACTAAGTTACTTTCTAGAGCGGCCTCAATATGTAAGTGATCCAGTTTCTCCACACCCTCCCCAGCATTAGGAGCTATCACTATTTTTCATTTTAGCCATTCTATTTTTTTTTTTTAAGATTTTATTTATTTATTTATTTGACAGAGAGAGACACAGCCAAAGAAGGAACACAAGCAGGGGGAGAGGGAGAGGGAGAAGCAGGCTTCCAGCGGAGCAGGGAGCCTGACTCGGGGCTTAATCCCAGGACCCTGGGATCATGACCCAAGCCAAAGGCAGACGTTTAACAACTGAGCCACCCAGGTGCCCCATTTTAGCCATTCTAATAGTGACATTGCATTATGGTCTTAATTTGCATTTCCTTAATTTGAATTGACTGATGATGTTGAACATTTTTGTATGCTTATTTGCCATCTGTATTTCTTCTTTGGTGAAATGTCTCTTCATGTCTTTGGCCCATGTTCTAATTGGATTGTTTGCATTTTTACTGGCGAGTTTTGAGAGTTCTTTATATACTCTAGCTTGTTGTCAAATACGGTTTCCCTCTCTGTAGCTTGTCTTTTCATCCTTGTAAAAGTCTTTCTCAGAGCAAAAGTTTTTAATTTTGATGAAGTCCTATTTATCAGTTTTTCCTCTAATGAATTGTGGTGTCAAGTTCAACAGTGTTTTGCCCAGCCCTCAACCCAAAGGTATAATCATGTAATTTTTCTTCTCTAGCCTATTAATATTGTGGAATATATTGATTTTTGAATATTGAACCAGTCAGCATCCCTGGGATAAACCCCACTTATTCATGGTGTAGTATAATTTTTATATATTGTTGAATTCTAATTACTAATATTTTGTTAAGGATTTTTACTTCTATATGCATGGAGAATATTGGTCTGTAGCTTTCTTTTTTGTGTGTTGTCTTTAGTTTTGGCATTAGGGTAATATTAGCTTAATAAATAAATTGGGAACTGTTCTCTCATCTTCTATTTTCAGGCAGAGATTATGAATTGGGTGTTAATTTTTGAAATGTTTGGTAGAATTCTCCAGTGAAATTATCTAGCTCTAAAGATTTCTTTTTGGGGGGATTTTAAAATTATAAATTTGATTGCTTTATATTTATAGGATTAATCAACTTCTCTACTTCATATTGGTGAGATATGATACTTCGTGCTTTTAAAAAATTGGTGAATTTTTTTTTTAAGTTTTCAAATTTATGTGAATTTATGTATACAATTGTTCATAGTATTCTCTTACTATCCATTTGCTATCTACAATGTGTGTAGTTCCTGTAGTTCCTTCTTTTGTTCCTAACATTGGTAATTTGTGTCTTTTATATTTTTGTCTGTGTCAGTCTAGTTAGAGATTTGTCAATTCTATTTATCTTTCAAAACTCAACTCCATGCTTAACTGGTTTTTTATTTCAGCTGTTATCTTTGTTATTTCCTTCCTTCTGCCTGCTTTGGGTTTATTTTGCTCTTCTTTTTCTAGGGTTTTGTTTTTTCTTTTGAGAAAGAGAGATAACACATGCGTACATGTGTGCAAGCCAGCAAGTGGGTGATGAAGGGCAGAGGAAGAGGGAGAGAGAGAATCGTAAGCAGGCTCCATGCTCAAGGCAGAGTCCCCCTCAGGGCTTGATCTAGGGTCATGATCTGTGCTGAAACCAAGAGTCTGACACTTAACTGACTGAGCTACCCAGGTGCCCCCTTTTTCTAGGTTTTTAGGGTAGAAGCTTATTCATTTAAGACTTTTTATTTTTTTTAATGTATGCATTTAGTGCTATAAATGTCCCTCTCAGCACTGCATTAACTGTGTCCCATAAATTTTGACATGCTTTATTTTCATTTTCATTCCCAGATCAATGATTTTTTTTATTTCCCTTGAGACTTCCTCTTTGACCCATGGATTATTTAGAAGTATGTTGTTTAGTTTCCAAATATTTAGAGATTTTCCTACTATCTGTTACTGATTTCTAATGTGATTCCATTGTAAACAGAAATCATATTCTGTACAATTTTAACTCTTTTAAATTGGTTAAGGTTTATTTTATGGCCCAGGATATGGTCTACCTTGGTATATGTTCCATGAGCACTCGAAAAGAATGTGCATTCTATTGTTGTTCAGTAGAATCTAATTCTATAAATGTCAGTTAGATCTTCCTGGTTAATGGTATTATTGAGTCCTTTTATATCTTGCTGATTTTCTGTCTGTTGTTCTATCCTTTGTTGAGAGAGGGATGTTGAAGTCTCCAACTATAACTGTGGATTTGTCTATTTCTCCTTTCTGTTCTTTAATTCTTTTTGTTGTTGCTGTTGTGGTTTGGTGCATACACATTTAGAATTTCTAGGTCTTCTTGGTGGATTGATATTTTAATCATTATATAATGTTTTTTCTGTCTCTGGTAATTGTCTTTGCTCTGAAATCCACTTTATTTGATATTAATATGACCACTCCTGATCTTTGATTAATATTTCCTTGATACATCTTTTTCCATCCTGTTAGTTTCTTTCTTTTTTTTTTTTTTAAGATTTATTTATTTATTTGAGAGAGAGAGAGTGCATGTGTGCAAGTGAGGGGAGGGGCAGAGGGAGAAGGCAAGAGAGAATCTCAAGCAGACTCTCCGCTGAGCACAGAGCCTAACACAGGGCCCAATCTCATGACCCTGAGATCATGACCTGAGCCAAAATCAAGAGTCAGATGCTTAACTGACTGAGCCACCTAGGTGGCCATCCATCCTGTTACTTTCAACTTGCCTCTATTGTTCAACTCACAGCATAAGCTGGATGTTTTTTAATCCAATCTGCAATCTTTGTCTTTTAATTGATATATTTAGAGCACTCATATTTAATGTGATTATTGATGTTTTAGGGCTTAACTCTATCATTTTATTTTTTTTGTTTTGTTTGTTGCTTCTGTTTCTTATTTGTTTTCTTTTTCCTATTTTTCTATGGTTTACTTGAACATTTTTAAGATTTCCATTTCTATTTATCTATAGTGATTTCAAGTCCATCCGTAATAGCTTTTTTGGGAGTTGCTCTAAGAATTACATTACATATGTGGGACGCCTGGGTGGCTCAGTCGTTGGGCTCTGCCTTTGGCTCACTCAGGTCATGATCCCAGGGTCCTGGGATCAAGCCCCGCATAGGGCTCCCTGCTCTGTGAGAGGCCTGCTTCTCCCTCTCCCACTCCCCCTGCTTGTGTTCCTGCTCTCGCTGTCTCTCTCTCTCTGTCAAATAAATAAATAAAATCTTAAAAAAAAAAAAAAAAGAATTACATTACATAGGCATAACTTATCAAAGTCTACGGATGTCATCACTTTATCAATTCAAGTGAAGTATAGAAAACTTACCTACCTTCATGTCCCTTTATCCTCCTCTGTTTGCAATATAATTGTCTTAACTATTTCTTCTACACACATTTATAATTATATCAGAGAGTGTTATAGTTTTTGCTTCTAACATCAAACATAATTTAGAAAACTCAAGAGGAGAAGGGAAGCTTATTGTATTTACCCACATTGTTGCTCACTGTATTCTTTCTTTGCTCCATATTTTATTGTTTCCCTCTTGTTTAAAGGACTTCCCTTAGCTTTTTGCTATGGTCTGATTGTTTGTGTCCCCACCAGATTCATATACTGAAATCCTAATGCCCCTGTGATGGTATTAAGAGATGGAATCTTTGGAGATGATTAGGTCATGACAGTGGAGTCCTCATGAAAGAGATTAATGCCCTTATTAAAGAGGTCCAAGAGAGCTATCTTGTCCCTTCCACCATGTGAGAACACAGCAAGAAATCTGCAATCTGCAACCCAGAAGGGGGCTTTCACCAGAACCCCAACCATGCTGTCACCTAGATCTCAGACTTCCAGCCTCCAGAATTGTGAGAAATAAATTTCTGTTGTTTAGAAGCCACTGGTCTTTGGTATTTTGTTATAGCTGCCCGAACCATTGTTTTAGGATAGGTCTCTAGGAAACAAATTCTCCTAGTTTCCCTTCATCTGAAGATGTCTTAAATTCTCCTTCATTTCTAAAGGATATTTTCACTGGGTATCAGATTATGGGTTGACAGTTTTTTTCTTTCAGTAACTCTGTGCCACTTTCTCCTGGTTTTCATGGTTTCTGGTGATAAATTCACTGTCATTCTCATTTTTGTTTTCCCTCCCTATAGGTAAGTTGTCATTTTTCTCTGGCTGCTTTCAAGGTTTTTCATCTTTAATTTTTAGAAGTTTATAATATATTTTGTGAAGTTCTATAGATTTATCTTATATAAGACACTCTTAGTTTCTTGACTCTATAAATTTATCTTTCTTGCCTAATTTGGGGAGTTTTTAAGCATTATTATTATTTTTTAAGATTTTATTTATTTATTTGAGAGAGAGTGAGAGAGAGTATGGGAGAGGGGAAGGTCAGAAGGAGAAGCAGACTCCCCGCCAAGCAGGTAGCCTGATGCAGGGCTCAATCCTGGGACTCCAGGATCATGACCTGAGCCGAAGGCAGATGCTTAACAACTGCTTCACTGACTGAGCCACCCAGGTGCCCCAACCATTATTTCTTTGAGTACTTTTCCAGCCCCACTTCCTTCTCCTCTCCTGGGACTTAAGTGACACAAATTATCTTTTGTTCTAGTCCCATTAATCCCTAAGGCTTTCTTCATCTTTTTTTCAGTTTATTTTTTCCTCAGTTTTTCTTATTGGGTGATTTCTATTATTCTGTCACCCAGTTCACAGATTTTTTTTCCCGTTCTCCCCTCTATTCCGCTGTCTCTGTCCATTGAGCAGCCATTTTTATCGTGGCTGCTTTGAAATCTTGGTTGTGTAATTTTAATATCTCAGTCATCTCATGTTGACATCTGTCTTTTTTTTCACTGGGTTTGAGATCTTCCTGTTTCCTGGTATGAAAAGATTTTTTATTTGAGCTTGGAAATGTTCCGATTATGTTCCAAGACTCTTGCTCTTATTTAAGCCTTCTTTTTCATCTATATTGGTCTGACACTGCTTCAGCCGGGGGAGAATAGTGCTACCTCATCACTGTCAGGTAGAAGTAGAAATGCAGGCAATTTTTATGATTAGTGGAGCTTCTCTCCACATAACATCAAAATATGTAGACTAACTGATTTTTTTCCAAAACAAAATAAGGAGAAAATTCAAGTAATTCTGTTATTTCATCCCTAACACTTCCAAAGGCTTAATTATTAGGGTTAATTTGTCACATCATCAAAGAATGTTGCCCTAGTCAATCAGAATAATTAATTATTTATTTTACTAATGGCCCAATTTTTCTTCCTGTGATTTACTAGCAGTCTACAATGGCAAGAGAATTCTGTGGGTTACACAGAAATATATTCCTGATTAATGGAGAAAATAGAGGAGTTTCATCTCTTTTCAACTTTAAAAAAGTCCTTCAGGGGCGCCTGGGTGGCTCAGTCGTTAAGTGTCTGCCTTCGGCTTGGGTCATGATCCCAGGGTCCTGGGATCGAGCCACACATCGGGCTCCCTGCTCAGCGGGAAGCCTGCTTCTCCCTCTCCCACTCCCCCTGCTTGTGTTCCTGCTCTCACTATCTCTCTCTGTCAAATCAATAAATAAAATCTTAAAAAAAAAAAAAAAGTCCCTCAGTACTAAAAATAGAAAATAACAGTCATTTACTGGACATCTTCTCTATTTAAGGCATGGGGGACACAAAGACTAAAACAAAAAAAATACAAACCATCAACTAAGTAAAATGTAATCAAGTAATTGTGGTTCAGTGCTATGGAGATATGAAAAAGGCATGAATGGGGCACCTGGGTAGCTCAGTTGATTAAGCAACTGCCTTCAGCTCAGGTCATGATCCCAGGGTCCTGGGATCAAGTCCCTCATCAGGCTCCCTGCTTAGCAGGGAGCCTGCTTC
This sequence comes from Mirounga leonina, assembly GCF_011800145.1. Taxonomy (NCBI): domain Eukaryota; kingdom Metazoa; phylum Chordata; class Mammalia; order Carnivora; family Phocidae; genus Mirounga; species Mirounga leonina. The sequence goes on from NW_023270702.1 coordinate 17,024,644, forward strand.
TCCCTCTTCCACTCCCCCTGCTTGTGCTCTCTTTCTCTCTCTCGCTCTGTCAAATAAATAAATAAAATCTTAAAAAAAGAAAGAAAGAAAAAGGCATGAATAATTATGAATAGAGATTTAGTGAAGGGATTCACAGAAATAGCATTAAGCTGAATTGGGAAGGATTTGTTCATTCAGTACTTACCACCTGCCTACTTTATACTAGGCTCCTGGTGGTGGCTGCAGAATGAATGGTATTTTGACAGAGATAAGGAAATGGAGTGGCATGGATGGAAGGGTAGGCACTCAAGCAACAGGGATAGCTGAAACACACATAAAAATGTGGGATGCCAAACAGAACTTATTAAAACAACTATAAGCGGTGCTGTTTGAAAACTCATTAAATTTGGAAACACTAAATTATACTAATAGTATTATTAGCTAACTTTCATTCACTCTTTCTTTTTTTTTTTTAAGATTTTATTTATTTATTTGACAGAGACACAGCGAGAGAGGGAACACAAGCAGGGGGAGTGGGAGAGGGAGAGGGAGAAGCAGGCTCCCCATGGAGCAGGGAGCCCGATGCAGGGCTCGATCCCAGGACCCTGGGATCATGACCTGAGCCGAAGGCAGACTCTCAATGACTGAGCCACCCAGGTGCCCCTCATTCACTCTTTCTATGTGCCAGGTACCATAGCTAAGTGATTTATATGAAGTATTTTATTTAATCCTCATATCAAGCATATTCAGTAGGTATTATCTGAACTTTAGAGATGAAGAGCCTCAGGCTTAGAAAAACAAGTAACATATCTATAATCAAGAGTTAGAAAGTAAGGGCACTAGTATTCAAGCCAAAGTCTGAGTAAGTTGTCTTTGTCTTACCCACTACACTAGCATATAGCAGGCAATAAATTATGGAATTTAGCAAAGCATTTAAAAATGCTTACCTTGGGGTTTTCATGCACATGAATGTTGTTTTACAGATGTAGATGGCATGCACCTGGGCAAAAAAGTCAGCATCCCCAGAGACATCATGTTGGAAGAATTATCCCATCTCAGTAACCGTGGCGCCAGACTATTTAAGATGCGACAAAGAAGATCTGATAAATATACATTTGAAAATTTCCAGTATGAAACTAAAGCACAAATAAATGTAGGTATGACTTGGTTATGTGGTATCTAAATAAACAGGTAGCATTTCTAAGTGTATATGTATCACTAGATTCCCAAACAAGTATTCTACATATTTATTCAACATATTTTTTTCTGTTGATTCTGTTAGATTTTTTTTTAATGATAATAAATAGCTTAAATGAATAAACAAAGGAAGTATTATATATGGCACTGAAAAGTTGGTGTGCTCTGCTAAGAGGAGGGAGAGGGAGTGGAGATTGGTGGAACTAAAAGTTTCCATGGTTTTATCTCTACTAGTTAAATGTTTGGGATGGAAACACTTCCAAAGCACATAGCACTCCACAGAGTGAGTGTACGCATTTTATTGGCTGAATACATCTGGCACTGAAAGGTGCCTGAGAACTACAGACATAGTTGAGCTTCTCTCACTCAAAGCATTTACGCCACATCATGTAGGGAAGTCTGATTCCTATTAACAACAAAACCAAGGTGGACAAAACTCTTTAGACAAAAGTTTTCCTCAGCTGAAAGTTAATAAACAAATGAACAAATTAATTACATCATATTTTACATATTGCATTAATACTATGTTCTTTTAAACTGTCACATAGGGAGATTGTCGAGGAAAAAGTTAATAGAAAACAGCTAGCTTTGGGGGATTGGCTTTAAAAATAAAATACCAGGCATGAAGAATCAAAAAGGAACAAAGCACTGGTTCTAAATTTGAAGAGGTGGTGGAGACTACAATAAATTTCAGTTTTATTTACTGAGGGTTTCTTCCTACAGCTATGGGAAGTCTGTAAGTTTACTTGTGAATTTGAGCCCAAACATTTGCCAGCTTCCATCACTAATAAGTTGTTTTGAATGGACATCTCACTTCTTTACAACAAACAGACTAGTTTCACTAAGCTCTTTTATCATAATTACTAAAAATAGAACCGACAACCACACCTACAAACACAAAAATGTTAGTCATTCAAAATATCTGCTTCTCTGGTTAACAATAAATATGAGGGGACAACTTAAATGAAATAATTTCTTTTTCACATTAATAAGCCTCCTTCAACATCCATAGATAAAGTTTAGTTATAACTATGAATTCAGTTAGACATTGTGAGGGATGATTTTTCACTTGAAGTCATGGATAGATATATGTTACGGTACTCTATAATTATGTCTAATATCTAGTTATTAAAAAATGTCTGTAGCTAATACAATGTGAGCCTAAAATAATCCCTATCCCAGCTGATGAAATCTAATTACATAATCATATTCTTTTAATAATAACAACAGCTTTAAGGAGTAGTATAAAATAAGATGGCTTAAGGAAATTCTTTGAGAAGTCATCTACAAGTCTAGACATCTGAATAGATGAATAAATCCAGTTTTCATAACTTATACTTAATATCTCTAAGTCTATGCTTTAACTACAGTTCTGGTGGAAGGGACAATGAGTTTTTAAATGTCCTTATGAACACGACATATTCCCTCATCACCAGTATCTCAGATTATTGTCACTAACCTGTGGCCAAATGTTCTGATTATACATAAAATGTAAGAATATGCCTTGATAGTTTTCCAATACTCCTAGAAAGTTGAACACTAAATAAATAAAATAGTCCAAAACAGGCATATTGAAATAAATAATTAAATGTTGATAAGTTAACTTACAGCAATAAACAATAATAATGTATTCAATGAACTAGTATGTCATTGAGTTACATAACATACTGTGAAGTCTGATGAAATCTATTCTCTCTTTAGAAATGAGGAAAGTAGTGTTCAAGGAAGTATATTAATTTGTCTTAAGTAACACTAAAATAAGGAAGATTGAAACCCAGCTCTCAGAATTCTAGAATTCTTGGTACTGACACTTATCATGGTATAATCAAAGGAAACTGGGCTGGAAACCAGAAGACCAGGGTTCCGTCCCAGCTGTTCCACAAGCCATGCAATTTGGAGTCAATTTAAAAGTTTCTTTGCTTTCCTGGACCTGTTTTCTCATTTAGAAAATAAGAAAATGGACTCAAATGTTCTTTAAAGTGCCTTCTTTAATGATCTGTGTTTATTCTAAAAATGACCTGTATAATAAATCATTGAGGAAAATAGTGAGCCACATTATATAATGATATATTTGCTTTATCAAGGCACTAGACTGCAACATGGAGCAAGCCTTGTTAATATGATAGGAATTTTTAAAACAATATTAGGTTCAGATCTATTTCCACTCATTTATTTATACTTTTGGCAAATATTTATTGAATGCCTACTGTGTTCTAGATATGATGCTGGGAGCTCAAAGATAAATAAATATAGCTTTTGTGTAGTGAAGTGGAAACAAAATAACATTGAAAGAAAACAACTATTACTTATAGTCTACTTCTTGAATCATCTTTATAGGATTTATATCACATTTTCCTAATTTATTGACTACATTTTCTGAAATGAACTTTTATTGCTTCCCTCAAGCTATATTGTCAAAATAATTATTTAACTCTATATACATGTCTTATTTTATTATAATGTTTAGGACATCATTAGATGAAACTATAAACCAACTCCCTGGTATTTTAATGCCATTTGTCCAAATATTAAGCATCATTCTAAAAATTAAAAAATTAAGGGCAGTTTTGGTCTTATTCCACTGCTGAGAAACTGGCAAATTCAAGCCGCACAAACCTTATGACATAAATAATAACAGGAAATGTACTTTCTTAACAAGAAATGAAGATACACAGCTTGCTACACAAGCCAATTTTGAAGCCCTGGTTCATGAATTGACCAAATTCTTTTTTTTAATCTTTTTTTTTTTTTTTTTAAGTAGGCTCCATGCCCAGTGTGGAGCTTAATGCAGGGCTTGACTCATGATCCTGAGAGCAAGACCTGGGCTGAGATCAAGAGTTGGACACTTAACTGACTGAGCCACACAGGTGTCCCTAACTGATGAAATTCTTACACTAATAGGCAAAAAATGAAATGGATGAAGAAAATGAGCATAAGGAAAAATAAAATAAAAGAATGATTCATGATAATTAAAATTATCTTCTATAAATCACTATAAAATGATATTAAGGAAAATAATCCACATTTTATAGTAAAGACTACATATGTATTTAGTAACTATGGACTTTTTGAAATCCTTTGAAATCTTAAATAATAGTGGGGAAAAGGGAAGTATACTATAAAAAGTAATGCAGAAATAAGACTAAACTAAATATACTGAGATTCTCAAAATATATTTATTTTGTGCCAAAAATAACTTCTATGTTTTTGGCACAAATTATAGTACAGGTTTTTAAACAAATCCTTTTATTTCTATTGATATTTCAACAGAAATCATACAATAGACATTATCCACGTGTTTATAACTTCTATGTTTATAACCTATAAGATGCTGCTTTAGTTTTATTTTGTTTAGGGTCAACTTAACTGAAATAAAAAGAAACACATTTTCATTTATCTTTTCAAGGGAATCACATATGATGGAACTCTGTAATTTAAGGCTTATGTCACAACTAAAGTAAGTTGCTACCCAACTATTATTAGGCTTTGTTTGTACACTTAACAGTGACAATAGAGATACTGGGTGTCTCCTGATAATTAGTGACTAGCTAGAAACAGTTGATTGTCCTGTTCACGAATCCCCAGGAAAAAGTCTCCAAAGAAAGTCAGTATTACAATTCTTAAATTACCGTAGATAGAATGATTTGTAAGTTTAGGTGAAATGCATTTCATGGACACATTTCAGGAACTCAGAAAAAGAATTCTAAATGCATGATATTCCTATATTTATCTCAACTGGCTTTTTATTTATAATTAATGTTTTAAGAGGTGGTGTAGGTTCAGAGTGAGAAAAGATATTAATCTAGTCAAAGAAGTCTAATACTTAAGATAATAGTTATATTCCAAACGCTAAATACTAATGTTTCTGAGTACAGCATTACACCAGTCTTTAGAAATTGTTCCTTATTGCCTATGGAATAAAATGTAAGTAAACTCTTCTGCCCAGTAAACAAACCGTGCGCTCACCTAACAAACATTACCTCTCATGCCTTTTTGCACCTTTCCACAAGCCAGCTCACACCATTGCTAACATGTGTCCTATTCATTTCCACAGCAGCTTTACCCATGGTGCTGCAGAGAATAAAGTGAATTTTGTAAAAAACACCTGGAGAGTGGCTGTGGGTGGGTAAAGCCTGAAAATGAGGATAAACTTTATTTAAATATTAAATGCAAAATTATTTTTCACCATATCCTTGTATAAATAAATGCAGAAGTGAAAAAGCATCTAAAAATATTTTCTGCTTATGTCACACAGAGAAAAGTCAAAATTGGTTTTTATTTGCTGTGCTCTTCACTAAATTTTTCTTTTTAAAGTTAAAAAAGGTTGACTTTATGTACTTCTTAGATAGATTGGTTTCTTTCTAAAACACACATATTTTGGGGCGCCTGGGTGGCTCAGTCGGTTAAGCATCTGCCTTCAGCTCAGGTCATGATCCCAGGGTCCAGGGATTGAGCCCCACATTAGGCTCCCTGCTCAGTGGGGAGTCTGCTTCTCCCTCTCCCTCTGCCTGCCACTTCCCCTGCTTGTGCTCTCTCTCTCTTTCTCTGTGTCAAATAAATAAATAAAATCTTTAAAAAAATAAAACACACATATTTCTCAGATATAATTAAAACAATTCTTTATTATAGAGATAAGGCCTAGCCATGCTTCTAGGACATCACCTATTAGAATGTCTTTTTTCTCTGTTAAAATGCAAATTTTTAAAAGTGCCATATTAATGTCATAGAATAAATCTTAAATTATAATAGTAAAACAAATTCACCTAAAACTTAAAAGACAAACATCTCTTTTAAGCATTTTATTTCCTAGAAATCCCAAATTCTTCCTTTTACAAATCTATGCAGCTTCAAATATTAATATTTTTTAATATACGGCTGGTATTCAAATTTCAGATTAAATTTTAAAACAAGACAAATTAAAGAATATAATAAATATAAATATTATAAACAAAAACAGTAATGTAACAATGACTAAGCCAAATGTTTGGCCAGTATGCTCTATAATATTAGATTAGTAAAGACTTAAAAATTAAATAGATTCACCTTTATAGGGACTTTGTGAATAGTACATTAAGTAATTGATACAAAGCCCTAGACACTGCCTGGCACATAGTAAGGTTCAATTAATTATTAACTGGAGTGTTATCATAAAACATATCTTAGGTTAATATCAGTAAAAGTTCTCATTCAATAGCTGAACCAATTACATATAAATTATTGAGGCCATGGGGCGCCTGGGTGGCTCAGTTGGTTAAGCGACTGCCTTCGGCTCAGGTCATGATCCTGGAGTCCCTGGATCGAGTCCCGCATCGGGCTCCCTGCTCGGCAGGGAGCCTGCTTCTCCCTCTGACCCTCCCCCCTCTCATGTGCTCTCTGTCTCTCTCATTCTCTCTGTCTCAAATAAATAAATAAAATCTTTAAAAAAAAAAAAATTATTGAGGCCACAAGAAACAAGGAAGTGGCACTGTACTTAAATTTTAAATATACAAATGGAGTTTTGCACATATGGTATCTCCATTAGTGTGTCTAGAATTTTTGAGTTTTCAGCAGAATTTACTTTTGATCACATACAGCATAACATTGCCATGCAGAATGGGAAACTGGATGGAAGCAACTTGGAAGGTGGCTCACAGCAAGCCCCATTTACCCCTCCCAACACTCCGGATCCACGAAGTCCCCCAAATCCAGAAAACATTGCACCAGGTAACTATTCCCTTAGAAACAAGAAATAAACAATAAGTAAAATAAGTAGGATGAAACTGCTGTGCCCTTAAATATATGACTCAGGTCATTTGGATGCTTTAGTAAATGGTATCTAAATGACATGGCTTTACTCATTATATATCTATTTTGTGGTTAAGTTCAAGATAAATATAAAGATTCAGATCTAAGGAGTCAGGTAAAACATTTACTACGTTCTTTCAGATGGTTCATTGTATTTGTTGGCAATCATCTGTTATATTAAAAATTGAGTCACTTGTAATTACATTGAAATTCTGTTTGTATAGGACTACAATTTATGAAGTGCTATGATACATCTTGTCTTCTTTAATTTCAAAATAACTCTGATACATTTATTATAATCCTCATTTTACAAATTAAGAAACTGAGGTCATAAATGGCTATAAATTCGTATTGACTGATCAAGAATTCAATCCAGATACCAAATTTACAGATGCCTCATGAAAGTGACCTTGTGGAGATTACTATCATTATTCTCTGCTTCCTTAAAGGACTTTAAATGCAATTCTTCAAGATCACATATTTGTTTATTATCTTAAAAGAGAAACAGCAGATCCTTATCTAGTCAGTATATGTTATTCATAAATATTGTTAGATTTTGAAATATTAAATCTGTCACAAGAATTATCTATTTAGACAATACCTTTTCAAAATAACTGACAGCAAGTGTCTTCAAGTATTTCCTCTAGAGTAATGTACAAAGTAGATTTTTTAAAGGTCCAAATACTTTTATCTTGAAATTAGCAATATCTATGTCATATTTTTGCAAAATAAAAAGTAAATTTAGCAAAAGCAATTCTAGAATTCTTCTCAAACAGCAACAGTTTTTGAAAATATGTAAATAAAGCAACTGTATCATATTAAATCTTACTTAAAAATAAATAAACTGTCAGTCATTGAGGGGCTTAGATTTATTAGAACATTCTTATTGAAAATAGTGAAAAAAAGTATTGATAGACATAATAAAATAGCGCTGAAGGAGACCAAGTACACACTTAGAATGCATAGAACTCTGAAGTGAAGCATCATAATAAAGTTCTCAAATAGCTTTCAAGTAGCCTTTTTTTGTGGGGGAAAAGCAGAAAAGCAGGTAATCAGACCAACCTGGGTTCACCCTTCTGGCTCCTTCCATCCCTGCCCATTTTACTACTTTGTTGGGAAAGAAGGTAACTCTCTTTGAGTCTCAGTTCCTTTCATCAGTAAAATAAGGAAAACAAATCTCACTGCCTAGGGTTGTGAGAATTAAGTGTGATAGGTATAATCCCAAACATATAATAAAGTACAGTAGTCCTCCTTATCCACAGAGGATACACCCAAGACCCCAGTGGCTTCCTGAAACTGCAGGTAGTATCGAATCCTATATATACAACACTTTTTCCCATACATACATACTTACGATAAAGTTGAATTTATAAACTAGGAACAGTAAGAGATTAACAACAATAATAAAATAGAACAATTATAACAATATTCTGTAATAAAACTTATGTGAATGTGGTCTCTCTCTCTTTCTTTCAAAATATCCTATTGTATGGTACTTACCTTCCTTCTTGTGATGATGCAAGATGTTGAAATGCCGGCGTGGTGAGATGAAACGAGGCGAGTGATGTAGGCACTGTGACGCAGCATTAGGCTACTATTGACTCTGACTATGTGTCAGAAGGAGGAGCATCTCCTTCGGGACAGGCTCAGACTAGGATAACTGCCTTTAACTGAAACCACAGAAAGCAAAACCAAGGATAAAGGGGATACTACTGTACTTAGCTAAAGTTAATTCTTCCCTTATCAATTTTATATCCAAAACAGAATAGAATACATACATATTCTTTTAGCTCCAACCACTATTTGGCAACTTCTTACTTTCTAATGTTTGGAGTGTTTTTTCTTTGTTTTTTTAAATAGTGAAGAGACATATGGAAAAGTTTATGTTGGTCAGTCTGGTACTCTCAACACTATGTTAGAACTTTTATTATATGGTCAGCATTGTAAACTATGTCATTGCAAAAGGAATAAAAAAAATTCATCTCTACCCTCAAGGAATTCATCCATAAGGAGACAGTACAAAAGTTCATGTTACATTTGTTGTCTCACTTTCTCTCTGCGTACATAATTTAATATCATATATTTTATTTACTGTCATAAATATATATATATACATATGCATAAATATTTATATATATAAAGAGAATGTTTAAAAGTATAAACTCATACAGTTCTTTAAATCTAAATATCCAATTATTAAATATTAGGAAATGTCTATATAATATAGACTAAGAAAAGGGGGAGCTTGGAGGTTATCAGGTAGTTTGTCCTGAAATAAGACTAATGGATCCTTCCTTCTTGGTTGATAAGTTGAAAAGTATAGCAAATTGAGGAAGCAAACTTCAGCTTATCCTAATTTAGCAAAAATTTTTATTGGTTAACATGCTATGTATCCAAAAGCTAACTTTTTTCAAAATGGATCAATAAGAGTATTATGATGCCATAATATTGCAGGATTTAAGTTCCTTTGAATTAAAATCAGTTATGTTAAGGACGGTATTTTGAAATCAAATAAATGTTATCGTGTAGCATTGTCGAAATGTATTATATCTGAGAGCTTAAACATATGCACATTCTTTCCTGTACATAGTTCAGCATATCAGAAAAGTTATTAATTATATCTATAAAAAGAAATTGGAAAACCAGGAATATTAAAAAAAATGTGAAAAGATTAGGCCCTTTATCATATTTTAATGTAGTAGGTTATTATGAAACTCTTATTAAAGTGATCATAAACATGACGTAGAAACATTGAAAAGTATTCCAAGAGAAGTTGGTTAGGAATAAAATATACTAGAATGTATACTAGAATTACAGTTATGTGATCATTATGTTTATGGGTGAAAAAAAAACTGAGAAAAAATACACCAAGGTAAAATAATTGTATTAAGGTAGTGGGATTTCAAGGAATTTTTAAAAATATAAAATTCTAAAATTTCCAGTTTCTAGATGGCTGACATCTGATCACTTTTAGGAAAGGAATGGGAAATAAAATGTGCTAGTTATGATAATGGAGTTATGTATACTATACAAATGGAAAGAGCAAGAAAAGTAACTCTGCTTTCCTGGGGGAGACAGGAAAGCCTAAATAGAAGAGGTAACCTCAATCTAAGGCTTAAAATAAGAATTTCCAGGTAACAGGAATTAGAAAGAGCATTCCAGGCACAGGGAACTAATGGAACAAGTAGAGAAGCATAAGGGGACACAACAAGTGTCAAGTAGCTCCAAGTTCTGAGGCATAAAAATGTGAGAGGAGAATGGTAGGAAATGAGGCTGGATGAGGGTAGGGCCATATGTGCTGTGCCGAGTAATCTAGGTTTTTGTCATGGGGAGCCATTATAGCAACCTAGGAAAGGGAGGTCAATGACATGATCCAGTTTAGAAAGGTCACTCAGGCAGCAGTGTGGAGGGTCCAGGGGAGAGACTGGGGAATAAAGGATGAGTATGAAGGCTATTGTGAAAGTCCAGGCAAGAGGTGGTCAAGGCCTGAAACAAGGCAGTAGTAATGGAAATGATGAGGAAAGAGGGAATTTTCCAGAGCAAGTTTTCCCAATGTTCTGTTAGCAAATCCCTTGCCTAAGATTTGCAAGCCGTCCTTGAGACTTGCTGAAGCCAAACCTCTGGAGGGAAGAACACATTTGGCCCAAAGTGACTCAGAAACAAAGTTTGAGAGCCACTATTTTAGCAATCCTTAAGAAGTACAGCTGGTAATACTTAGTGATTTGCTGTGGGAAGGAGAGGAAGTTTAGGATAATGCTTCTGTCTTGGGCATCTGAGAGTAGTGTTGGCATTCACTAAGATAACCAACATGAAAGAAGAAGCAAGTAAAGAATGGCTACATATAGGTCTAGACAGATTATTAAGGGTGCCAGGGGATATTCATTTGGACAAATATAATGGATGGTGGAACAGAAGGGCCTGGAGATTAAAAAAGAGAGACAAAATCATCAATATTTAGGTCACAATTAAAACCATGAATACAAATGGAACTTTTTAGGTAGAATGTATAGTATAAGAAAAGAGCTTTGAGTAACTAAGTGGCAAGCAGAAAAAAGAAGTCTATCAGAAGAGACTACCATGAGATACTGGAGGCAATCAAAAGAAAATTAAATTACTGCAAACAAATAACTGCCTAGAGGGAGCATTATCAGCAAGATATTTTGGAGGAGATAAACTCTTTAGTGTAAAGAAAGGATAGGCATGATTGGACAGGAGAAAATAGAAAACATTTTAGAGAAGAGAAAGAGCATCAGAAAAACCTAAAAGTAAGAGTGATCAAATGGTAAAGGGTTTTGACATCGTGGAAAAGAGAATTATGCAAAAGACACAATGAGGTAGTACGATGGTGTAGATGGAGAGTACACAGCTGCTTTTGAATACTTGAAGAATGTCACTTGATGCATGTGAAAACAGTTTAAAGTTGATGTCAGAAATGTGTGTGATTTTTAAATGGCACTTACAAAAAATGTCCAGTTCCCAGAAGAAGTTGAGGAGGTGAGACTAGAAGCAGAAAAGTTAGGTAAGAAATCTTTAGGAACAAAGTAAACATGGGATGGGCACATCAGGGAATAAGACTGGGGCCTGATTAAGGCAATGGAAACAAGTTACTTCACCATTTTGAAGTTTTAATGGTTTGCAGATCACTCAGCAATTTAAGATAGACAAGACCTAAATATTACCTCTACCGAATCAGCCCCCAGAAGAGGGAGATTTTGTCTTCACTGCTCCTTCCCCAGCACCTAGACCACAGTAGACACTCAATATATATTTTTAACTTAATTCATTCACTATGGTATCTAAAGCCTACTATAAATTAACATAAGGGAAACAATTTTTCGAAATTAAATGAATAGTTTCACTGAACAAACACATACTAAGATAATCAAGGAAGAAATAACTGTATGATTTGGTATAACTAAACACTGAGAAAAGTGGTTTCTTTTGGAAAATTCTGTAAGTGTAAAGGGGTTAAAAATGTCTTACAGTTTCAGACTACTCTTTTCTGAGAGATCATAGAAAGGATGCATTCTTCATAAATTCACCCCCACTTGGAAAATTAAACATGGTAAAATGTTAGGTGGAGTTCAGTAACTCCTAGGCACTCTGTATTTATTTATTCTTGCTATATTTTTCCAAAGGATATTCTGGACCACTTAAGGAAATTCCTCCTGAAAAGTTCAACACCACGGCTGTCCCTAAGTACTATCAGTCGCCCTGGGAACAGGCCATTAGCGATGATCCGGAGCTTTTAGAGGCTTTATACCCTAAATTTTTCAAGCCTGAAGGAAAGGTAGAACTGCCTGATTACAGGAGCTTTAACAGGTAATCCAATTATCCTGGGTGACACTGTTGGCATGTAATACCGAGGATTTTATATTGTGGTATGGAGAACTGAATTCTCTGGCAGAAAAAGACATTTTCTTTTAAGAATAGACTCAAAATAGCCATATAGGATAAATCCTAAGCCTAGGCAAGGGCTGATTTTTGCAATATTACTAATATGGCAAGTCTGTGTAACTCCAGGCTCCAATTTACATTTTTTAAACCAGATTAAAGGTAATTTAAGGATTTGTGGCCCAAGACTCCAACATATGTATAAACCAAAACGTATGCTACTAAAAATATTGCCAAATAATATCTGCATGATAATACTCACAATAGATATCTATTTCTCCCTGTTACCCAATTTTAATAAATTCCATGGATATTTTAGATATATTTTTAATGGTCTCATAATCCATTCTTTGATCATTTAATTTTCATTTTAGAGTAAAGTATTTTTAGTATGGGGCGCCTGGGTGACTGAGGCAGTTGAATGTCCAACTCTTGAGTTCGGCTCAGGTCATGATCTCAGGATAATGAGATCCAGCCCCATGTCAGGCTTGTGCTGAGCATGGAGCCTGCTTAAGATTCTCTCTCTCTCTCCCTCTGCCCTCCCCCCCCATCCCCCACCCCCCGCTCACACACACATTCTCTCTCTTAAATAAATAAATAAATAAATAAATAAATAAATAAATAAATAAATAAAGTATCTCCAGTATGCTGTTTGGCACCACAGAAAAGTATTCCTAATTTATAGGCTGCTTAATGACTATTCATTTGAAAATTAATAAATTAAGGAGTAAGTCTTTGATTTACAAAAGAATACCACAAAGCCTGGATTTAAATAGTGATCTTCTTTAGTACTTTTAAAATTATTATACTATTGGAATGTTAGTTTTCACACACTACTGTAGTGGGAATATTAATGTCTATTATTAGTAATAGATCTACTAGGATTTCACCTAATACTATTACTAATTAGTAATGCTAATAGTATTAGTATTACATCTATTGAATAAATGAGGTATACCATAGAATTTAAGGAGAGATTGAGGAATGTCTGGGAAAGGGGATTGGAGGGCCATTCTAATAACTTTTTTCCAAAACAACCACGTAGAAAATTATAAAAAGTTAAACACTAAGGGAAAATGGAAAATAATGGAATCCTTGAGGCTTGTTTTTGAGATTAGTGCTTTAGAGATGCTATGTGACTTCTTGTGTATCTTGTGGCTTTCCTACCCCATGCCTGCTGAGCGGCTTGCTTCCAGTTTTACAATACACTCCTATATTTGGGTTGGCTATCAAAGATGCCTATTGTTTGAATAAATACCAAGTCAGTGCTATTTCAGTGAGAGAGAGAAAAAGAGAAGTTAACCTGTTAATACTTCTCCTTTACTTGAGAAAATTTTATTTCTTTTTATATACACATCGATATATAAATAAAAACTTCAGAGCTTAATGTTAATCAATATTACAGATTCTTAGATTCTTTTTTATGAACATAGTTTGGTATAAGTCAATGTACATTTCATTATTATTTCACTGGGTACAAATGTCATTTCATACAGATATGCCAATATTTTAGTCATTGCACTGATTTTATGAGACAGTAAATAAGCACTGATCAATTTTTAAAGAAAATTTGAGTATGGTTGACACAAGATGTTACATGAGTTCCGGGTGTACAACATAGTGCTTCAGCCTCTCTGTACATTATGCTGTGCTCACAAGTGTAGCTACCATCTGTCACCATACAGCGCTATTATAATACTATTGACTATATTCCTATGCTGTACTTTTATTCACATGACATTCATTCTATAACTAGAAACCTGTATCTCCTGCTCTCCTTCACCCATTTTGCCCATGCTCCCAATTCCCCTCCCCACTGGCAACCATCAGTTTTTTTCTGTATTTGTAAGTTTGATTCTGCTTTTTGTTTATTTGTTCATTCATTTGTTTTGTTTTTTTAGATTCCACATATAAGCGAAATCATATGGTATTTTTCTCTGACTGATTTCACTTAGCATAAGTGAAATTCACTTTCGGTCCACCCATGTTGTCAAAAGATCTCATCCTTTTTTTATGGCTGAGTAGTAGTATATTGTGTATATTCCAGTGGAATATATACCACATCTTCTTTATCCATTCACCTACTGAGGGACACTTGGGCTGCTTCCATATCTTGGCTATTGTAAATAATGCTGCAATATTCTTAGATTCTTTATCATTGTTAAATAACAGATGAAACAAAATATAATGATATGTAGGCAATCCCAAACAGGGAGCTCTAAGAGTCTTTTTGCCCTTAAAGTATATGTACTTGGCTACACAAAATTTGAGGCCTTGTCTCTTGCATACAATGCTCTAAAAGCTTACTTAAACAATTAAACAGTGTAACCATATCTTTGCCTTGAATGCTTGCTAAATAAAGGAGTATATAAAAAGTTACATAGGTAGGAAATGGAAATCCATTTCCAGCTACTAGTTTATATTAGAATAATTTCACAAAAATAACTAGAAAAGCTAATTATTATAAAGTGTTTGAAAAGCTATCAAGGAAATAAGGACTTAAGGGCCAAGCTAGACATGAGGTAACTTTAGAGATGTAAACACAACATTTGGTACCACTTTTCCCTGTTAAGGCATTTTGCTGATTTATTGGCAACAACTAATAAGCAGAGAAAGTGAGTGAACTTTTCAACAATCTTGAATCTGGGAAGGACAAAAATAGGAACATAGGGTCTGCTAGGAGGAGAGGCCCAAATATTCTAAGTTTTTAGTTGGGATTCTTATAGGCTATACCACTGGAATAAAGGTGAACAAGTAATAGACCAGCTTTCATGAAAGTAAATGCTGGTCCTAATCAATGATTTCCTAGGTTGGATAAAAATCACCTCTTTTATGTCAAACTGCCTGCCATGGCCAAAAGTAAATCATCTCTGAAAGAAAGAGAACACCATTCAGAGACTCAAATTATTTCTACAATTTTGCTCATCAGTCAATTAAAAATTATGAAGCATACTATGAGACAAGACCAAATGACTAAAAGTAAAGAGAAAAATAAACAAAAGAAACAGACACACAAAAGATCAAATTATTGGAATGTTGGCTACTCTAAAATAATTGTGAGAAATATGTTCAGGAAAATAGATAACAAGATGAAGAATTTCAGCAGATTGGAAATATTTTTAAAGAAATCAAATGGAGGGGCACCTGGGTGGCTCAGTCAGTTAAGTGTCTGCCTTCAGCACAGGTCATCATCTCAGGGTCCTGGGATCAAGCCCCATGTCAGGCTCCCTGCTCAGTGGGGAGTCTGCTTCTCCCTCTCCCTCTGCCCCTTCCCCCTGCTCATGCTCTCTCTCTTTCTCTCAAATAAATAAATAAAATCTTTTTTTAAAAAAGAATCAAATGGAAATTGTACAAAAATGAAAAATATACAGATATAACTTGGAGATATCATAAGTTCAGTTCTAGACCACCACAATAAAGTGAGTCAAATGAAGTTTTTGGTTTCCCAATGCATATAAAAGTTATATTTACACTATACTGTAGAATATTAAGCATGCAATAGCGTTACGCCTAAAACAACGTGTACTATCTTAATTAAAATATACTTTATTGATAAAAAATGCTAACCATCATCCGAGCTTTCAGAAAGTCATAATCACTGGTCATAGATAACAAGTTTAATAATTATGAAAAGTTTGTAATATTGTGAGAATTACGAAAACGTGATAGAGAAACATGAAATGAACAAATGCTGTTGGAAAAATGGGGCCAATATACTTTCTCAACACAGGGTTGCCACAAACCTTCAATTTATAAAAAATGCAACATCTGCAAAGCTCAGTAAAATGAAGCACAATAAAATGAGGTACGCATGTAATAACGAAATTAAGAAGTCAAAAGATTAAGTGGTTGGATCCATATAAAATTTATAGAAAATACAAAGAACAGAGGAACATGTTAAAAATACCAAGAGAATGTAATCAGTAAAATTCAGTCTGTGGGAAACTCTATAGGACAAATGATCCAGTATTTTCAATAAATAAATGCAAGGAAGAGATTAAAGGAAAACTCCATAATGTAAAAATGTTTTAAAAGATATTTTAAAAAGACAGGCAAAACTAAACCATAGTATTTGGAGATACAGAATTGGGTTATTAACATATAATGAAAGGTTTTTTTATATTTTATAAATTGGTATTACCTTAAAAGTCAAAATATTGACTACAGCTAGGGTCAGGAGATAGCTGGGATTGAGCAGGGACATATTTAGGGCTTCTGGAGGAACTTTTTTTTTTTTTTTTAAAGATCTTATTTATTTATTTGACAGAGAAAGAGACAGCTAGAGAAGGAACACAAGCAGGGGGAGTGTGAGAGGGAGAAGGAGGCTTCCCGCTGAGCAGGGAGCCAGATGCGGGGCTCGATCAGGGCTCAATCCCAGGACCCTGGGATCATGACCTGAGCTGAAGGCAGATGCTTAATGACTGAGCCACTCAGGCACCCTTTCTGGAGGAACTCTTTTTTTTTTTAAGATTTTTATTGATTTATTTGACAGAGAGAAACACAGCGAGAGAGGGAACACAAGCAGGGGGAGTAGAAGAGGGAGAAGCAGGCTTCCCGCAGAGCAGGGAGCCCGATGCGAGGCTGGAGCCCGATGCGAGGCTGGAGCCCGATGCGAGGCTCGATCCCAAGACCCTGGGATCATGACCCGAGCCGAAGGCAGACGCTTAACGACTGAGCCACCCAGGCGCCCCTCTGGAGGAACTCTTAACATGTGTAGTATACAAGGTTGTTCACTTTATAATAAGCTATTGTCCATTTTTATCAGGTTTTCTGTACTTCTGTTATATTTAATGATAAAAATGTTTTTAAAAATTAAATAAATAGATTTCATGGCAGATTAAACACAGCTGAAGAGAGGATTCATAAACTGATATGGAAAATGATCAAACTGAAGCAGAAAAAAGGATTCAAAATGCAGTAAAATGGCAAAAGATGCACCTGGGACAGTAATAAAAAATGCCAATATACATGTGTGATTAGAGTCTCATTAGGGAATAAGAGAGAAAATTAGCCAGAAGCAATATTTGAGGAGTTAACAGCTAAGAATTTCTCAAAACTGACAAAAGATATCAAGGTTCAGGTTTAAGAAGTCCTACACAGCCCAGGAAGGGTAATGTAAAGTAGACCATGCAAAGGCACATGACTGGAAATCTGCTGAAAACCAAAGACAATAAGAAAATCTTAAAACGGGGCGCCTGGGTGGCTCAGTTGGTTAAGCGACTGCCTTCAGCTCAGGTCATGATCCTGGAGTCCCTGCATCGAGTCCCGTATCGGGCTCCCTGCTCGGCAGGGAGTCTGCTTCTACCTCTGACCCTCGCCCTTCTCATGTTCTCTCTCTCATTCTCTCTCTCTCAAATAAATAAATAAAATCTTTAAAAAAAAAAAAAGAAAATCTTAAAACCAGGGGAAAAAAGATAACTATCTTAAAAGGGTAAAAATAAGACAACTGGAATTTATAGAAGACAATGGAATAACACCTTTAAAAATGAAATAAATAACTGCCAGCCTTTAATTCTATATCCAGTGAAAATATTCTTTAAAGGTAAAAGTTAAAATGAAAACATACTTACACATTTTCAGACAAAGGAGTTGTTTTTTGACCCCTGCTAGACAATGAAACAATAATAAACAGAAGGAGAAGGAAAGGAAAAATAAAATTATCCTTATTCACAAATGGCAGGATTATGTCCACATGAAATTCAAAAGCAGCAGGTTAGTAATTAGAATTAGTAAATAAATTTAGTGCAATCACAGAGTACAAGGTCAACATAAAAATTAATGACATTTTATCGTCTTGGACATCTTGGACATCCAAGATAAGTTTTACTTATGTACTGAATCAACTTTGAGTCATAAAGACTCTTCAATTCACTAAGTCAAACGACAAAATGTGGGACATTGAATCAGCTCTTTGCATCATGAATGGGACAGCAACCTGGTTTGACATCCCTTAGACACACACAGCCCAAGTAGGCTGACATTCCTAAACACACTGCTCTACTTAGAAAGTGATCTTGTAAGGCCCCATATTCCCCAAGAATTATCTCGTGGGGGTGTGGCATAGAGTAGTGACTAGAAAAACAGGCCTCCCATGAGTCAGGCCGACTGGGTTTAAATCCTGGTTCTTCTACGACTTAATAGCTGGATGACTTGGGGCAAGTCATTCAACTTAGCTCTGTCCCTATTTCATCTATTAAAAAGGGATATAAGTACAGCCAGTTTATAAGGTTGTGAGGATTTAATGAAAAAAATCATATAAAGCCTTTGTATACAGAGTATGATCCACAGACCAGTAGTACTGGCATTCCCTGGGAACTGGTTAGAAATGTGGAATCTCAGGACACACACTAGACTGACTGAATTAGTGTTTGCTCTTTAACAAGACTCCAGGGTGACTCCTCTACCAATAGAGTTTGAGAAGCATGTAAAAAAGGGGTCTGTTATATTAGTACCTAGTCAATAAACAATAGCTTTAATCATTACTATGCCTTCTGAAGTTTAATAATCATAAAGGACCTGAAATGAGAATCTAAGTTCTTCAATTTCTTTTCTAAACTGATCTCTTTAACCTCCAGAGTAATGGTTTTAGGCCCTGGATGTGAAAGTCTTTACTGATACGATTGCTAAGTACTACCTTGGACTGAGGTTACTGCACCAATCAGTGACTTGTTATTATCCATATCTTCCACAGCAATTTGGGGGAAATATCATCAGGTCAGTTATCCTGAAAACAGATGCAATAGAAAATAAAACATACTGCTCTTCAGAGAGGAGCAAATTAGAAGAAGACAAGAAAATTATGGGAAACAAGACAGAGATTCTATACCATGTGACACCATGTACCATCTGTTCAGCCATTGTTGAGATCTTCCATCTACTCTGTGGATGTTCCCTTCACTGAGAATTTTAGTGTCTGGCTCCCTGTCTTCCTCCTCAGGACTATTCCTGTCATACTTCTTGGTAGCTTCACTATCCATATACGATTTAATGAACTCTCCACCCTTTCAAGTCTTTGACTGTCTCATTTTAAGGACTGCTTTCTCAATCCCACCTCAGCCACTCTTGGCTTTTTTTTTTTGTTATGTTAGTCACCATACAGTACATCATTAGTTTTTGATGTAGTGTTCCACGATTCATTGTTTGCATATAACACCCAGTACTCCATGCAATACATGCACTCTTGGCTTTTCTTAAAGTTTGTCATTACCAATACCTGTGTTGCCTTCAAAAATCTCAATTTCAAGCACCCCCCCATCACATTGTATCTTTACCTTTCAACTTTTATTCAATAATACTTTAGCTCCACATGTCAAAGCCATCCCATATTTCAGAGTCCATCAATCACTGTCTCCTTACTTAATCAGACTCCATGGTCTCTCGCTATTGTCACACAAAAATTAACATATTCATGAAAGATCACAGAGTGACTGAGCTACAAAGAAAATCAGATCTCTTCCTGGCTTTAAAATAATCTCCATTATATTGGACAGTCCCTATAGTCTTCCCAGTTCCATTGTCCAAATGTGTATGAGGATCTTCTAGGTACAATGCATTATACAAGTATATTGTGATGAGTTACAAAGATATGTCAGAGCGAATTCCAGTCCTCTTGGAGTACAGTTTGGCAAAAAATAAATTAATTAATTAAAAATAAGGCAGATATATCAATGGATGTAATGGAAGATAGGAAATGGGGTTACAGGCGAGGTAAAAATAGAGTCCATGGAAACTTAGACGAGAAAGATTTACTTCTGGCTGTGGGAGATTAGGGAAATCTTCAAGAAGAAAGCTACATATGTTACTTAAATAACATACTTAGAACTTAAAGAACTTAAAGGTGATTTGGAAGTGCAAATTAGAACTTAAAGTTATAACGTAAAGGAGACTTAGAAATGTAGTACTAAGTGTCAGAGTACTCCAACAGAGAAAAAAAAGAGTATGACTAAAGGTAGGAGAGCATAAAGGAGAAGAGTAAGCCGTGCATTCAGTTTGGCTGGAATGAAGGAGGCATAAAAAAAGAACAGGGCAAACAAATGATTGACCTGTCTACTGGGATGTCAAAATTGTTTTCCACCCACACACCAAACCTGTTCCTCTCTGTCTTCCACCAGCCAGTTGCTAAAACTCTAAATGTACAACTATTCCTTGATTTCTATATTTCTTTGACAATTTCTATCCATTTTACCAGAAAATCCTGTTGACTCTACTCCCAAAACCCATCCTGAAACCACCTACTACTTTCCATCTTCATGGAAAACACCTGAAATCCAAGCCACCATCATTTCTCACTTGAATTGCCACAATATCTTCTCTCCTTCCACTCTTGTCCTCTTATAATCTATTCCCAGAGTAACAGCAGCCAGAGTAACCTTTCCAAAAATTTAATCAGATTACATTACTCCCCTGCTGAACATTTTACAGTGTTGCCCTTCACCTAGAATGAAATTCATATTCCTTACTTGGACAAAGTCCCATATAATCCACCTCTCCGTCCTCTCTTCTCTCTATCAACCTTTACCTACATATCTACCAACATAAGCCTTCTTTCTTTTCCTGAACATATCGACAATATCTCTGCCTTAGATTCTTTGCATTACCTACTCTCTGTGCCTGAAATGCTGATGTGTTTCAGCTGTACTGCCCATGGCTAACTTCTTACCATCAGATGATTGTTTAAATGTCACCTCTTCAGAGAAGTCTTCCCCAACTAGCTAGTCATTCATTTATGCCCTAGTGGATTACACTATTTTAATTTTCTGCATAGTTCTCATTACTATTGGATGTTTTGTCTATATGTTTATTTTTTTATTGTCTGTCTTCATTGGAGTATAAGAGCGTGGGGCGCCTGGGTGGCTCAGTTGGCTAGGCATCTGACTGTTGATTTCAGCTCATGTCATGATCTGAGGGTTGTGAGATCCAGCCCCACATCAGTGTAGAGTCTGCTTATTCTCTCCCTCTCCTTCTGCCCTTCCCCCCACCCCATGCATGCATGCTTTATCACTCTTAAAAAAAAAAGAATATAAGAGCTCAAACTTTGACTCCATCGTTGCCTGTTCCATCCCTAACAGAAATGTCTGGTGCTGAATGAATAAATAAATTAATGGCTAAATCAAAGAAAGCTGGAATGTTATGTGGGGACTTGAATGACAAGATAAGAAGTTGGACTTTATTCAAAAGAAAAATAGAATTTTGAGGTCTTTGAAGTGGAGATAGAAAGATGCAAAAGACACACTTCTTGCCTTCAAAGACTTTATGATTCACAAATTATACCAAACCATATTACAAAAAAACAAACTCAGACCAAATCATATTATGAAAAAAAAGCCAAGTGTCATATCATAAGCACCAAGTGACTGACATAAAACAATGCATGCTATAGGAATTTGGCTAAACTACAGCATGCAAGCTGGGATAATTGAGAGGAAGTTGGAACTTAAAGGCCACAAGACATACACAGGTGGAAGGAAGGAAGGGAGGAAATATCTAAGCAGGGGAAACATGTTAGCAAAGACACAAAGGCAAGAAATGTTTTCAATGAGCTCAGGGTATAGAATAGATTAGTTTAGTCCCAAACTAAGAGTACATACAAAGGGACTTCATACCAATGTATTAACAAATATCTGTTTTATCATAAAAGCATGGTCCTTAAATAAAAATGCTTGCCTCAAAGATCAAAAACAGAAAATTGTACTAAGAATATAATATAACAACATGCCCATAGAATCACGAATTAAATTGTTTTCTATTTTCTGGCAAGTAAATTTGAAAATTAATTAACATATTCTTTTTCTTTTCACTTCCCACAGAGTTGCCACCCCATTTGGAGGTTTTGAAAAAGCATCAAAAATGGTTAAATTCAAAGTTCCAGATTTTGAGCTACTACTTCTAACAGATCCCAGGTTTATGGTTTTTGCCAATCCTCTTTCTGGCAGACGGTCCTTTAATAGGACTCCAAAGGGATGGATATCTGAGAATATTCCTATAGTGATAACAACTGAGCCTACAGAGGATACCACTGTACCAGAAACAGAAGACCTATGAAAAGAAAGTTTTATTTGCCACAAAACCCTCTAAACATAAATGTTGCTGTTTTATTATTCTACTTACTGGCAAAGCCACTTACACTTTTCATTAGCAGCAATAATTTAATAGCAATTTAGCAATCTTCCTTTTATCACATTTAAATTCAATCTCAGATCAAACACTAATAAACAATTCGAAATCTTGCTTTAAAAACTTTCAACTCACTTGTCTTTATTCATAATTTTGTTTTCACCTGATCTAAACAACCCAGCCTTTTCACTGAGAAAGTCCAGAAGAGTAACTGACAATAAAAGCTTTTATCTTCTTTTCCTTTAATATGAGCTATTTTTGAATAAGTTTTTCAAGTGGAATCTAGAATTAAAATGCAGTGCAAGATATTTAGACTCATTTGGAGTTTTCTTTAAGGGATGAAAGCTATGGAAGCTGATATACAAACAAAATTGATGGAGAAAAGGGTTGGAAAGGGTTCCTTTCTGGTGACCGGGATAAAACAGCATGTCTGGATAAAGATTTTTCATTAGTCATTCTTAGAATCTAAACTGCTTGTATTTTTTGACCAGCTTTGAATCACTAGGTAACTATTCCAATGACATTCTCCAAAGTTCAGTTGGGTTACTATATTCATTTAGTATTAAGTCAAGCAGACAGAGAGACAATGACTCAACGAACATCATACTTGTCTTAATGGTCAGGGTGTACTTGGAATTCAAGCTCCATAAATCCCAAAGCTGTGTGTTGATTAGGTTTGACTTTATGTATGCATTTTTAGAGGAGTAATAACAAATAAAATATATGCTTATATACATCTAAATCTAAATATATATACATGAGAGAGAGATGTATGATTTGAATTAGCAGCACTTTTTTTTTTTTCTGAAACTTTAAAGTCTACTTAGTCCTTAAATACTTGGGAGTATATGTTATAAAATGCAAACAAAAACAAGAAATGAAAAGAGTACAAAAGCATCTGAAAGCAAGGTAGCACACATCAATCATGAGATATGTGAACATATTGATATACAAGGCTCAAACTAATATAAAGTTATAGATCTGTCTTAAAATATGATAGAGGGAGTAGATAGCATAGAGCTGGTAAGAAGTAAGTATCAGTTTTTTCCATTTCAATTCAGTTGAGAGTTCTGTGATAGATGTTTATGCCAGAGAAGGAATGCCTCAGTCATAGAAAACTATGCACCAGGCTAAGTTTAGGAAGGAGAATGGATCATAAAGAAAATGCCACATAACAACATTACATATTTACAAAAGAATCTGTGTATTCAGTGTTGGAATTGGTGGTTGTTTTAATCATCCTCTAGTCTTGTAAGCAGAGAAATTTTTTTAAAAACTGCTAATGAAAAAATGCAATCTCTAGAAAGTAGCAATATCAAAGTATTGTATTAATACATACTGAAATTATAGAGAATTTGTATAATTTAAAATATATCTTTAAGATAACTTAGTTTTATTTAAGTTTTGGTGTTTATCTGTTTTAAAATAATAACATTGGCATCTGTGATAAACTAGATATAAGGCTCCCATCATGCCATTTTTTGGTCCATTTTTAATGTTTTAAAAAATAAAAATTAGTCATATTCTATTATGCATTATGAAGAAATCATTTAGTTTTTATTAGCAGTTTGAAATGAGTTATCATTTCTCATTAAATTGAAATTTTATTGCATGCTTTCAACCATCTCCAAGTAATTAAACTGTATGCTCAATATCACCATTCTGTCAACCACCGAAAGGGGGCCCAGCGATTAAATATGCTAGCTAAAGAACAATACTCCCAGCTCTGCAACTCCCATAAAGCAGTATTTAAAAAGGGAAAATCTTAAGTTTTTTTGTTTTTTTTTTTAAGATTGGATAGAAAATGATGGAATAACTCTCTGTTCACTATTGTATTTCTTCCTTTCCTGGAAGTGTGTATGAATTTTAGCTCAGCTGTCTGACACCTTTAGAAATGCCAAAATGTCGGGCACCTGGGTGGCTCAGTTGGTTAAGCGACTGCCTTCGGCTCAGGTCATGATCCTGGAGATCAAGTCCCGCATCGGGCTCCCTGCTCAGCAGGGAGTCTGCTTCTCCCTCTGACCCTCCCCCTTCTCGTGTGCTCTCTCTCATTCTCTCTCTCTCAAATAAATAAGTAAAATCTTTAAAAAAAAAAAAAAAAAGAAATGCCAAAATGTCATACTCTGGTTGCTACACAATCGAGAATTTGAAAGGAATTTTGAATAGGTTTCCATTGCCCTGAAAAACAGCTAAATTTTTCCAAGTCTGAAGAAATATGAGAGTCTATTTAGAACAGCAGAAAATCTGTGATATCTTTTCCAGTCATATTTGTATACATGAAAAATGGAAAAAGGAGAAAGAAAATTAAAAGAAAAAGTAAAAGAATAAAAATAACTTTCATTGATGGACTATTAAATGCCAGGCACTGTACTCATGGTTTTATAAAGGCTTCTTAACATATATTTGTAATATTTTATTTACATAATTATCCTGTGAGTAATGTATTAGAAATAATCTCAATATTATATAAGAAAATTGAGCCTTAGAGAACTAAGGTGATTTGCTTAATTCTAGGAGAACTTGGTAAGTCTGGCTCTAAAATATATTCAGCCTTAGGCTATTTTTTTACATTAGACAAAATAAGAATAAATCTCCATTATCTTAGTTTGAGGCAAATACAGCTATAAACTGGACAAATTCAGAGACCCCCTCCAAAGTCACTCAGGCACTCATGATCAGAGAAGGCTGCTCTGTCAGGCTATACTGAACATGAACCCAATAAAACAAGCAACATGCATATTTAATTTTGAAATTTGAGAACCACAAAAGCGAACTCTGATTAAATTTGCTCATTTCTGCTCAGCACTGTGTATCTTCCTTTTCTTTCCCCTGCAGAGGCAAAGGAGGAAAGAAGAGGAAAGAAAGGAAAGGAGTGCATGTCACTAAGTACCGTAAGGTTGAAAGAAATCATCTAGTGTGATAATACACCAAAGCCATTCCTTTAAAGAAAATATTTTCTACTTTACAAAACTAGACAGAACTCTCTCAATTTCCATTATACTGTTCAACAGACTTCCGGATCATGAAATTATATCTCTTATTTTATGTAAGCCAATTTCCTGATGATCAGCTGGCCAATTGTTCTCTAGATAATAACTAGAGCCACATTAATAACTAGAGCTATGGTTAAAAAGACCATTCTTGGTTTTTAACTCTACTCCCTTCAATCATTTCTCAAAGTTAGGATTTTCCATTTCTTAACTCACTATTCAAAGGCACTTGATAATTAAAAATAACTAATTACAGGTCATTACAGAATCAAGGCAAATATAAACAATAATTTTGAGTCTAAGTGACCATTTATTGAATCCATTTAAACTTTTACATTTTCTAAATAGATCCATTTATAAATGTTTTAGCAGCTTGGAAATGGAGGGAGCCAATTATTCTTGCAAAGGCTAATGTGGAGCAAAATGTCCAGTCGTGAGTATGAAAAGAACATCCTGAACTTTCCAACTCAGGGCACAGCTGTACCAGCAGACTTATTAATTCTGGAATTTCCTCACTCTGCTGCTTAGGCAAGATAAAACTTACATGACATCATTGCAGTTTCTCAGCCACAACTGCTTTTTATTAAGCTTAGGGAAGTATTGCTTTGAATGCTTCTTATGAAAAATACTTTCGACCTCCACATGCTCTATTCTGTAGGAAGAAGAGTGGTTTGCTTTCTATGAAAGGTGGAAGAGTGACAGCTTCTGCTCAGAGAACAACAAGGGGAATCTACTGATCAAAGCACTTCACCAATATATCAACAAGTTTTTGGAAAATTATAATACTTTAAAAAGTTCAACTTTCCAGAGCCAAGAAAAAAAATAAGTAAAATTGTGTAAAGATTTCCAGGGCTGAAGCTGGAGTGTTATCAGATAAAGAACAGGGTGTGTCTCTATTTGAATTCCTTAGAAGGGCTGGATTTCAATCCAGGAATAGAAACTTTTTCTGCTTTCTCAATATAATGTGATATCAATAGGAATATTTGGTCCGTATGGGCAGATGGGGGGGAAATGCTAATTTTAAGAGGTTATGGTTCAGCTCCAAAAAGAATGTGCTTATTTTTCTGTACTGTGTTATGTTTTACTGTGTTATATTTTGAAACACATTTCAGTGACAGCTTAGGCACTGTAGGGGATGGAGATGTTTCAGGAAACAGGACCGGAAAAAGTCAGAAGGAAAAAAGATAAATTCAGTGTCATACCCTATTTTAAAACTGCTGATTGAAGAACTAGTATAGAAGCTGCAGCACTAGCAAAATAAATTTAAATGAAAGGGGCAAAAAAGGAATGCCAGAATGGAGCAGGCTGAAAGGAAGTTCATGCTAGCCTGGGCAGGAATTAATTGTGTCATTTAGTGCTTTCTGCAGGTTTCTCCTCATACCTTTTGAAGTACTTCTAATTCTTCATGTACACAACTGCCCCCCAAACAGATACTCTCAGTACATTTTCTGTATCATCACGTACTTACAGATAACATAAAAGTGGTCATTTTGAAGGTGCCAGCTGGGGGCTGATCTACCACAAATCAGCGATGTACTCTCAAGCAATTCACTTCACTCTGTAAATCCGTTTTCTCCAATTCTTTATGTGACTCAAGTGCTACCTCTGTCTGAGACCTTCCCTGACCATCCTTAATCCAGAGCATATATTTCTAACACCTTATTGTGCTTTTTTTAAAAGATTTTATTTATTTATTTGAGAAAGAGAGAGCATGCGCACATGCAGGGGGTAAGGGGGAGAATCCCATGCAGATGCGGGGCTTGATCTTGCGACACCGAGATCATGACCCAAGCCAAAATCAAGAGTCGGACACTTAACCGACTGAGCCACCCAGGTGTCCATTATTGTGCTTTTTTAAAATAGCACTTATTACTCCCTAACATAATATGTTAGTCTGGGTCCTCTGAGAAGCAGATGTCAAGGTGGGGTTAAATCTGAAAAAATTGTATTAGGAAAAATGCCCTCAAAGTGAAAAGGGGGAAGGAGTCCAGAGGGCTGGGAGAGCCAAGAGACTTCAAGGAGTCTCTTGTTCCTGACTGTTCCCCACTGACTTGTTCCACACTAGCATGCAGTCGAGGGAAGATGCAGTGCAGCTGCTGGAGGATCCTTGAGCCAAAGTCACCTGCAGGAGAGGCCCTGTTTCCCTGAAGCGGTTCTGCCTTAGTGTCCCTGTCACAGTCAGTCATCGGCTGGGAACAGACTGGAAGGCAGCCTAGGCCCGAATGAAGTGATGGAGGTCACAGTGCACCAGAACTGGGGCCCTTGGTCAATAATGTTGTTGGACATCTGCAAGGAGCATTCTTATGACCCACCAAAGTAATATACGTATTTGTTCCTTCCATGTTCATCTCGCCCACCAGAATGAATGTTCTCTCAGGGCAGAAACTTTGCCTTTTTTATTAATTGCTCTATCCTCTGTGCCTGGTACATAGTAAAGAACAATAAAAATGTGTTAAATGAATAAATGTATCTGAATTATGAGGATAATATTAGTTGCTATCTTAAAAATAAATGCATTATAAAGTATACTACCCCACACATGGTAAGTCCCTCAATAAATGTTAGCTATTGTTATGAATATAATAAAAATATATCAACATCATACAGTAAGAAATCAAAGGCACTGAGAACTAAGCTAGATTCGAGGTTACACTGAAAATTCTTTGGGATAAATATACTTGGCTCTGATTTGGAATTACTTTATGTTGGAGCAAGGAATTTATTAAATACAGACATAGATAGAAACACTAAACTGACTACCTTTTTTGGATAAGCATTAGCTCCATTCTCCAGACTCAAAATTGCAGTTAAGATAGCCTTTTTAGGATCTTGATAGAATAGTCTTCCTTCCTGTGAGCTTTTCCATATTTTGTATGTCATTTAAGAATTTTTTTTCTTAGTACTTGGACTCTATTTAATGTCACACCCGGAACAAGAGCCAGCTTGGGAACCCACAGTCAGGACAGAGTCACATGGCCCATGGCTCACCAGGACCCACATTCTCCCAGCCCACCCTGTGCTGACATAAGCAAAGGAGCCTGCATAACAAAGGTGTGGGACTTAGAGGTTTTCACAGATCACTTACAGCTTTTTATTTTTATTTTTTTTTTAAAGATTTTATTTATTTATTTGAGAGAGAGACAGAACATGAGACAGGGGAGGGTCAGAGGGAGAAACAGACTCCCCACTGAGCAGGGACCCAGAGGCGGGGCTTGATCCCAGGACCCCAGGATCATGACCTGAGCCGAAGGCAGACGCTTAACCAACTGAGCCACCCAGGTGCCCCCACTTACAGCTTTTTAGAGCCCTCATAAAATGAGCTCTCAAACCAGCCACTTTTTGTAGAAACTCAGACACCAGGTGGGTGGGTCAGGTGCGCTCTGGTCTTCTTTTGTTTCAATCTAAGCTTGTTCCAAATCCTCTCCAGGGCCATTCTCCCCATGAAGAAGGCGATGGCAAAATTAGGCCGTGCCAGTCTCTGTTATAAAACATGTGTTTCTGAAAATTTTTACTTAAAAATTCCTTGTAAAAGTCAGCCATTTCTTCCACATTCAATGTCACTTTTTGACCTGACTCCGCTTCAGTTCCCAGGCCTTTAGCTTTTAATCTTGAGTGAATAAATTCTTCTTTTTTCTTATGAAAAGTCAAATTCTATTTTGCACAGAATTGTTGGTTACATCCTTCTGTATTTTGTCTTAACTCTCTTAGCTTTTGTTCCAATGGTGATTCAACTTTCAGGGATGTCAAAGTGAACAAATCAAAGGTTTGCATTTTTATCTGGGATTCCTATCCAATCATGGCAAGATGTTCTTGGCAGAATCTTGAGACCCTGCTGCGTACCATGCTTGTGCTTGGGGGTGGGAGGTAAGCTGACAGCTGGGACCAATGAAGTTGTTAAAGAAAGGAAAGAGAAAAGTCCTCTTGGGGGCAGCAAGACTGCCATGTCCCAGGCAGCCTGTCACTTAAGAGTTTTTAAAAATCAGTATAGCGGATACTTTCCTTGATCAGTGTACCCTACCTCTTCAGAAAACGCATCACACAATCAGAATGGAGTTCCTATGGAATTGATGGCTACATAACCCTTTTTTTTTTTTTTTTCCCAACTAAAATGATTTTTCCTTTAAATTCCCGTTTGGAATGTTTCAAATCACAGAGCATGTCGCCCCTGGGGCGCCTGGCTGGTTCAGTCAGTGGAATCATTGACTCTTGATCTTGGGGTTGTGAGTTTGAGTCCCCAAGGTGGTGTAGAGATTACTTAAATTAAAAAAATTTTAATTAAAAAAAAAGCCATATTGCCTCTAGATTCTAATGTTTTGGCACAATTATCTCTAGAGTATAGTGAATAAAAACAATCACTCCCATTCCCTTTCAGGGGTGGGCAAGGGGTAGAGAGGGTCCTGCTTTGCTTAAAGAAAGTAGGCATCTGGAATTCATAACCAGGGGAAGGAGTTGATTCCTCTATGAGCTGATGCTAAAATAATGAAAAATTCACCTAAATGCAATCTACCTGAAATAACCTTTTCTTCTTTTCCACCTTACCTTGTAAAGGCAGGCAGGAATACTTTCCAATTACCACTCTCAAGCTTAATTTTAAAACTCACTTTCTAATATCCATTTTACCTTAATTCTACCTATGTGAAATATTGGGGCTAATGAAGATTCTACAACATAGCTGATTTACCTTAGGTCCCAGGCCTCCTGCACAAGGCTCTGTTCTGGGCCATGCAACACTCCAGGCTCAGCACCTATTTTGGAACATAAAGTCAAATGTGAACATGGGCCACACTTATTTAAGAAAAATATTCTTTTCTTCTGATACATAGAAAGAGATGTGAACATAGTATATGATTACAGTTTTCTCACAAACTCATCAAAATAATAAAAACACATTAAACTTATCATAAACTTACCAAACTTTTTTAGGTATAGACTGAATGTATGTGTCTCTTCTAAAATTCATATGCTGATATCCTAACCCTCAATGTGATGGTATTAGCAGGTGGAGCCTTTGGGAGGTGATTTGATCATGACGGTGTAGCCCTCATGAATGGGATTGGTACACTTATAAAAGAGACATCAAAGAGCTCCCTCACCTCTTCCCCCACATAAGTACACAGTGAGATAGTCATCTATGAATCAGGAAGTGGGCTCTCACTAGACACTGAATCTGCTGGCACCTTGATCTTGGGCTTCCCTGCTTCCAGAACTGTGAGAAGTAAATTTCTGTTGTTTATAAGCTACCTAGTCCATTATATTCTGTTATAGTAGTCCAAACAGACTAAGACACATAGCAACACAGAAAAATCATATTTTCAGATGCATATATGTATAAATACATCAGTTATGGTTAATGATCATACTTATCAAAATTATTAGACTATGCCATTTGTACAATTCCATACCCTGATGCTTACTTAAGTGTTCTCTTGTTAGCATAGCAAAGGACATTAATGTTTTAGATATAATAAGAATAAGCAAAGATAAGTTATTATTTTCCAAATGTCATCCACTAGAACTATGTTAATAGTGTAATAAAACACTCTCTTTGGTTTAAATGAACAACCATCAAAGAATCAAAGAACTTTATATACTATCTTGAAATTTTCTAGATCAATTCCCTCATTTACAGAATGGAAACTTAGAGAAGTTAAGAAACTAGCCCACTCTCACACTGCACATCTAAAATTAGGACACAAGAATTCTGCTTCTGATGTCACATTCCTTCCACTATCTTATTCTCTCTCTCCTATCTCAGTTGAGAACATAGTCATCCACAAAGACATAAGCTGCACATCTTCTGGTGGCATACTGTAAATGATTTCATATTTATCTATAACTATATGGATATAGCCTTATATAATTTGTACATCTCATTTATTAACCATAGAGGATTAAAACTGTGAATAAGGGTAATGTTAGCAAAATGTGGAGCCAAAGAGCAATGGCCTTTTTATAATGTTAGGAAGTTTTTAATGGGTGAAAAATTGTTAATGTGATAATATCAAACCAAAATGAATATTTTTTTCTAACCGGAGGGAGTAAATTTCCACACTATATTGAAGGGGGAACTGCTTCTTCTGTTAAAAACCTCTTGCTCACATCTTTCAAACTATAGTTTTGTTCTGTTAGGGGGTCTAGAAATCAATTTCATTGGTTATGATCAGAAGATTTTCAAATGAAATAGAAATGAATAAAA
This sequence comes from Mirounga leonina, assembly GCF_011800145.1. Lineage (NCBI taxonomy): Eukaryota > Metazoa > Chordata > Mammalia > Carnivora > Phocidae > Mirounga > Mirounga leonina. The sequence continues at coordinate 17,056,297 of NW_023270702.1, forward strand.
TATCAGAGTGCATCACTCAGTCATAATACTGTTTTAAGAAACTATTGATTTTGTTTTATACATGTCCATGTGAACTGGATCATAGTGTAAAATATATACTGCTTTCTCTAGGTTACAGTCTACAGTGTTTGAAAGTTACTCTTCTACCTACTGCTAGCTGCTGTTTGAAATTGAAAGGTCAGCACAGTTTTTAGCAACTGAGATGGCTTTTCTTCATCACATTAAAACTGTTATAACTAATTCCATAAGGAGAGTTATTCAGAATAAAAAGAATCTGAAACAGTAACAAGACAAAACTTGTAGAAAACAATTTAATCAAAAAACTTTGATTTAAAATGTACAATGTCTAGGGCGCCTGGGTGGCTCAGTCTGTTGAGCGGTTGAGTGTCTGACTTCGGCTCAGGTCATGATTCTGGGGTCCTGGGATTGACCCCTGAGTCTGGCTCCCTGCTCAGCAGGGAGTCTGCTTCTCCCTCTCCCACTCCCCCTGCTCATGCTCTCTCTCTCAAATAAATAAATAAAATCTTTGAAAAAAAATAAAATGTACAAAGTCTTTAACATACATTCCTGGGATATTATTTGCCAAGAGTTAGATTGTTTACCCCCAGCACAATTCCAGTTTTACAGATAAGAGAATGAAAGACTCAAGAACACTAATAGTTGAGAATTAGAAATAAATTCAGTCTTTTTGAATTTCTGCTTTATATATACCTATAATTCTTTGAAGTATTTCTATCACTGAATATCTTTCAACAATTTTATTACTCTATTAAAAAGTGTTGTATTTCTCTTTTTCCTTTTGACTGTGAAGTGAATTTCAATAAGGAAGTTCAACTTGAAAACACTGGTGCCCTGAATATTTTCATCATCTTTACAAAGAAAAGTGCTCTCCAGGGCAACTTCCTTTGGGCTCAGTGCTTCAGCCAATATGCTATGAGCAAAAGATATGGTGTTATTCTACTATTGTATTTCTTAAAGAACTACTTTAAAAACAAGTCAGTCCAAGATGTAAAGTCGTGTGTGTGCGTGTGTGCGTGTGTGTGTGTGTGCGCGCGCGCCCGTGGCTTAGAATTGTTAGGTTCCCAGGGGTGAGAAAACAAGTTTGGTAAATTTCCAAACTGCTTAGTATTTTTCATGAAGTCAAAGTACTACCATAGATATCACAATTCAGAAAAATCTTTACCTGTGAAATGCTCTCGACTTCCTTATGTTCCCCTTCCCTTGTCTTTCAAAAGGGTACAAAGATGCCAAGTATGTTTATCACCAATACTTGAATACAGAAGAAATTTCATTGTACTTTAAGGGACAAAAGAATACTATCTCTTATGAAACCTCAGAATATTTCAGGGAAAATATTTCACACAGGCCAATTCCAAGTGTTTCAGAATTGGGTTTCAGTTCTGGTTCTACTTAGCGTCCAGCACAAGCTTGGGTAACTTTACTTCCCTGAACTTAAGTTTTCTCATCTGTACAATGAGAGACTTTAACAAACTAATCTCTTAGATCCTTTCCATCTCTAAGATTCTAAAGAACCTTATATGTAAAACATGTTATAAAACTTGTTTTATAAAAAATTAAAGGGAAAGAATATTTATGCACAAACCATAATTGGGCTAGTTGAAAAAATCTGTTCTTATTTTTTGGTGTCACATTTTTTCAGAAGTTGACAGCAAAAGAGCATCCTGAGCTCAGTTTCATGGATGGTACATGAAGCCTGTTACTGCATTTTCCAGGGACATGTTGATGAGTTTATTGTCAGTGAACATAGATAAGAGCCCCCTTAGATGAAGGCCCACATGGGGGAAAACAATTTTAGGTGATGACAGAAAAATGTTTTCCTGTTACCAATAACTTAAATATCATATCCACTTTTGATTTTAGATCAGAGCCAAACAAGTTTAAGCCATAGGTTTGTGCATATTTTTGTTCTTTTGCTCTCATTCTTTATATTCTACTTGTATTTTAACTTCTCATAGCTCTGATTTGTCTTCTTATTTATATTTCACCACTACATTATATGTTTGAATTCATTTTATTATTGTTATTCTTTAGAATTCACTTTAAATATTTCATAAGGTGATGTGAAATATTATGAATGAATGAATTGATTAGCTTAATATTAATTAGGCCTTCAAAAAATTGAGAGAGAACGGAGTATTTTTAGCTTGAAAAAACAGAAGTATTTTCACAGTTAAATAGTGTCTTATGGAAAAGTGAATAGATTTCTGTTGTTACAAAGAACAGAAATAAGACCAGTATGTGGAAATTACTGATAGAATTCAATTCATTGTGATGAAAATTTCTTAACAGTTAGTATTTTTTTTTAAGATTTTATTTATTTATTTGACAGAGAGAGAGACAGCGAGAGAAGGAACACAAGCAGGGGGAGTGGGAGAGGGAGAAGCAAGCTTCCCGCGGAGCAGGGAGCCCGATGCGGGGCTCGATCCCAGGACCCTGGGATCATGACCTGAGTTGAAGGTAGACACTTAACGACTGAGCCACCCAGGCACCCCTTAACAGTTAATCTTAAAAAGGAATAGGGTGTACCACAAAGCATCAAGTTTTCTATCATGTGACTATATTTGAACAGAACCTGGACAACCACTGGTGGTAATAATCCTTCAGTGAATGGGAGGCTGGCCCAGATATAATCTAAAGCCTTCCACATGTTTGAGATTGTAATAAAATACATAGTACAGCAAGAAAAACAATATATAGGTTCTTACAGCATCACATTATCATTGATGACAACAGTATTGGTAATCATAATAATAGCACTAATGGCTGTAATAATACAGTTTAGGACTTTACTTGCTTTTATCTGGGTCAGTATCAAAATACATCATATGTAAGTATTATTTCTCATCACAGTTTTACAGATAAGAAAATTAGAATGTTTCAAAGTGAAATAACATACAAGGGTAATGAAATTGCCTAAGCTGACAATAACTCAGCAAAAATTAAGGAGGCCACTGGCTAACCACCAGCTGTGGTTAACTAACAAATGTTGACTCTGGTATAGCAGAGCCTTTTAGAAGGATTGGGATGTATAGCTAGTGAAGTTTTGACTAAGGAAGAGCTGGCTAAGATGCTAAGGATATTGAATTTGACCTTCTGATATTTAACAAAATGTCATGCTGCAGAGCTTTGAGGAGTCTGGTAAGCACTCAACTCCTGAATTTCCTATTTTATAAGAGGATGGAGGACTTTAAGGGATTCTCTTCTCTCTCATATTTCCTCCCATATCTGCATTATTCTTTCAGACCAGCTACTCTAAATGGCAACATGCATTGCCACAAGCAGCTCTGAGCTCCCATCTTTACAGCTTTATGACCAGAGAAAACATCCAATTTGAAACTGCTGAAGGATGCTGATTAGCCTAAATCACCCATACACCAATCACTGGGCCAGTAAAGGGTGAAATACCCCACTTGGAGTTATGCCCACCCTGTGGTTAAGTTATTATTAAAACCTGTGGGTGTGTTATTATTAAAAGCAGGAAAAGACATTCCTACCTACAAAGTTTTCTGGGTGGGATATGTAGTACAATGTCAATTTTCCTTTTTCCCATCTGTTTGCTTCAGACTGCCGTTTTGATGCTTAACTTGTGACCATATCAAGCCTATAATTTAAAACTCAGTACTTAGATATGCCAAGAACTGGTAGAAAGTTTGAACTTAGAGGATTAAAAAAGTGTTCAGTCAGGGTTTAGTCAAAATCTCAAGCAGGGTGAACTAAAGGGCATTCTTCTGTAATCTTTAAATGAGAGGAGATAGTATGAGTCTTTATTATCCACAGTTCAAATTATTTTTCAAGAGTGGAGATAGGGGTTGACTTGTCAGTTACATTTGCAAATAAATAATTACAGTACAATATAATTGTTATAACAGAAATAAGTCCAAAAGGGTGAAGGAAAGGCAAGTCCGTCTTGGAAAATTATGAAAGGTTCCATAAAGGAGGGTAAGTTTTCAATTCAACTGAGACCCAAAGGATCCTGAAAGAACGTGGAAAGATCACAGAAAAGCAAGGAGTTCAGTATGGCTAGTGTGGAGTAAATGGGCAAGAATGGCAGATGATAGCAGTCTGAAGCAAGATCATGAAAGGCCCGACTGGTGATGGGAAGCCCCTGAAAAAAATCTTTGCAGACGAATATTGTGATCATATTTTCATGTTAGAAAAATTATTAATAGAATATAGGTTGGAGTGGAGTGGGAAATAACAAGAGACTATTGCAATTGTCCAAGGGAGATGAGTCAGGAGAGGTGTTAATTACTTGATGGACTGACAGCGAGAGTGAAGATTGAAGAAGAGTGGATTTGAGGGATACTTAAGGAGATGAGTCAATAGAATTTGTATTAGGATAGAGGAAGTGAAGGAAATGTAATATAGGGGTACTCCTGGATTCCTGTCTTGGGTAATTGGGTGCCATTATCTGAAATGGGGAATGAAAATGGGCTAGTTTAAAAGGGATGTGTGGGGAGAGTCTCAGGAATAAGGAATGCTAAAGATACCAACATCAATTTAGGACCTATTTAAGGTATCTGTGTGATATACAAATGAAGATGTTGCTTAAAAGTCTAACCTGAAGATATACATCTGGGAGTCCTTGGTGCACTGGGACACCTAGTAAAATAGATTGTTCAAGGATATGAGAGGAGTAAGGTCAGACAAGAAAAGAAAAGAAAATGGAGAGCTTGAGAACACAGAGGGCCTTAAGAAAAATATTTAAAGTGTGTCAGAGATGTAGTTGCACAACCAAGAAATAGGGTACTAGGGAAACCAAAAGGAGAGTTAATAGTGTTACTATTTTTTAATGAAGTTTTTTTTTTCCCTCCTCCTCCAGAAGTTTTAAATTTCTGGAAGGCAGGAACTATGTCTTAACTTTCACTATATTTCCTTTAGTGCTTAATTCAGTGAAGGAAATATAGTAAATTCTCAATAAATTCACATTCAGTCAGTCTCAAGCAAAATGCACCTATATCAATGTAAAATGTTTCTTCATTCTAATTTTTCAAATAAACTTTTAGTTACCTATGAGTTTACTTAAGTCAATTTTTATAACCTGTATGTTCTACCTGCATCAGCTTTGAAATGAGTTTCAAAATTTTGTTTATTACTTGAGAGGGATCTTTGATACTAAAGATGGCAGTGGGTTTTTTTTTTAAACTTCTATTAAAAAAAAATTACAAAACAAAGTTTAGCCCAATTCCGAAGCAGTAGCTTAAAACTTCTAACTTAAAACTTGTTCTAACGCAGAGTAAGGAGGCAGCCCAATTTTTCTTACCACAATTAACTATTAAGTCAACATGTTTATTAAAGCTTTCATTTTATTAATAGTCACGAAATAACCAGTTGGGGAATATACCTTCAAGCCAATGGAAGCTATTTCACTGTAAACAAATCGTAATGATTCACAGAAAGCTAAAAGGAATTGCATACCCACACGCGGTTGTGAAGCCAGGCAGTACGGATGGTTTTCTCTCAGGTAACAATACTTAACCCAGTCCTTCGTGGGTTCGCGTTCCTGAGCTTAGAAAATACCGAAAATGTTGACCAAGAGCGCGGGAATAATCACCTCCGCTTGAGGAGAACTAACCCCTTCTTCCCTCTACACCACACAGCGAACCGGCACGCACCTTCCCCGACAGCTAAGCCCTAACAACGCTCCCCTCTTGCTTTAGGGGAAATGTTCAAGCTCCTGCTCTCGCGGGATCTCGCGCCTTGGAGTAAGTCAACTGGATCGCGCGCCCAGTCGAACCCCCGCGGGAATACAGTTCGCCAGGTCCGGAAAGCCGGGAAATCGAGTGCGGGGCGGGGTTAGCTCGAGGAGCGTGAAGGCGGGGCCTTTCGCGAGGAGGCGGGGCCGGCACGAGGCGGAGAGTGGGGCGGGTCTCCCGGGACCTGTTGATCGCAGGTGTCACTGCCCTCTCTGGCCCTTGGTGTTGGGGCGTGTGCGCATGCTCCATGCGCAGGGTCGGGCTCTGGGCGGCGAGACCAGACGCCTCTGCTTCAGTTCCCGGTGAACCTCGGCTAAGGTGGCAGCTGTTAGTGTCAGACGGGTGTTGGCGTGAGGCGGAGCAGGGCCAGCGGGAGGTAGTCCTGTGAAAGTGGAAGGCCCGTATTTCTTTACCTGGACCGCACTCTCCCTCTCGTTAGGGCAGAGCTGAAGGTAAGTCTCCGAAACTAGTCCCTGGATAGAGATCCAACGACCTGCGACCCCCGCCCCGGGCCTGAGTGGGAGACCCTCGTTCCAGCGTCAGACCTGGCTTCTCCCCTAGCAGCCCTGCGACACCCTTCGCCCCCGTTCCGCGGACTCTTTGCCCGGGCTCAGGCATCCGAGGTCACGCAGCCTTCCCTCCTCCTTCCCGCCCGGTCCCGGCCCTGGAGGAGATGTGTCTGGCCAGGCTGGAGGCGCGCGGGAGGAGGTGCTTATTTACTGGGTCGTGGTTGTTCGTTGCTGCTGTGTTTGAGGGCGGACGCGAGGCAGAACCTGGAGTCCAGCTGGGTCGCTCAGTGCGTTCGGATTATGAATATTACGCTTACTTGGCCCCTGCCCCTCACTTGCGGAGCAGCCACTGCCTCGCCCGAGCAGCCCCTTTTTAAAGGGGTCCTGATGGTCCTGTTGCGCTCCTTGGAGAAGAGAGATGACTGGATTCGTGAGAATCTTTGGGCTGGTGGTTTCTGGGTGGTAGTAGTAATTTATAGTTAATGTTTAGCTTCTAAACGGCGACTTACGGGGCGTTTATCAAACTACTTTTAAACATCGTTGGAGAACAGGAAGTACTTGTACAGGTGTACTAGGGAGGCTGTCTAAAGCCTGCAATCTGAGCGTGTTCTGAGGTTTTGTTATCCTGCTACAGGGTTTTCTGTATCAGAGCAAGGTCTGATTAATGCTTGCAAAATGTACTGCAAGGCTTTATTTGTTAGACAGCAGAGTATGCCAAAATGTTTCCTTATCTGGAAAAATATATGTATTTTTGCAAGGGATTTTCAAGGCTATTTGTGAGGGATGTTTAAACTTAGGAAGTTGTTTGTGATTAGGGTCTGATTCGCTTTTAATTCTGTTCTTTAAAGAAAAGCATTGCTAATTCTGTGTTTAAAAGGAGTAGCAAGTGCTAACAAAATTCTAATTGAATGTACTTTTGGCCAAATTGATACTTTCTTGTTAGTTTAATTTTCTATTTTCGGTTTCCTGATGATGGCCTAGGCAAAGCTCCTTCATCCTGTGAAAGAGAAATTAAAAACAAACAAACAAACTTATTTTGCAAAAGTGATTTAGGATTTATCTACCATTGTGGTAAAAATTCCAAATAGACACACTCACTGTAGGTAAGAGTTAATTATAGGCTGGAAAAAACACAGTTTTTGTTTTTGTTTTACATTTTAGAGGCTCTTAAAATGAGCTTTTTGGACAGTTTGCCTAGGTTCATGATTAGTGGTGATAAACCATGAAAGTGATTTATTTAAATTTGTTCATAAATTAAACTCATTGGTAGTTATGTGTATTTTTTCCTATAGTGTAAAAATAAGTGACCAAGAACAGGTCTTTTTTTCTCTATTAATTTAAAAACTTTTTATAAATGCATAGTGTTCATGGAACACTAATAGTCACTCCATTAATATTATTTTCTCTAGAAGATACAAAAAGTAGTTTTTTAAAAGATAGCTATTTTAATGTGAGAGGGATACCCTTTTCCACCTAGTTTGTTCTTTTCCTTAAAAAAGAAAATCTCTTTTCAAAAACTCTTATAATTTTAGTATGCACTGTGATTCAAGAACTTTATTATTTAGTATCAAATGTTTCTTTTAGTCTCAAATATAATTTTGGAATTATGATTTAGAAGCCAATTTTAACAAAACAGTTAGAAAATGAAAATTTTTATTTATTTTAAGGTGATGTACACATTAAAAAGTCAAAAATCAGGGTTATTTTTCCTGTTGAAACTGTTTGGAATTCACTCACCTACCATGCTAGGGAGGATGTTGCTTTACCCTACAATTTTCCAAAAGTATGTTTGAAATCTATAAAGTGGTAGATTAGGCTATCCTACAAAGACATTTACTTATTACAATACTTAGCAGATCTTGTAATTTGACAGCTTTAACTATAAGGTGTTTCTTAATTATAGACCCCAAAGACAACCTACACCAAGGTTGTTTATGTAGTGCGTCTGAAAGTATTTTGAATACAGAGTGTGCTAGGTATGCTAGGGCCCCCCAAATTGTCAATCCTACTGGTTCTCATGAGCTCTTGGATTAAGGAAAGACGTGTACTGATTTATGTCATCTTTGGAAAACTAGCTAGAAATTCCTGATGATACAAATGTAGCATTAGTATATTATTATTAATTTTGTACAGATGTAATGATTTTAGAAAATTTTGCAATACAAAAGATGCACATAGTAGGAACAATAAATGGATGCAACCTGTTCTACCACAGATAAAATCTTCAAAGGTTATTTAAACTTTAAATAACTTTATATAATATCCTAATCTTGGCAAGTTATTATGAGTTTCTTTTAATAGGAACATTATATTTTTATATCTATGTATCTATCTATAGACTATTTAGGTAAGAAGTATCTAGTCTTTGCTCTTCCAAGTTAACACATATCCTCTACCAGGAGTTCTTAAAGTAGGGTCCATGATTAGAACTGTGGTCTGTGGTTAGAACTGAATTTTAATATAATTGGTTTTCTTTGTGATATGATTTTTTTCTTTCTTTCAAGCCTATGAATTTTATTTTATGCATTTACAAACATCATTCCAAGGAGCCCATAGGCTTCATTAGGCCACCAAAAGTGTCTCTGACATTCACAAAAGTGCTACAAACCATTTCATCTGGTTGAAGAATTTTTGTTTTAGGTAAGTCACTTCAGAAAAGTTGCTGCATGTGTTCATATTTGTAATTCATCAGAAAATAAAATATAATGCAACGTAAACTGTATTTCAGTATCTTAGCTGTCATTTCAGTCATCTGAGTTGTGGCATTTTTTAATCTGTTTGGTATTTTTGAATACATTTTGTAAATGTAACTTCTATTTACTTCTATTTTGTAAATATTGACCTGCAAAAAGCAGTTTGAAGAAATACTGGTCCTTTGGAATTTGGAAACTTTTTTACTTTTTGTGATTTTCTGATTTAGCAAATTTACTTAATGAACATTTATTGACCTATTGTTATGCTAGACACCAGAGATTCAAAAATTAATAAGACAACATTAAAGTAGTCAAAAATTTGAGTTCTTCCTTTTCAGAGCCTTATCTCTGGCTGTTCCCAATCCTCCCCCAACTGAACTGAGTTTCCAAAGATAAAATAAGTCTTTTTTTCTTATACCCTTGCCTTTGCAAGATGCTGCTTCCCCTCTTCCCATTCCCCTTTCAACTTCCCAAAATACCACACCAATGAAGTATTTTCTAATCCATCAAAAGACAATAGATTATCACTTCATTTTTGTGTTACCACTGTATTTTGATCTATATCATACAGAGATCTATACTGTGTTGCCGTAGAGGGAAGACAGAATAAGGGAATCTGGAGATGATGTTATGTGTACTCTCATCTTAAGTGTAAAGAGAGAACCATATGGACAGCACAAAGAATGGTAGGCAGGCAGAGGCACTTTCTAGGGGACCCAGAGACAGGATGAGAGCAATGTCCACGTACAGTTTGGGTGCTCTAGTAATTTTCTGTGGCTGGGTGGATCATGTTATTTATGAATCAAAATTGTTGTTGAGGAGGTTTGTAGTTATTTTTCTGAAAAATGGCACATAGGTTGAATTTTTTAAATTAAATCTCTGTTTATTATTTCAGAGTTGCTTACCATTGATTTTTAATGTTTTACCTCAGTTTCTCCTTCTCTAGTCCAAAAGTTTGTAGGCAAATGCTTAAAATAATACTGTGATGAATCCACTTGTAAAGTGAAGCATTCCCAAACATTTTCTTGTAAATTAGAATTTTTCATGTTAAATTTTCTTAAAGTAGGATATCTCTGTAAATGAAATCGCTTATTTTTTTACTAAGAATGACTTATTAACAGATATTACAATTTAGAAATTGATACTTTATTGTACAGTATGTCTGATCTAACTGAGGTTATAATCAAGATTGATAAAATCAGTTTAAGGAAATGGAGAAAGATAGCAAAATGAGATATAAAATATACAGCTTTTACTTTCTATTCAAATGTTTATATTATTAAAAATAATTTTACTTCAAAGATAGTGTTGTTGGGGCGCCTGTGTGGCTCAGTCGGTTAAGCGTCTGCCTTTGGCTCAGGTCATGATCTCAGAGTCCTGGGATCAAGTCCCGCATCGGGCTCTCTGCTCTGCGGAGAGCCTGTTTCTCCCTCTCCCCCTGCTCTTCTCTCTCTCTCTCTCTCTCTGTCAAATAAATAAATCTTAAAAAAAAAAAAAAAGTGTTGTTGCTATCATTATAATTAGCTTACATTTACTGAATGCCTGCTATATTTTGGGCATATATTAGGTATTTTATACATGGTTTATGATACTTATAACTATGACCTTTTTATGTAATTATGATTATAGGTTATGTAACATACAATTTTAATGATTGAATAGTTGAGTAATGTTCTGTGCTACTGAAAACTTTATAAGAGGTGGAAGAAATAATTGTGGGGCACATGAGGTCAGTATCAGACCTTAGATTCCGTCCTTGTCAAGAACCTATCAGGGCATTCTTTGTCCACCAGGTGTTTTATGCTTTGGCATCTTTGAAACTTCTTAGCCTGCATAATAAACTCTTGCCCCTCTCATGGTGACCTTCCCTGTTTTTGGGCAAGCAGGCTGTTTGAACCCTAAAAGATTTTTCCTTCTATAATGTATACTGTATAGGCCTGAAATAATCCTACCTCCTTGACCTAGCTGCCAGATGGTAGGAAACTGTCCTGAACTCTGATTGCCTAGGTCATCTTTGTTAGGAACACTGATTTGTTCATTAAGGTTTCATTTTATTTCTTGAGCTTCCTACAATAAGTATTTAATGAGTACTTACCATGTATTTGGTACTGGTTTACATGCCTGGGATTCACTTTACATTCTAAGATGATTGGGAGGAACAGTAATAATCCTAATAAGTCAATTATATTGCATATAAGGTGGTGGTGAATGCCAAGGAGAAAAGAAAAGGTAGAGCATGGTAAGGGGGATTGGGAGTGTGGAGTGGAGGTTGTGATGGGTTGCAATTTTTTTTTTTTTTTAAGATTTTATTTATTTGACAGAGAGAACGAGAGAGGGAACACAAGCAGGGGGAGTGGGAGAGGGAGAAGCAGGCTTCCTGCGGAGCAGGGAGCCCGATGCGGGGCTCTATCCCAGCACCCTGGGATCATGACCTGAGCCGAAGGCAGACGCTTAATGACTGAGCCACCCAGGCGCCCCGGGTTGCAATTTTAAATCCATATAGGCCTCATTTAGAAGGTGATTTTTGAGGAAAGCAATCATGAAGGGTGCCAGGGAGAAGCCATGTGTGCATCAAGGGGAAGTATATTGCGGTCAGAAGAATAGCCAGAGTAAGGGCTTTAAAGCAGGTGTTTGCAGGGTGTATTCGGAAATCAGAGGGAGGCTGATACAATGGCAATAGAGAAAGTGAAGGGAAAGTAGTCAGAGATGAAGGTGAGGGGTGGGAAGGTGTGACATAATAAGAAATTTGGTCTCTGGCCCCATTTCCTGACATACAGCTCCTAAAACCCTTGGAGCATCTCTGGAAGTGATTTTTTCTTCATGCATGCTAATGAGATGACTGCTGGTTGGGGGCTCCTGGATAGCCTTAGATTGGGGACTGGTTGCCAGGGGAACCAACTCTGTGATTAGAGGAATTGAACTTTCAGCTTGCCTACCTTCCTCCACCTCCAGGGAGAGGAGTGTGGTGGAGGTTGAGCTAATCACTAATGGCCAGTGATTTAATCAGTTGTGCCTATGTAATGAAGCCTCCATAAAAAATCCTAACTGGGGGCGCCTGGGTGGCTCAGTCGGTTGAGGATCTGCCTTTGGCCCAAGTCATGATCCCAGGGTCCTGGGATCTAGCGCCATGTCTGACTGTCTGCACAGCGGGGAGCCTGCTTCTCCCTCTCCCTCTCCCTCTGCCTGCAGCTCCTGCTGCTTGTGCGCGCTCTCTCTCTCTCCCTGTCAAATAAATAAATACAGTCTTTTAAAAAAAAATCCTAACTGAAGGGGTTTGGAGAGCTTTTGGGTTGGTGAACACGTGGAGGTGCTGAGAGGCTGGTATGTCTGGAGAGGGCATGGACACTCCATGCCCCTTCCCACATACCTTGCCCTATGCATCTCTTCCACGTGGCTGTTTCTGAGTATCTTTTTATAATAAACCCAAAGTCTAGTCAGTAAGCTGAGTTCTGAGAGCTGTGCTAGCAAATTAATCAAATTAATCATCCGTGGAAAAGATGGGAACCCCCAAATTATAGGCGATTGACCAGAAGTACAAGTGACAACTTGGGTCACGTGATCAGTGTCTGAAGTGGGACAGTCTTGTGGGACTGAGCCCTTGACTTGAGATCTGACACTAACTTCAGGTAGATAGTGTCAAAATTGAGTTCAATTGTAGGACACCCTGTTGGTGTCCACTGAGAATTGAAGAATGGCTTGTGGAAAAACACATCTGGTCTCAAGTGCTGTGAGAGTATAGAAGAATTCTGATTGCAAATCAATAAATGTCATATACCACATGAAGAGAAGGAAAGATTAGATGCAGAAGAAGCATTTGACAAAATTCAATATCCTTTCAATGTAAAAATTCTCAGCAAAGTGGGTATAGAGGGAATGTGTCCCAATATAATAAAAGTCATATATGACAAGCCCACAGCTAACATCATTCTCAGCTGTGAAAAGTCAAAAGCTTTTCCTCTAGTATCAGAAACAAAATGGGTGCCAACTCTGACCACACCTATTAGATATAGCACTGGAAGTCCTAGACAGTGCAATTAGTCAAGAAAAATAAATGGTATCCAAATAGGAAATGAAGAAGTAAAATTATCACTATTTGCAGATGACATTGTATTATATGTGGAAAACCCAAAGACTCCACCAAAACCTCTTAGAACTAATACTCGAGGGGCGCCTGGGTGGCTCAGTCATTAAGTGTCTGCCTTCAGCTCAGGTCATGATCCAAGCAAGGGTCCTGGGATCGAGCCCCTCATCAGGCTCTCTGCTCTGCAGGAAGCCTGCTTCTCCCTCTCCCACTCCCCCTGCTTGTGTTCCCTCTCTCGCTGTGTCTCTCTGTCAAATAAATAAATAAAATCTTTAAAAAAAAAAAAAAGAATACTCGATTTCAGTAAAGTTGCAGGATACAAAATCAACATATGGAGATCAGTTGCATTTTTATTCAATTTTATCTGACCCTAAAATTGCTACATCAAATTTCTTTTGGTTTATACTTTTCTGGTATATCATTTTAATTTTATATTTGTGTGTATATTCACATATATAACTTATATAATGCATAAATGTAACTAATATACATACTGTAGTTTTTTTTAGTACAGGCTTTTTTTTTTTTTCACTTTTATTTTCAAGCTTGGTTATCCATCCCCATTTTAACAAGACATATACACACTTCTCTTTGTTCGGATGTTCATATAAAGCATATGTATTTTTTCACATTATTTTACCAAAATAGGATTATATTACATTTCTTTTTTTTTTTTTTAAGATTTTATTTATTTATTTGACAGAGAGAGACACAGTGAGAGAGGGAACACAAGCAGGGGAAGTGGGAGAGGGAGAAGCAGGCTTCCCACGGAGCAGAGAGGCCGATGCGGGGCTCAATTCCAGGACCCTGGGATCATGACCTGAGCTGAAGGCTGACGCTTAACGACTGAGCCACCCAGGTGCCCCAGGATTATATTACATTTCTGCATTTTGCCTTTGTCATTCAAAAACACCCTGTTATATAATTATGTCCCTATTTATGGACATTCATTTTGTTTCTTTCCTTATTTATTGCACCTATCAACTATATCTCAATAAGGTAGTACTTTTGGGGGGAGGCATAGATTCTCAGTATTGGGGTTTTTAGATTGAAGTGTGTCTTTAATTTTAACAGTTGTTGCCAGGTTGATATAATATTGCTACAAGGGTATTATAGTATAATTACATTTTTTTATTAGTCAACAATAAGGGAGAGTACCTCTTTCCCTTTAGCTCCACCAACAGTGTTTCTTTTAAGTTTTTGCCAGCTGATGGAAAGAAACAAACTACCTCTTAATTACTTTCATAATGCTTCTGTGTTGAGGTCTCCAAGATTCCTGACATTCCTAGGTTTGGTGATTTTGTAGAATTTTGAACACTCAGCATATAGTTGTACTTATTGGTATGCTTTTTTAATTACAGCAAAAGGAAATAAAGCAAAATCAGCAAATAAAAAAGGATCGTGGGGTGAATTCTGGTGGAAATCAGACACAAGTTTCTCCTAGTTTTCTTCCAATGGAGTCACATGAAACACACAAATTCCTCCAGCAACTAATTGTGACATATGTAAAATGCAGTCTACCAGAAAGCTGTTTAGAGACTCAGTCCGTAGAATTTTTTTTTGGGAAGGGGGGTCACATGGTTATCCTCTACCTCAAATGTTACCAGAATTCCAGACTTCCAGAAGGAAAGCAGGTGTTTAGGATAAACCACATTGTTTGCACAGTTTAGATACAGTGACCAACTTTCACTAGTTACTGTGGTGGAATCCTCCCAAAAATTTAAATTCTAAAAGCCCAAAACCTTGCAAGCAGGCTTTCTAAGGATAGCAATCTCTGGTCTGCTATGTTGTCCTTTCTTTTTTCTTGTCATACAATTCACTCATTGAAAGAGTACAATTCAGTGGTTTTTAGTGTATTTACAGGAAGGTAAACCTATCACCACAATTTTAGAACATTTTCATCACCTCAAAAAGAATCCTTGTACCCTTTAGTTCTCACTCTTCCCTTCTCATCTCTACAGTGCCACTTCTCCAGTCCAAGCAACCACTTATCTCCTGGCTGTCTCTGTAGATTTCTCTGTTCTGGACATTTTGTATGAATGGAATCAATCGTAACATGTGGTCCTTCCTGACTGTTTTCACTTAGAATGTTTTCAATGTTCATCCATATTGTAGCATGTAAAAGTACTTCATTTCTTTTTATGGCTGAATATATTCCATTTTACGAATATGTATACACACATACTCATACCGTATGTTGTTTATCCATTCATTAGTTGATAAACATTTGGCTTGTTTCCACCTTTCAGCTGTTACAAACATCGCTGTGTTAGCTCTTTTCTCCATAACCTCCCAAGTATTTATTGAAAGAATTAATATAGAATCACATTTGCGTTCCTGGAATAAATCCTCCTTGATTATTATTCTTTTAAAAAGTGTACATTATTTTTTTGACACATTGATAGATTATATTTGCTAGTGCTTTATTTACAAGTTTTGTATCCAAGTCACATTAGTCTGAGGTTTATCATGTTTTGATAATAAGGTTATGTTAGCTTCATGAAATGATTTGGGATACTTTGCATATTATTTTCCCTCTGGTCTGCAGTACTATGTTAGAATCAACAGTTCTTTAATGTTTAGGTAAAATTGAACTTTGAATCCATCTGATCCAGATGGCTTTTTCAGTGGGAGAACTTTTGTTTCCATATTATTCTAGATTTTAAAAATGTTTTCTACTTTTTCTTGGGTTAATTTTGTTAATTTGTATTTTGCTGGGAAATTACCTATTCCTTTAGATTTTAAAAGTTATTGCCCTAAGACTTAAGTCATACTCTTACAGTCTTTTGGTTGCTTATGTATGTGTGGTCATTTCTTATTTATCAATCTCTTTGGTGTTTACATTCCTCTTTTCCTTTCTTTAATCAGGCTTGTGAAGATTTTATGTTATATTAGTTTTTACAAAAGTTTACTTTTGGATTTATTTTTTTCTATTGTTTGCCTATGCATGGGCTTGAAAATCTCTTTTTCTCTCTCTCTCTTTTCAGCTTAAGCCTTCGTAATTTTCATCCTACTTTCTTCCCCACATCATGTTTGGATTTTTTGAGTTATCATTTTCTATATCTCTCTGAGATTTTTGGTCTTTAATCCTGGAAAAATCTTAGTCATTTCTAAAAGTATTTACTCAATTTACTTTATCCTCTTTCTGGGAACCTTTTAGATAGTATTGATTTCATCCATGCCTCTTAGTTTTTTCAAAATGTTTATATTTTCCACTTCTTTATTCCTTTTTTAGTGCTTTGTAGGAAAATTTCCTGACCTGAACTTACTGCTCATTGATACAGTTTTTGCTTCTATTCATTTTGCTAGTTAACTCATTCTTTTTTTTTTTAAGATTTTATTTTATTTATTTGACAGAGAGAGAACACGAGAGGGAACACAAGCAGGGGGAGTAGGAGAGGGAGAAGCAGGCTTCCCGCCAAGCAGGGAGCCCAATGCGGGGCTCCATCCCAGGGCCTTGGGATCATGACCTGAGCCGAAGGAAGATGCTCAACGATTGAGCCACCCAGGTGCCCCTAGTTACCTCATTCTTTTACAAAATTTTAGTAGTTTTTTAAAAAATTGCCATATTCAGTTGGTGGATATTTATTTAGTTTATTTTAAATTTGTGTTCCCTTTGGTCTGTTCACTCTGTTTTCTCTGTTATAGAATGTTCAGCTTGTTGCCTTTGTTTCATAGTGCTGGTCCCCCTCAAGTGTCTGTTTCTCTTTTTCTTGGAGTACCAAGTTACAAACTAATGATATTTACATGAAAAGGGTGAAAGCATTTGCTCTCATTTGTGTTTCTTCAGATGCTTTCAGTGAGTAGAGGTGGGATGTGAGTAGAGGGGCTTGATTTGGAGTGATGCAGCTTGAGCGTTGGTTCCAAAAAGAACTTTCTGTTTCTGTACCTAGCAGCATGATCTTCCCCAGATCCTACTGTCCTCTGTTCTATTTGAGAAGTAGGGGTGAGGGCAGAACACCCAGGGTCCTTGCATGTACTTGTTACCATTCCCAAACTGCCTGTGATCTAGTGCTTTTCTGCTGTTATAATCTCCCTTACCCTCCAGATGGCAGTAGGGTGGTAGCTGAACTTCCCGTTTTGTTGCACTGTGTGAGGTGGGAATTCTCTGCCCAGAGAAATGTGAGGAATGGAAAAGGTCTTAACTAGAAAGATCTTTTCTAGTATGTAACACTTGGCCCTCTCTTTATCTTAGCTACTGTTTCCCTCCCACTTTAGAAGCCAGTTACTTTTGGTATCCTTAAGGTTTCCTTCCTGTAATCTCCAGACTTGGGCTGGAGGTAGGGAACCAGAGAAGCATATACTAGTTCGACATCTTGCACAAGAATGGAAGCCACAGTATTTTTAAGTTATCTGTTCATGTCTTTGCCTCTCACCAAACTAAGCTCAGTAAAGGTAGGGATTATTTCATATACCTTAGGACAGTTCATGGTGCAAACATGGTGCCTAGTAAATGATGAAAGAATATCGTTTCAAAAGGATTCGTTCATTAAAAATACAAATTTACCACCAACATAGAGCTCCCTTAATGTGGTAAAATTACGCATTTATTAAAAACTTAATTTGTATGAAAGGTTTGGGAATCATTTAGATCACTTTAGAGAAGGTTGCAACCCACGGAGTTAAAATAAAAAGAAAACAACTAACATAGTATAGTGTTTTAGAATTCCTGAAACATTTAACCTATGTTAATCAGGGCTATTATTGCTGTCCCCATTTTAATTAGCAATAATCGCGCCTCGGATAAACCTCATTGGCTACGATACTGCCACTGCGCAAAGCTTGCTGTCCCCATTTTATAGATGAAGACACTTTAAATCAGAGAGGACAAGGATTTATCTAAGGCTAAACAGCTAATAAGTGATGAGCTAATATGTGGGGCTGGAAACAAGCCCTGACTTTAATTCTTTAGATAAGATGCTTCTTTATTCCTCGGTGCTTTCCTGTTTTCATGGGTATTTGACCAATGGTATTGAACTGATCCATGCCATTCTGTCTTATCTTTCCATGCTGTGAAAATGAAGCTCATGACTTTAACAGAGTTTAAAGGTGAAGTCCTTACAGAGGGCTTTTAGTACCCCCACATGATCTGTTTCCCATTCCTCCTTTTCATCTTTTCCTCTTTGTTTATATTTCTCATGCCACATTGAGCTGCTTACTATTTTTCCAACATGTCAAGCATGCTATTCATTCTGCTAGAAACGCCTTCTCTCAGGTGACATTTTCACCTACTTCAAATATTTGAGCAAAGATAACCTGCTCAATTAGACTTTCCATGACTATCCTATTTAAAAGTGCAAGTTCCCTCACATTATATGCATTTCCCATCCTCTTTCCTTGCATTGTTTTTCTGTTAGCACTCAGCACGTAACTCTTCTAGTACAGTTACAATTTGTTGTTTATTAATGTATGCCTTTCCTCATTATTAAATTAGTCCACTGCCTGGCACAGTACTTGGCTCAGTAAATGTTTGTTGAGTGAATGAACATAGGAAGGAAATTTAATTAGTTAAACAAGACTTTGTTAGTAATACTTGTTTTTAATGAAGTTTAAAGTCTTTTTACTCAGGAGCATGCATTAGTGAATAGTGTAGAAAACACTAAGTTCACTAAGATTTGTTTATCAATTTAAGGCTTCTTCTGAGTTTTAATGTATACCAATTTATGTAAAATCTACAGAGTTTCTTGGAAAAATAATATTCTGTTCAAGACATGTAACAACATAGAGTATCTGTACGTGTATTTGTTTTAATAAACAAAGCAATTTAGTGTTGACAACAAAGTTAGTACTTTTGAAAATACTACCTGAGATCTAATTTAATTACAGTGTTCTCTAGACTATTTTCCTTTTGAAATCAGTGACCACTGAAATCTTCAAACAGGTAGTGATTGATGTCACATTGATATTTTAAAAAATTTTTAATGAGGAATAATGTCTTCTTTTTTGTATTTTAGAACACAGTTATAATCCTTTTATGATTATATATTCAGTATTTGTGTTCAAATAGTAAAGTAGGAATTTTCTTGTTTAGCCATTCTTGATTAGCTTTTGCTTTTATTTAAACATTTATTTTCTTTCTTGTAGATTTGCTTTGAGGTCACATTGATGAGAAATATGGAACCACCTTTGATAACTTCACCTGTGAAAGAGAGAGTCTTCTTTCTTACTAAAAAAACATAAGGAAAACAAATGACCAAAGGAATCATGCCAGATGGGAACTCAACATCTTTTTGTATCATCTGTTTTTTAAACCATCAAGACCAATGGCTTGTGCTTTAAAGAAAATTATTTGTTCATCAACATTGTTTTTAGCAGTTTAAAAAAAATATTTTTTGCTTTAACTGTACAACTCTCTTATAAAATTTAATGCATATCAAAATTTTTAAGATTTCTTTTTTAGAACTTCAGTGTTTATGTACCCTACTTTTGCTTGACAAAGTCGTCAAAAATTTACAGCATCAGGAAAGATATGGACTTGGAAACTTACGTTACTGTAATTGACTACAGTGAATTTAAGTGGACAGTTCAAGACATCATCCCATTTATCATCAGAAATATCACATAAATATATAATTCTTATCTTTAATGTACACAAATTTTCTTGAAAATGGCATGGGTAAAATTCTTACGGAAACCTGGCGGCAATCTTGGAAAAGTTTATCAACCTGGGAGTATGCTATCCCTAGCCCCTACCAAAGGCTTGTTAAATGAACCAGGACAAAACAGCTGCTTTCTTAATAGTGCTGTACAGGTGAGGCCATAATTTCTTATTAAATTTATAAAAGTGCTTGTTAGGAAATCCTTTGTTTAATGTTTCTTCTAGTGTAAGAATAAAGTTATTATTGCCTAGAATGACTTTTTAATATCACTTTTAATGGTATCAAAAATATTTTGGCTTGGAATTTTGTTTTTTTATTATAAACAGAAATAGATATTATTTATTTAAGATAATTGGGAATGGTTTTAGCAATAGAATAATGTATTACTATGATATAAAAATATTTTGACTTAAAATGTTTACTTGGTAAATTAAAATTTTGTTTCTAAAATACATAAAATAATTTCTTTGAACCAGCTAACCTACCTCCCTTTACTCCCCCCCCCCCTTTTTTTTTTAAAGGAATCCAGTAGAATTCCCATAGATAGCTTGGGTTGAAATGAGAATGCAGTTTTAATTCTCAGGACTCAAACTCCTTTCAGCCTCCACTGTGGCCTTAAATCGCTTCTCTGGAATCATATTTGGACACCACTATTTTAGTGGAATTGAAGATTAATCCATTTTGCTCCAGTCCTTGTTGAAATTCTTTTAATTAACAAGCATGTGCTAACCTGCTTTTCTTCTTTAGATAAATATCCTTTCTTATGTAAGATGTAGTTTTTATTCAGTAGTTTTATTCAGTAGTTCCAGATTTTGCAGGAACCTATGTCCTTCTGACCATTGACTGTGTAGTACTAAAGATGAGGAAGATTTAGAATATTGGAATGTTATTCTACTGACTATAGAATATACCTTAAAAGATTTTATTTAAAATAAATCACTTCTTACATATTTTCCATTGCTTTTTTTCCCCTCCTGAAAACAGAGTAGAAAGAGAAATATTGGTTAATTAACTCATGATAAATGAACATCTCTAGAATGTGTCACGTGCTCAGACATCTGACTCAGACTTGTTTTCTCAATTGTCCTCTGCCTGAGACAGATGTCAAACTTGAAAGCTCTGTAATTCACCCAGGGAAAGAAATCTAATTGGCATTCTAATATACATTGCGACCCTTAAGTGGCAGTCACTGTTCTGCCATGGCCAAAAGATCCTACTGGCATTAAGTGCTATGAGAAGGGCAAGAAAACATTTATTGAACAGCACTGGATATAGGGAAATACTGTATACCAAAAGACTTGGAATTAAATGCTTTTGTTTAAATCAGGCTGTGAGAAAGGGCTTCTGTCACTTTAAATCTTTTTCTGTTGACCCTTTTCCAGTTCTTTTTTTATGTTTATATATTTCCCTCTATTTCTGTCCTTTTCCTTGACCCCCAAAATCTGTGTGTAGTTAGTGAGACGAAAAGCATGTTATAACAGAAAATTCTGAGTAAGGACACTTATATGGTAAAGAAAATGGAGAAGTATTCCAATGATGATCTGTATCTATATCTATCTATATGTTTTAATGAACATTCCATTGATCTTT
The DNA here is from genome assembly GCF_011800145.1 of Mirounga leonina. Lineage (NCBI taxonomy): Eukaryota > Metazoa > Chordata > Mammalia > Carnivora > Phocidae > Mirounga > Mirounga leonina. Next base: position 17,077,486 of record NW_023270702.1, read on the forward strand.
ACCATGAAGGTTATTTATTAACATTTCTGCTGCTCATCACTCCTTTATGGTAGAGTCAGCATTCCATCTGGTATCACTTATTCTTCTTGAAGGACCTCTTTTAACATTTCGTGTAGGTCAGGTCTGTTGTTGGTGAGTTCTTTCAACTTTTGTGTTTCTGGAAAAAATTCTGTTTTACTTTTGTTTTTGAAAGATATTTTTACTCATTAAAGAAGTCTAAGTTGGCAGTTTTTCTCTTTCAGTACTTTAAAGATTTTGGTCCTTTGACTTGTAGCTTGCATTATTTCTAGTGAAAACTATTGTCATTCTTTGTCTTCTGTATGTAATGTGTCCTTTTCCTCTCTCCTTTTAAGATTCTCTTTTTTCACTACTTTAAAGCAGTTTGATATTGATGTGCCTTGACATAGTTTTCTTCATGTTTCTTGTGTTTATTGAGCATCTTAGATCTGTGGATTTATAATTTTAATCAAATTTGGAAAGTCTTTGACCATTATTTCTTCAAATTTTTCTGTCTCTTCCTTTGAAGGACTGCAATTATATATAGTTGGTTGTCTGAGGTTGTCCCGCAGCTCTGAGGTTGTCCCGATGCTCTCTTAACTTTCATTCTCAGTCTTTTTTTCTTTCTCTCTGTTTCATTTTTTATGCTTTCTATTACTGTGTTTTCAAGTTCATTAATCTTTTCCTTTATAGTGTTTAATCTGTTATTAATCCGAGTATATTTTAATTTCAGACATTGTAATTTTAACCTCTGGAAGTTTGATCTGGGTCTTTTAAAAATCTCTTTCAAGTCTATACTTAACATGTTCAGTCTCTTCTATACATCTTGAACATATGAAATACAGTTATAATAATTTTTTTAATGTACTTGTCTACTAATTCTGTCATTCTACACATTCTGGGTTTCAACTGATTTTTTTTCCTCCTCATTTGGGAATATATTTTCTTGTTTATTTTAATGCCTGGTAATTTTTGATTGGGTGTCAGACCTTTTGAGTTTTATCTTATTGGGTGATAGATATTTTTATATTCTTAGAAATACTCTTGAACTTTGTTCTGGGATAGGGTTGCTTTATTTGGAAATAGTTTGATCATTTTACTTTTAAGCTTTGTTAGGCAGTCCCAAAGTTGTGTTTATTTCAGGATTAATTTGTCTACTCCTGGGTAAGACCCTTCCTTCTTTAGCCAATGCTCTGTGGATTATGAAGCATTCTACATTGGCTCTTAGGAGCAGGCACTAGGCAGGTATGAGCTCTGGGCGCTAGTCTCTCTAATTTTGGGGGGTATTTCTTTCCTCAGCCTCAGGTAGTTTCCTCACAGTATTTGCCTGAATACTCAAGGGGGACCCTCTGTAGAGCTGTGGTATTCAATCTGTGTGCAGCTCTCTCCTCTGCAGCACTCTGCCTTGCCAACTCTAGCTACTTTAGAGTCCCTGAACTTCCACCTCTATCTTTTCAACTCAGGAGATCTTTTGGCCCAGATGTTAATATGTCTGCCATCTAAACTAATTTGCAAAGCCAATCTTCACTAACAAAACAGGTATTCAGATATAAATTTTCTGTTAGAAAAAGCCTGACTTCATTTTTTAAAATGCAGACTGTAAATATTATGCACTTTGATGAATAGTTTTTAAAACTGCTGAGAAATAAATTGTGGAATATGTCCTGTAAGAAATTATTAAAAGTGGACATTATTAAAATGTACTGTTTTCAGTAGTGGTTGCGCTAATTTACATTCCCACCAACAGTGCCTGAGGGTTCCCCTTTCTCCATATCCTCACCAACACTTGTTATTTCTTTTCTTTTTTGACAATAGCCAATCTGATAGGTGTGAAGTGATATCTTATTGTGGTTTTGATTTGCATTTCCCTGTTGAACATAGTTTCAGGTGTCTGTTGGCTCTCTGTATGTCTTCTTTGGAAAAATGTCTATTCAAGTCCTCTGCCCATTTTTTAATCAGGTTGTTGTTGATGATGTGGTTGATATTAAGTTCTATAAGTTCTTTATATATTTTGGATAACAACCCCTTATTGTGTGTATGAGTTGTAAATACCTTCTCCCAGTAAGTAGGTTGCCTTTTTGTTTTGTTGATGGTTTCCTCTGCTGTCCAGAAGCTTTTAGTTTAATGTAATCCCATTTGTTCATTTTAGCTTTTTTGCCCTTAGCCGAAGAGACTGGTCAAAATATGTGTATGTATGTGTATATATATATATTACTAAGACTGATGTCAGAGAGCTTACTGTGTTTCTTTTCTTCTAGGAATTTTATGGTTTCAGGTTTTACATTCAAGTCTCTAATCCATTTTGAAGTTATTTTTATATGTCATGTAAATGTGGTTCAGTTTCATTCACATGTAGCTGTCCAGTTTTCCCAACACCATTTATTGAAGAGACTCCAGTATTTTCTCCATTGTATAATCTCAGCTTCCTTTGTTACACATTAATTGACCATATAAGCGTGGGTTTATTTCTGGGCTCTATTCTGTTCCATTGACTTATGTGTCTCTTTTCCTGCCAGTACCATACCATTTTGATTACTATAGGTTTGTAGTATAGTTTGAGATCAGGAGGCTTGATGCCTCCAGCTATGTTCTTCCTTCTCAAGATTACTTTAGCTGTTTAGGGTCTTTTGTGATTCCATACAAATTTTGGGATCATTTTTTCTACTTCTGTGAAAGATGTCATTGCTATTTTGATGAGCATTGCATTGAATCTATAGATTGCTTTGGGTAGTATGGATATTTTAACAATATTAATTCTTCCAATCCATGAACATGGAATATCTTTCCATTTGTGTCAGTTTTGATTTCTTTCAACAATGTCTTATAGTTTTCAGAGTACAGTCAGACCTTGTTTTATTGTGTTTCACCTTATTACACTTTGCAGATACTGCATTTTTTACCAATTAAAGGTTTGTGGCAACCCTACATCAAACAAGTCAGTGGATACCATTTTTCCAATAGCAACTGTTCACGTTGTGTGGCTTTGTTATATTTTTGTAATTCTTGCAGTATTTCAAACTCTTTTATTGTTACTATATTTGTTATGGTGATCTGTGATCACTGATCTTGATGTTACTATTGTAATTGTTTCGGGGCACCACAAACTACCCCTGTATAAGATGGTAAACTTAATTGATAAATGCTGTGTGTTCTGACCAGCTGTTCCCTCATCTCTCTCTTTCTCCTTGGGCCTCCCTATTCCCTGAGACACAACAACATTGAAATTAGGCCAGTTAATAACCCTATAGTGCCCTCTAAGTGTTCAAGTGAAAGAAAGAGTTCATGTCCTCTTACTTTATTTATATTTTTTAAAAGATTTTATTTATTTATTTATTATTTATTATTTATTTATTATTTGAGAGAGAGCGAGCACAAGTTGGGGGGAGGGGCAGAGGGAGAGGAAGAAGGTGAGAATCTCAAGCGGACTCTGAGCTGAGCATGGAGCCTAACGTGGGGCTTGATCTCACACAACTCTGAGACCATGGACTGAGCCGAAATCGAGTCGGATGTCAACTAACTCAGCCAACCAGGCACCCCTATACTCTCACTGTAAAGCAAAAGCTAGAAATGATTAAGCTTAGTGAGGAAAGCATATCGAAAGTCGAGATAGGCTGAAAGTGAGGCCTCTTGTGCCAGTCAGTTAGCCAAATAGTGAATACAAAGAGAAAGTTCTTGAAGGAAATGAAAAGTGCTAGTCCAGTGAAAACACCAATGATAAGAAAGTGAAACAGCCTTCTTGCTGATATGGAAAAAGTTTTAGTGGTCTAGATAGAAGATCAAACCAGCCATAACATTCCCTTAAGTCAAAGCCTAATCCAGAGCAAGGCCCTCACTCTTTAATTCTATGAGGACTGAGAAAGGTGAGGAAGCTGCAGAAGAGAGATTCAAAGCTAGCAGAGGTTGGTTCATGAGATTTAAGGAAAGAAGCCATCTCTGTAACAAAGTGCAAGGCGAAGCAGGAAGTACTGATATAGAAGCTGCAGCATGCCATCCAGAAGATCTAAGATAATTCATGAAGGTGGCTACACTAAACAACAGATTTTCAATGTAGACAAAACAGCCTTCTATTGAAAGAAGATACCATCTGGGACTTTCATAGCTAGAGAGGAAGTCAATGCCTGGCTTCAAAGCTTCAAAAGACAGGCTGGCTCTCTTGTTATGGACTAATATAGGTGGTGACTTTAAATTGAAGCCAGTACTTGTTTGCCATTTCGAAATTTCTAGGGCCCTTAAAAATTATGCTAAATCTACTCTGCCTGTGCTCTATAAATGTAACAACAAAGCCTGGATGACAGCACATTGTTTACAACATGGTTTACTGAATCATCCTGCTGATGAGACTTACTGTTCAGAAAAAAAGAATCCTCTCAAAATATTACTGCTTATTGACAATGTGCCTGGTCACCCAAGAGCTCTGATGGAGATGGACAATGAGAGTAATGTTTTTATGCCTGCTAACACAATATCCATTCTGCAGCTCATGGATCAAGGAGTAATTTTCACTTTCAAGTCTTGTTATTTAAGAAATTTCATAAAGTTATAGTTTTCATAAGGCCTAGCTTCCATAAGTAGTGATTCCTCTAATGGATCTGGACAAAGTAAATTGAAAACGTTCTTCAAGACTGTGAATCTAGATGTTACTAGAAACATTCATGATTCATGGGAAGAGGTCAAAACACCAACATTGATAGGAGTTTGGAAGAAGTCAATTCCAACCTTCGTGGATGACTTTGAGGGGTTTAAGATTTCAGTAGAGGAAGTACCTGCAGATGTGGTGGAAAAAGTATGAGAACTAGAATTAGAAGTAGAGCCTGAAGATGTGACTGAATTGCTGCAATCTCATGATGAAACTTTAATGGGTAAGAACATCTTGTGGATGAGCCAAGAAAGTAGTTTCTTGAGATGGAATCTACCCTTGTGAAGATGCTATATACATTGTTGAAATGACAACACAGGATTTAGAATATTACATAAACTTAGTTGATAAAGCAGCTGTAGAGTTTTGAGAGGATTGAGTCCAATTTTGAAAGTTCTGTGGGTAAAATTCTATCAAACAACATTGCATGCTATAGAAAAATAGTTGGTGAAAGGAAGAATTGATGTGGCAAACTTCATTATTGTCTTATTTTAAGAAATTATGACAGCCACCCCAGCTTTCCACAACCGTCACCCTGATCAGTCAGCAGCAAGTATCAAGGCAGGACCCTCTACCAACAAAATGATTATAACTCTCTGAAAGCTCAGGTGATGGTTAATATTTTTAGCAATAAAATATTTTTAAGTTAAGGTATGTACATTGTTTTCTAGTCATAATGCTATTGCACGGTTAATAGACAACAGTATAGTGTAAACATAACTTTATATGCACTGGAAAACTAAAAAGTTTATTTGACTGACTTATTGCAATATTAGCTTTATTGTGATGGCTGAAAATTGAACCTGCAATATCTTAGAGGTATGACTATACAGATCTTTCACCTCCTTTGTTAAATTTATTCCTAGGTATTTTATTCTTTTTGATGTAACTGTAAATGGGATTATTTTCTTAATTTCTCTTTCTGATAGCTCATTATTAGTATATAGAAACACAACTTATTTCTGTATGTTAATTTTGTATTCTATGACTTTACTGAATTCATTCTAATAGTTTTTTGGTGGAATCTTTAGGGTTTTCTATATATAGTATGTTATCTGCAAATAATGACACTTCTTTTCAATTTGGATGCCTTTTATTTCTTTTTCTTGCCTAATTGCTGTGGCTAGGACTTCTTGAATAACAGTGATGAGAGTGAGTACTTTTGTCTTGTTTCTGATTTTAGAGGAGACACTTTCAGCCTTTCACTGTTGAGTATGATAGTACCTAGGGGTTTGTCATATATGACCTCTATTATGTTGAGGTATGTTTCTTTTATGCTCACTTTGTTGAGAGTTTTTATCATAAATCTTGATATTTTTGTCAAATGCTGTTTCTGTATAAAGATCATTATATGATTTTTGTTCTTTGTTTTGTTAATGTGGTGTAATATGTTGATTGATTTACAGATGTTGAACCACCCTTGCATCCGTGGAACAAATCTCACTTGATAATGGCATCTGATCCTCTTCATGTACTGTTGAATTTCATTTGCTAATATTTTGTTGAGGATTTTAGTATCTATGTTCATTGGGGATATTGGCTTGTTATAGTCTCTCTCTCTCCTTTTCTCTTCCTTTCTTCCTTCCTTCCTTTCTTTCTTTCCTTTGTCTGGTTTTGATATCAGGGTAATGTTGGCCCTGTAAAATGAGTTTGGAAGTATTTCTTCCTCTTTAATTTTTTGGAATAATTTGAGAAGGATAATTACCAACTCTTTATTTTTTATTATTATTTTTTAATTAATTTTATTTTACTATGTTAGTCACCACACATTACATGATTAGTTTTTGATGTAGTGTTGCATGATTCATTGTTTGCGTATAACACACAGTGTTCCATGCAACACGTGCCCTACTTAATACCCATCACCGGGCTAACCCATCCCCCACCCCCCTCCCCTCTAAAACCCTCAGTTTGTTTATCAGAGTCTATAGTCTCTCATGGTTCATCTCCCCCTCCGATTTCCCCCCCTTCATATTTCCCTTTCTACTATCTTCTTTTTTTTTTTTTTTAAACATATAATGTATTATTTGTTTCAGAGGTACAGGTCTGTGATTCATCAGTCTTACATAATTCACAGCACTTACCATAGCACACATCCTCCCCAGTGTCCAGCACCCAGCCCCCCATCCTCCCACCCCACACCACTCCAGCAACTCTCAGTTTGTTTCCTGAGATTAAGAGTCTCTTGTGGTTTGTTTCCCTCTCTGGTTTGATCTTGTTTCATTTTTTCCTCCCTTCCTCTATGATCCTCTGTCTTGTTTCTCAAATTCCTCATATCAGTTAGGTCATATGTTGCTTGTCTTTCTCTATTGACTTATTTCGCTTAGCATAATATCCTCTAGTTCCATCCACGTTGTTGCAAATGGCAAGATTTCTTTTTTTTTTTTTTGATGGCTGCATAATATTCCGTTGTATATATATACACCGCATCTTCTTTATCCATTCATCTGCTGATGGACATCTTGGCTCTTTCCATAGTTTGGCTATTGTGGACATTGCTGCTATAAACATTGGGGTGCACATATGCCTTCGGAGCACTACATTTGTATCTTTGGATTACCAACTCTTTAAATGATTAGTAGAATTCACCTGTGAAACTGTCTGATCCTGGACTTTTGTTTGGGGGAAATATTTAAATTACTGATTCAGTTTCATTACTTGTAATCATTCTGTTCAGATTTCCCATTTCTTTGTGGTTTGATCTTAGAAAGTTGTGTTTTTTTCTAGGAATTTATCCATTTCTTCTAGGTTTTGCAGTTTGTTGGCTTATTATTTGTAGTAGTCTCATATCCTTTGTATTTCTGTGGTGTCAGTTGTAACTTCTGCATTTCTGATTTTATTTGGGTTGTCTCTTTTTTTCCTGATGAGTCTGGTGAGAGGTTTATTGATTTTATCTCTTCAAAAAACCAGCTTTTAGTTTCACTGTTCTTTTCTAATTTTCTTTTTTTAAGTCTCTCATTTATTTCTACTTTCATCTTTATTATTTCCTTCCTTCTACTAACTTTGGGCTTTGTTCTTCTTTTTCTAGAGTCTTTACATGTAAAGTTAGTTTGTTTATTTGGGCTTTTCTTATTTCTTGAAGTAGTCCTGTATTGCCATGAACTTCCTTCTTAGAACTGCTTTTGCTGCATCCTATAGATTTTGGAAAGTTGTATTTCCATTTTCATTTATCCCAAGGGTTCCCCTCCCCCTTCACATTTCTAAGCACTTTTTTCCCCCTGCCTTTTTATTATTCAAGTGCATAACATGTAGTGTTATATTAGTTTCAGGTGTATAATATAGTGATTCAACAGTTCTGTACATTTCTCAGTATTCATCAAGGTAAGTGTACTCTTCCCCTTTATCGAACCCATCCCCCAGACTACTTAAGAGTCTTTTTTTTTAGTTTGGCTCTTTTTTTTCTTGTTTGTTCATTTGTTTCCTAAATTCCACATATGAATGAAATCATATGATACTTGTCTTCCTTTGACTTATTTCACTCAGCATTATGCCCTCTCGTTCCATCCCTGTTGGTGCAAATGGCAAGATTATACTTAAATTTTTTTCTTCAATTTCTTTGTCTACCTATTGGTTGTTTATAATCAACATTTTAAAATGAAGTAGGATAAGGATTAACAATTAGAATAACTTTTGATATGGATTTGTTAAAAGAGGGGATAAACTGTTATACTGAATAATGTATAGAGAAGTTGCATAAAATATTTTTTCTGTAGTTTGGATCCAGTATAACTTAAACATTTTGCTCATCTAGAAAACATTCCAGTTACATTTGAAGAGTCACTTCACTGGCCTTAGAAACAGATTATGGAGGGTATTTGCTTTTGACTGAATATTTTAGAATTTTATCCAACATAACTATAAGTAGTTATGACATATGGTGTGGTTTTAAATTTTCTAAGTTAAAAGCAAAGTTATTTAATAGCTAGCATTTATTGTGTTCTTACTTATGTTGGTACTTACCTGAACACTATATATTCTCTCTAATCTAATTCTTACAACAATCCTAAGAGGTAAGTACTGCTTTAATCTTCATTTTACTGATGAGAAAATTGAGTTTCAGAAAATATTTTGCTCAAGCCAACCCAAGAGCTGGCAAGCAATAAGTCCAGAATTAATACTTAGGCAGTCTGCCTTCAAACATTTATTACTAAGCACAGTGCTATGCTACTTCCCAAGGTTGTGCTGTCCTGTTCTTCATCTTGACAGATGAATGAATTCCAATGCCATGTATTTTATGGTGTGATCAGATATGTATGATATGCAAGAAAATTATTAGACATTTTCAAGTGCTTTGAAAAAACAGTGCATTATTTGTGATACTTAAATGGATCCTATTTTCTTTAAGAAAAAGCAACTGTCAAAGGGAAATTCTGAAATGGCCTTTAGTTATTAAGTAATTGAAAATAATAGGATATTTATTAAAATAATTTATTTTTCTTAATCTTTGTTTCTAATTGGGAGAAATGAGAGATCATGAATGGATTTTCTAAGTTACAGTATTTGAGGAAATGACTGAACAATATAGGGAAACTTGGAGATCTGTTTGTTGTAATAGTAATTACAGCAACAAATAGGAGCTGGCATTCATTGCATTCCAGTTATGTACTGGGCGCTCCTCTAAGCACTTTATATGTTAATACATACTGTTTAATCCTTACAAGAATGCCATGAGGCAGGCAAAATTATCCCCACTTTTTAGTTTTTAGATTTTTTTAGAATGATTTTAAATAATGGACTGATTTTATTTAAACAATTAGTGTTTTTTGTTTTTTTCTTTTAGTAGCAAATGATGAATGGATAATTGCAGCAAATATATTCGTATTATTCCTTAACTGATGCTTTTTACCGTGCTGTCCTCCTGTTACCACACAGCTGGCTGCTTTGTCATTCAGTATACCAGGCCTCATCAGCTCACCTCATCAGCTCACCTTTTTTTCTGGCTGTTACATACTGACCCTTATTTGATACACCCTGGCTTTCAACTCCAATTATATTTCCTTCCTAAAGTTCAGTCTGTTCCAAGTATTATAATCACTTCCTCTTTCATGTCACTGCCAAGTCCTCCGTTCAGTGTCCCATGTTTCCTGTTCATATAAAATCCTTAACTGAGGAATTAGTTTTTTCTTAACTCTGCCTGTCAGTTTTTACATGTGAATCAATAGGAGTATCTTCTAAATCCCTCTTTTATATATTCACTACACGTATATAGCAGTTTCATCCTTGCTTGTTAGTTTCAGTGCTTATATATGTCTGGTTGTGCACAAGAGATTAAAAGAAGTTATTAGTCTTCTGCAATTTAAATCAAATCTGTCTTTTATCATAGGGAGAAAAATTTTATTGTATTTCTTTCTTCAGTGTTTCTCTCTTACAATTTTTTAGGTCTTATGGCAATTGGATATATTCCGAAGAAGCTTGCGGGTTCTAACTGGACATGTTTGTCAGGGAGATGCCTGCATATTTTGTGCATTGAAGGTAACCTTTTAATAGTACTGAAAAATTACTATTAATTGTTTTGCCAAAAATTTAATTTTGATAGTTTGTTTGATCAGTTTACTTGAAGTTGAAATTCAAGTTGACTTAGAGCTTTGAGACGAATTCTTAAAGTATGATTTATTCACGTTTCTGGATTTTTTCCCACTTTTATGTAAGGACAGTTAAAATTAATATTCTAAATAGTGTAGAAACATTAGGAACATTACATTTTTCATTATTTTGGAAAAATTCTTTATTCATTTTATGAAATGGATTTTGAACTACTAATGGATTTTGTGCACTGCTGTAGTTACTGATGATACAGCAGTGAACAAGGTGATAAAACCTCTGTTCTCATGGAGCTTACATTCTTGTAGGGGAGGAGAAAATAAGTAAGCAACATATAAAGTATGTTAGATGGTAATAACTACAAAGGGGGTAAATAAATCAGGGAAGGGGAATAGAGAGTGTTGAATAGTCAGGAAAGCCTCACTGGGAAAGTTTAAACCATTACCTGGAAAAGATGATAGAGTGAAGCTTTCCAGGCAAGCAGGGAAACAGTAACTGCAAAGGCCCTGAGGTGAGTGTGAGTGATTCAAGGAAACCTGGGTGTCAGAAGCTTTGTGAGCAAGGGGGAGAGTGATAAGAGGTGAGCTCAGAAGTAAGGTGAGTTGTGGTGATTTTAAAACATGTCTGCAGGGGTGTCTGGGTGACTCAGTTGGTTAAGCGTCAGACTCTTGATTTTGGCTGGGGTCATGACATCAAGGAGCTTCACCTTGGGCTCCATGCTCAGCAGGGAGCTGCTTGAGATTCTCTCTCTGCTCTCCCTCCCCCCACTCCTGTGACTCTCTCTCTCTAAATAAATAGATAAAATCTTTAAAAATAAAATAAAACATGCCTGCAAATTCTTAAGTTTTTTTTTTTTTTTAGAAAGAGAGCATGAGCAGGGGAGGGGCAGAGAGAGAGAGAGGGAGAGAGAGAATCCTGGGCAGGCTCTCATGCCCCGGGCGGAGTCCAACACGGGGCTTGATCTCACAGCCCTGAGCCCATGACCTGAGCTGAAATCTAGAGCCAGACAGCTAACCGCCTGAGCCACCCACGTGCCCCTCTTCTGCACTCTTCCTATCAAAAGGTGGAGTCTAGTTCTTTGAATACGGACTGGCCTTAATGATTCATTCCCACCAAATAGAATGGCAGAAATGACACTGCAGACATCTGAGGTTAGGTTAGATTAGAAAAGGTGATAAAATTTCTATTTGGCTCTGTCTGTTGGGCTGTCATTCTTGGGAGTGAGCCATCATAGGGTGAGGAAGCCAAGTTGGCCACAGCTAAAGCAGAATTCTAAGCAGACAGGCAGCACCAACAACCAGCATCAACTGCTCAGTGTAAGTGAGCAACCTTCAGATGGTTCTAGGTCCCAGCATTCAGACTGTCCCAGATAACTCCCAGTGGAGCAGAGTTGAGCTGTCCTTACCAAATTAATGGTTTGTAATCATAATGTTATTTTTAGCAAATAAGTTTTGCGGTCGTTTGTTATGGAGCGATAAATAACTGGAACAGGAGTCCATATTGTGTAGGTCCTTCTAGGCCTTTGTGAGGACCTTGGCTTTTTCTGTTGAGTGATTTAGGAAGTCTCTGGATTGTTTCGAGTGGAAGAGTGATATAATCTGTTTTAACTAGATGGAATGTTTGGACTAGATCTCTTTGGCTACTTGGATGAGAATAAATAAAAGAGAGACAAAGGCAGAAACAGGGAGTCGCAATGAGTTAGCATCTCATTTATATCATTGAAATTTGCCCAAGAATTTAAGGTTTTATTAACATGTTTCAGAGATAAACATTTCATTCTTTTACATTCTTGAATATTCTTACACACACACACATACATGCAAGAAAATGAAGAGCCATTTTCCTGCTTTATTTTGATTTTTTTTTTTTAAGATTTTTATTTATTTATTCATGAGAGACAGAGAGAGAGAGAGGCAGAGGGAGAAGCAGGCTCCCAAGGAGCAGAGAGCCCGATGCGGGACTCGATCCCAGGACCCTGGGATCATGACCTGAGCCGAAGGCAGACGCTTAACCATCTGAGCTACCCAGGCGCCCGCTTTATTTTGATTTATATTCCTGAATATAAATCACCAAAGAAGGCAATTTTATATTCTCTTTTTTAGAACATGGCAAAATAGGGTTATTGTTAGGGGATAAAGAATGAACTTAGATCAAATTACAGTATCACATTTTATTTACGCCACAGTCAATTTTGGATATTTTGTCCAATTGTAAAATGAGTATAGTTAAGATTTCTAGCCTGAATCTTTCATAGCCTTACACAATCACCTGCCTGCCTCCCCACCGGCTACCCAAAACACTCTCTTCTTTCTCACTCTCTCTCTCCCTATCTGTCTCAGGTACTGCACTTGAGCCAGACTGGCTACCTCTTGCAGTTTCCAGAGCTGGCTTCCATCTCTGACTCTTTTCATTGTTATTCCTTTTGTCTAGAATGCTTTTCTTCTAGATGTTTTTGTGGCTAACACCCTGTTTCCTTTATGCCAATCCTCAAATGAGGACATCAGTAAGACCTTCCCTGACTACCCGAGGTAATAGTTAACCTCCTTTCTACTCTCAGTATCTCTACTTTTATTTATAATACTTTATTTTTCTGTCTTGTATTTTATTTCTTTTTCTCTATTGTGTTTACCACCTTCTGATATACTCTATAATTACTTACTTGCTTTCTCCTGACTATAACTAGAATGTGTGCCCCATGAGGGCAGGGTTTTTGTTTATTTTCTAGTGAAGATGCCTCACATATACTAAGCAGTCAAAAAACAGATAACAAATGATTGAAACTCAGGTGTAGGATTAGTATCTTAAGCATTATCTTGAAAAGTTAATTAACTAAATAAGAAATGACATATTTCTTATGTCACTATTTTCTATTTTTTCATATTTGTAATTATAGCTAAAAGATTATACTTCTGGATATCTAATATCATTTGGCATCTTTATTCTTCAATTTTTAAATTTATTTATAAATTAGATTTTCTTGCAGTAGTGGAACAGATTTTTGAAATATTTTCCTAGCCTACCATATATTGATCTGGAAAAAAAAAAATGTTTTTGAGATGACATACCCCTTGAGCTAATTAAGAGTTTAATATGGCCAATCCTTATTTGGTGGGTTGTCACTGAAAACTTTCTTTTTCCCCCCACTTTCCCCCACCTAAGATGATTGTCATAAACCTGGAACTTATTAAAAAGTTTTTCTTATTTAAATTCAATAAGGAAAATGGAAAACCAGATTAACACCTATAATCACTTGTTCTTGAATGTTGCCTCTATTTCTTCAGCTTAGGTTAGAAATAATGCTCTAGGGTCGCCTGGGTGGGTCAGTCATTAAGCGTCTGCCTTCAGCTCAGGTCATGATCCCAGGGTCCTGGGATCGAGCCTCACATCGGGCTCCCTGCTCCGCGGGAAGCCTGCTTCTCCTTCTCCCACTCCCCCTGCTTGTGTTCCCTCTGTTGCTGTCTCTCTGTCAAATAAATAAATAAAATCTTAAAAAAAAAAAAAAAGAAAGAAAGAATGCTCTAAGTGAGGAAAACTGATAATTTGAAAAAAATTTTTCTTTAAAAATTAAAAGTCATCATCTTTTCAGAGTTCATGCAAATTGTACAGTGTCAGTTTTTAAAGGCAAATTTAAATAGTGGAAAATTTTCATTGCATTAAAGTTATTTAATTTTTGTTTACTTTTAAACCAGAGTTTGTCATTTTCTGAGGTTTATTTAGGAAGAAACAAAAAAACTGTAAAAGTTCATTTAAGCTACTTTTTCTTTTTTTAAGATTTTATTTATTTATTTGAGAGAGAGAGAGAGAGAGAGAGAGAAGCCAGGGGAGGGGCAGTGGGAGAGGGAGAAGCTGACTCCCTGCAGAGCAGGGAGCCTGATGCCGGGCTCGATCCCAGGACCATGAGATCGTGACCTGAGCTAAACCAGCTGAGCCACCCAGGTGTGCCCCAACCTACTTTTTTAAAAGACTAGTGAGTTCCTACTAATTTTCGTGTGATTATATATTTATTTTTGGTTAACACAATTTTAATTTCTATAGTATACTTTTAGATTTATAGCAGTTTATCTCAGAACTCTTCCTTAAACAATTTGGATCAGAATTAGCTGGGGAACAGTTTAAAAATTGCCCTCACTTCAGCATACTCAATTAGAATCCCTGAAGATGGGAACTGAGCACTTACTTAATTCTGTGCACACTAATGTTTGATTTCGAGGCTGGGGCAACCATTTCTATACATTACTGATACAAATAATCTTCAAATAATCTTTAAATGGAATTTTGGAGCAAAAGACTATTAGTTTCTGGGTATAGTGTTATGAGTTTCACTCTTTTATAATGAAATTACTGACATGTTTCTTTAGTCGTTGGCTTTAAACTTACTGATGTACTTGTTGATCCCCAGACAATATTTGCACTGTTTGAACACAGTCGAGAAAAAGCACTTCCCTCGGATAACATAAGGCATGCTCTAGCAGAGAGCTTCAAAGATGAGCAGCGATTTCAGTTGGGCCTTATGGATGATGCTGCAGAGTGCTTTGTAAGTATTTTTGATAATCCTTAAATCAGAATACTGGCTTGTTTTCCTTAAATGATACGAATTTCGAGACGAATGAAACATAAATTTCTAGCAATGGAAACAAATCATAACTACTCATTGGATCCATGCCTTACCTGCCCTTCAGAGCTCAGTTTAAGTCCATCTGTCTCATGACTTGATTTTGGTTATTGTGCTGCTATCATTTTTATTGGGTATTAGAGTACTGGAATATTTTAAAATGTATTTATTGGAGAAAACATTTATTAAATATAAATTATTATGTCACTTAAGTCAGTGTTCTGCCTCCACAGGGTTTATATGTGCAACACATTCCCAGCAGTAGCATTTCTCATTACATGCAATGATTCTCTTTGGGAGAGAAGAGGTTCTTGGTGGGCAGCTATCAGGGGCAGCAGTTCTTTTTCTTTTTCTTTCTTTTTTTTTTTTCAGTAGTCTCATTGTATATATTTATTGAGATATAATTTAAAAATTGTCTCCAGCTTTACTGAGATACAAGTGTAAGCTGTATGATGTGTTGATTTGATACATTTATATGTTGCAAAATGGTGACTGCGTAGCATTAGCTGACGCTTCCGTCCTGTCACGTGATTGGTTTTTGTGGTGTATGTTATACAATATCACAGTTCTGTGTCTTTGGATGAATTTATACATGCAGGTTCCTGCCATCCGAATTACAACATGAAACGTGCCCATTGCAGTAGTTTGTTGAGCGACTCTTGCCACTCAATTCCACCCCACGGGCACTTGTGGGTCTTCTTTTGTTTTCACAAAGCCCGTTTCTGAAATGCCTCCGTGTTGCGTAGATCCCGACTCTGTCTCTCGTCTGGAATCATTGCGAATCGTTATAGTAGGTGACCTTTTGTGTCTGGCTTTGCTCGCTAAGTTCTTTGTGGAGATGAAGAACCCAAAGAATTAGCAGTGAAGCTTGTGGAAAGAATTTGGAATTCCGTAATGGGACATAGGGAGTAGATGTTAGGATCTCGGCAGTAGCCGAAATGGACTATTTTGTGGCCAAAAGAATGGTCTGGGAGAGCCTTAAAATTGGAGCATGTGCTGAGTTGGAAGGAAGGTATGGGGTGGTCTGTATAAAACTAGGGAGGCAGGGTAGGCACCACTGGGGGCTCCTGGAGTGGCATCCGTGTGTCTCTTGGAAGAGCTAGTCTTGATTTCCACCCCAGCTAATTGCTGTTGTTTGGCTTTCTTGACTTTTGCTCTGTGGTTCTTGAACCAAACCTGCAGTATGGTGGGATGTATCTCCAGTTTCGAGGCCATTTCTTTCTGAAGGCTGGGAGTGGGGTATGGGTTCTTGCTGAACAAGAATTCTAAATCTGCCAGTTGTTTCTCAGTGAACATGGCTCGTTTCCTTTGTGAATGTTTCTGATCCTTTCCTTTAGGAAGGTCCCCTGCGCCTGCCATCCCATCTAGCGGGGTCCCCATGCTCTGGTCCTGTGTCAAGGGGGGCGGGCAGCAGTTCTGATACACCTCTCACTCTGGGTTGAGAATCATGACTGGGGTTGATGTTCTGTGTTACCACAATATTGATAAGTAGAGCATTCCTTTGAGTAGTAACTAAACCTTACATATATGTGTGTTGATTATTGAATGTGTCAGTCTTCTAGATGTTACCTATATTTAAAGAGGTAGCCATTTTTTTTCATAGTCTTATATCTATTTAGCAAATTCTATACATTTTTTCATCAGAAAACCTTTTAAGGTTTTCCTTGACACATTATTTTCCTGAAACCACTTCTTACTAGTTCAGGCCCCTACTCTCAGCATTATTTAAGCCTCCTTACTTGTATCCTTTCAGCCTGTCCCCTTATAGTGTTTTTTAATGGCCAACAGATTAATAAAATTTTCTTCAGATTAATCTTTGCCCTTCAGATATTCTTGTGATTCAAATCTGGACTCTCTACTGACATTTAAGGCCGTTTACAATTAAACTGCAGTTTACCTCTTTATTTCCTCCTGGAATTTTCCCTCCTGTGAGGTGGTTCTATTCCTCAAGTATGTCTTCTAAATTCACTGGATTTCTGTAGATTTTACTATCTATAGAGTTTATTTGGCATTTATATGTTATCATTTTTTTAAAGATTTATTTGAGAGAGAGAACGCATGCACGTGCACTTGCACGCGTGTGTGCACATGCGCACACACACACAAGTGGGGGGAGAGGCTGAGGTAGGGGGAGGGAGAGGATCCACAAGCAGACTCCCCACTGAGTGTGGAGCCCGATGCAGGGATTGATGCCAGGACCCTGAGATCATGACCTGAGTTGATACCAGGAGTCAGCCACTTACCTGACTGAGCCACTCAGGTGCCCCTGTTATTTCCTTAATGAGCATCTTTACTGTTTCCTTGGACAGATGGAAAGCTCTTTGACTAGTGCACTGCATAGCATACTTTCCATGTTGATCAAAATGTGTCAAAACAGCACACATAGTCATAAAATATGCTTTTCATATTTCTGTTCCTAATTGATCCATTACTTAAAATATAAATATATTTTGTACAATACCAAACTTTGTAGTTTATTTTCACTTAAATGAAATGTACTAATACGAGATAGGATAATTCATAGAATACCTAGAAATTTAGGTTTAAATAATTGAATGCTTTTAAACTTCCTAGGGCAGAGGAGAGGGGTTAAGTTAGCTAATTAAAAGAATCCATTGGGGCGCCTGGGTGGCTCAGTCGTTAAGCGTCTGCCTTCGGCTCAGGTCATGATCCCAGGGTCCTGGGATCGAGTCCCGCGTCAGGCTCCCTGCTCTGCGGGAAGCCTGCTTCTCCCTCTCCCACTCCCCCTGCTTGTGTTCCCTCTCTCGCTTTGTCTCTCTCTGTCAAATAAATAAATAAAAAAAAATCTTTAAAAAAAAAAAAAAGAATCCATTGGATAAGCTTTGCTAAAAAGAAGTCTTATTTGTTAAAGAAATAAATACTCCTTATTGATCTGTATTACAAATTTGAAATTTGTTTGCAGGGCAGATTCCTTGCATTAGGATGTTAGTGTAGGTATTGTAAACCTTTATCATTGCTATTTTAATGTGAGTTATAGAGACTATAAAAATGTTCCAAGTAGGATTTTTGAAAGATAACTGCTTTTCCCTAATGTGAGAATGCTGGAAATATAGGAAACATGTTTTCTAGTATTAAATTCTAGATGTTAGCCACCATGAATTGATTTTTTAAAGGATTTTTAAAATATTTATTAAAATCATATGTTACATTATAATGTTTCTTTCATTAAATTTTTTTTTTAAAAGCTAATACTACAAAGGGTGAATAATTGAACAGCATTTGAAGGGTTGTTTAAAGAGGAAAGCTGGAAAGCTGACAGTATATATGGCACTGTTCAAATTGGAAAATCTTAAAAAGATTTTTAAAATTTGTAAAGTTAAAAAGTTATATTGTATAGTGTCATCTGTAAGATTCACAACTCGTTTGTCTTTTAATTTTTTAAAATAGGAAAATATATTGGAGAGGATTCATTTTCACATAGTACCAAGCAGAGATGCAGACATGTGTACCTCCAAGTCTTGTATCACTCACCAGAAGTTTGCTATGACTCTGTATGAACAGGTGAGATGGCTTAACCACTTCATTAGTTATTCTCTTTGTTATTATTACGTTTGTTTGCATCCATTTATACATATATATTACATATTTAAATATATGTAACATATATATTATATTTATGTTTTATGGTTGATAAATTAAACATATGTTTTTACCTGTAGTGTGTGTGTCGCAGCTGTGGAGCATCATCAGATCCTCTACCTTTTACAGAATTTGTGCGGTACATTTCTACAACAGCCCTATGGTAAGAACCTACTAAAGCATGTTTACCGAAGATGTTAATAACGCATTTGAGCACATTGAGCACTTATTTTATAAAACCATAACATATGTGAGTATCTGTTCTCTGTCTTAGACCTGAAAATATGCAACCATCAGAGGTACTAAGTGATATCTGTCTCAGCTGGCTGTTCCTGATTTGGCCAGAAACTGTACACTTGATGAAATTTCCAAATATTAGTCAAAATTTGTATCTTTTTATATTTATAGCAAGTTTTGGGAATTTTAAAGGAGACCTTAAAATGACAAGTTCAATGGTAAATGGAGCTGCACGTGATTTCTTCATTTTTCCTAAGGTGTTATCTTTGTAGTAACAGTGTTTCCCGTCAGCTCCATGTCCCTTCATGGTGATGGAAGCCAGGGTAAGAAGAGAAGAAAGAAAAAGGTGAAATTAATTCTCCGTTAGATTTATTTCATTTAAGGCCTCAACATTCACCTGAAATAAAAATTTGCCATGCTTGCCTGTCCCCTCCCTCCCTGCCCATGAAACATTAGCGAGTTAGGGATCCAAAATGATCCCTAGACTTTACATAATAAGAGTAGTTTAAACACTTCCTCACAGGTATTAGAAAATATAAATATTTGATATATGATAAACATTGAGTAAAATCATAAATATTTACAGGCATTTTGATACAAAAAACAAAACATGGATCAATAATTATCAATCAATACATTAGTACAAAAGTTAGTTACTAAATGCTACCAATATTTTTATCATTGTGCAAAATGAAATTCAGGTGCTTATCTGTTTCATTATATTATTAAACTTCCTGGCTATTTTGCATATGACACGATATTTCTTGAAGATTATTGAACAATAGCAATTTGATTATTTGAGTGTGTTTAGTGTCTTAATATATACAGAGTTGGGGAGCATTGTTTTGGGAAGCGTTCCCTAAACTTCAGTCAGTTATAGATTCATTTTTTTTTTTTTACTTTGTATGAAAAGTAGGATGGTGTTTGAACAAGGATAGGCCACACATTACAAACCGTAAAACTTTAAGCCTACTCGGAAACTCTTATATAAAATGACAGTGCTTTGATTCAGTATCTTATGTAACAAGAGTTGGAGCTCCATTAGTCTGTCCCTGGTCCACACCACCAATTGCAAGAAACCAGACTTTGAACTCTAATTATGGTTGATCCTTCAGATAACACAGGTTTGAACTGCACAGGTCCACTTAGATGCAGATTTTTCTCAATAAATATATGTACAGTACTGTAAATATATTGTCTCTTCTTTAGATTTTTTTTTTTTTTTAAGATTTGTTTATTTGAGAGAGAGCGTGCACACGCAAGCAGAGGGAGGGGCAGAGAGAGAGAGGGAGAGAGAGAATCTCAGGCAGACTCCCTGCTGTTTGTGGAGCCCAATCCAGGGCTCGATCTCATAACCCTGAGATCAAGACCTGTGCCGAGATCAAGAGTCTCACACTCAACCAACTGAGCCACCCAGGTGCCCCCTTTATGATTTTCTTAATAACATTTCCTTTTCTCCAGTTTTTTGGAAGAATATAGTATATGATACATATAACACAAAGTGTGTGTTAATTGACTGACTATTATTGGTAAGGCTTCTGGTTAATAGTAGGCTATGAGTAGTTAACTTTGAGGGGGGTGTCAAAAGTTATATGCTAATTTTGGATTGTGTGAGGGTCGGCGCCCCTTACCCCATGTTGTTTAAGTGTCAACTATAATCACCTTCTTTGTATTGGTAATAAGTATTGGATACCAATTACAGAATTCCAGGCTTTACATAAATCATCATTTTTAATGTTAACAAAAACACTATTTTGAATGTATAATTTGAATGAGCTTATCAGATTTAGTGCTTTCTCATATACTTGTGAAGTGCTTTAGAAGAATAGGTGCTTTTTAGTCGTTATTGAATACTGTATATTAAACCGTGGAACTGTAAAATATATCCAGCTCTAGGATAGTTAATATTACCACTAAGCAGAACCAGAGCATCTAGAATGGAAAATAGTAAGGATATTTGAGCTTTTATTACATTTCTTTTTGGAAATGTTTATATAGTTATTTAAAGATAATACGTTGATATATAAAAATTTGATTCTAAAGTAGACTAAACAAAAAGTGGCACAGATATCCTGCCTAGGCTCTAATGAAATGGTTAGCACTCATAAGGCACAAGCCCGGCCTAAATAGTTTTGGTTTTGACTTCTGCATTAATTAGCAAAGGACCCCTCTGTTAGCTGAAAATGATACCTTTGTTTCTGAGAACTTTAGGCCAGAGAGGAAGTCTTTCCAATAATTTGTTGTTCTTGTTAGGCCAAAGTTGAAACTCAAGTCCCTACTTGTTAAGTAATAATAGAAACATTTGACTTAGAACTACCTCCAGATGGATCATCTTATCACCTCGTTCATGTAGTTCCAAACAATGGTAAAATTTAGTGTTATTCTATTCTTGACCTAATTTTTTTCATCATACACCTGCCAAATTCCATAATTTTTCACTGTATGGAAATTTACTTTATAGTTTTCAAACAGAACCTGTTTTAAGACAGAAAAAGCAACCATACCCATATTGATAACTTGGTATTTTTCATGCCTAATTTGTTAGATCTTTTTAAAGTTCATAGTACACATTTGAAACTGCTGCTTTCTTTTGTAGCAATGAGGTAGAAAGAATGATGGAAAGGCATGAACGTTTTAAGCCTGATATGTTTGCAGAATTGCTGCAAGCAGCAAATACGACTGATGACTATAGGAAATGTCCTGTAAGTATAATTTGGAGAATATTAGTGTGCTTCTATGTTTGTAAATTTGAAAATAGATACTCAGAAATTACCATGAAAATACTAATTATACCTGGACTTGATTTTAAGAATTTATTTTTTTCAGGGGCGGCTGGGTGGCTCAGTCGTTGAGCATCTGCCTTCGGCTCAGGTCATGATCCCAGAGTCCTGGGATCGAGCCCCGCATCGGGCTCCCTGCTCTGTGGGAAGCCTGCTTCTCCCTCTCCCACTCCCCCTGCTTGTGTTCCCTCTCTCGCTGTCTCTCTCTGTCAAATAAAATCTTTAAAAAAAAAAAAGAATTTATTTTTTTCAGTGTTATTTTAGGCAACTCTTTATACCATGTGAGCTATTTATTTGAGCACTATTTCTTTAAAAACTCTTTGTGAAGGATTTAAGTTAGTGTATGCTGATTAATTTTTTTTTTTTTTTGAGAGAGAGAGAGAGAGCGAGCATGCAAGCAGTGATGGAGGGGAGGGGCAGAGGGAGAGGAGAGAGAGAATCTTAAGCAGACTCCCTGCTGAGCATGGAGCCCTAGGTGAGGCTTGATCTCACAACCCTGAGATCATGACCTGAGCTAAAATCAAGTGTCGGGTGCTTAAGTGACTGAGTCACCCAGGTGCCCCCTGATTAATTTTTTTAAGTTCTGAAATCTATCGTTTGACTAAAGAGAAAGTTTATTTATTTTCATTTAAACATTACAAATGGTACCATTCTTTTCTAATGTAATATTATTAATGACTTCAGTGTTCTATTTCTCATTTTTTTTAGATAGACTTCTTGTTTTAACAGATTTAAAAAATACCAAAGAAAAGTACTTCGATTTAAAATAAACTTACTTTTAATCAATAATTAGACAAATAATTTGATAAAAGTGAATTTTAGTATGCTGAACAAATAATTTTCTGGTATATGTAAAGATTGTTACTGTTTAATACAAACTGTATAAGGCATTACCTATGGTATATCTATTTCAGTAATTTCAAAATTTGCCTTTTGTGTTTTTCTTTAGAGTAACTGTGGCCAAAAAATAAAAATTCGCCGTGTTTTAATGAATTGCCCAGAGATTGTTACAATTGGTTTAGTATGGGATTCTGAGCATTCTGACTTGACTGAAGATGTTGTTCGGAATCTAGCAACACATCTTTATCTTCCTGGGGTATCTCAACTGTTTTCATTCTCTTCCTTTTTGTTTTTAAATTCTTTTAAAACATATTCATGTTTTATAATACACTTGTTTTTCAGAACTAACTTTTCTTTCTAAAGAAAATAACATTCAGATATAATGCTGATAAAGTTCATCAAATCAGGCTAACTGGAATGCCTTTCTTGCATAGACTAGGAATAGCTTTCAATTATAAACTGTCTCATGCTCTAATTCTGTATTACTCTAGAATGATGATAGTGATGTGTGTCTTTGTGTGTGTGTGTGTGTATGGTAATGACAATTATAAATGTTAACCTAGAAAGGTTTAAGATTCAGAAATCATCTACAGCACTGATCTCTTAATATGCTTATTAACATTTTAATATATTTTGAATTGGTTTATATTACAATTAAACTTTTAGATAATTAACTTTTAGATAATATGTTTCATGTATGTTCAAATATGTGATTCAATCAAAAATTATTAGGAATTGTGTAATTTATCCCACATTTCCAGTTTATGTATATAAAGTGTCAAGATACTGGGTTACTGAACTAAATTGTAGTGAATTCATTTTATTGGAGGAAGAGTAATAGTTATAGTTAATATTAAGTAATAGTTAAGAGTAATTCTATTCAGTACAATCTCAGTGATACCTTCTGTACTAATATAATATTGAATTAGGGAAGCTTGCATAAGAAATTTTTTCATAGATAGTCAAATACATAACTCACAAAATTATTGTTCCTCATTTTTAAAAAGATACAGTATTAAATATACATTGTTATTTTTTAAACAGCTTTTTTATAGAGTTACTGATGAAAATGCCAAAAATAGTGAACTTCACCTAGTTGGTATGATCTGCTACACCAGCCGACATTATTGTGCCTTTGCTTTTCATACCAAGAGTTCCAAATGGGTATTTTTTGATGATGCAAATGTGAAAGAGGTAAGTGACACTTTCACTGGGATAATTATTGTGACTTTTACTTTTTAGGAATAAATGAAATAATATATAAAATGTGTATTACATAATATGTAAAAAAATGATTGTATGTAAACATTTCTTATATAAAATAATAACCTTAATGATAATAGTATTGTTAAGTTCATACTTCCTTTTAATTTTTGAAACCTGGTTTATTTTAAAGCCAACTTTTAAGCCAGTCCATTTCCAGAATAATAAAAAAGGTGACTAATAAATGTTAGAATGCAAATATGTAACTGTCATTGATTCATATGTCTGATACATTTTGTCTGATACATAGTTGCTCTGTGTATTTCTTTGTGAATGATTCACAATTGCTTTGTATAATTAGTGATGAAAATCTGCTTGTTTTTTAAATTATTATGACTGCCTTTTCAAACTTTGTGTATGGTATTCAGAATTAGATATGCATATTATATCTTTTGGTAAATAACTTATTCAAACATTATAATATCTAGAAAACTAGTGAATAATAGTTTGTAGTAAGGAGTATGTATGAGAATCACCTTTGGAACTTTTGAAAAAACCGGTACCTGCCTGCACTCTTATATTCTCAATTCAGAGGTGTAGAGGCCAATACCTGATTTTTTTTTTTTAAAGTTCTATAGGAGATTCAAATTTTTCCACATTTGAAAACTGTTGATCTTGTCAGTACTATGCCTGGATGTATTGGCTTTGAGAATCCTATTATTAAGCAGTAAATGGATTTAAAGTACAAATTATTTCACTGTTATAAGCAAATGGTGTACAATTCCATTTGCTTTCATTTTAATGTAGAAGAAAGGGCCATTTATCAGCATTATGAATTACTAAGTCAGGAGAAGTTCAAATATTCAGTATTTAGTGGATTTCTAATTGTTTCTATGAAGGATGAACTGCTATGGAAATAGCCCCTCCAATATTAAAAATTAGAAAACCAAATAGATGAAACAACTTTTTTAGACATTGGATAGCGGGCAGTTGAACAGAAAAAAGGAAACAAACAAGATGAGCCCTATTATTATTCCCATTTACTGCCTACAGATAGTTTTTACACTGCAGGGAGGTGGAACTCAAACAAAGCCTAGACATCTCATTGAGTTGAGGAAACCGAGATTGGAGTTCAGGAAGCCAAGATGGCTAAAATTCATTGGACAGATTACCAGAAAGAATACCGCACAGAGGGAAAGTTCTGGAGATTGGTAGATGGGTCCCCTTTAATTTTTGGCTGAATAGTGATCTGACGTGTGGAGCAAACCTGCACAAGGTGGGGGAAAGAATTACTGGAAAACAGAAGGTCAGACGATTTTCAAAATTCATACAGGGCTAGGAATAGTTTGCATCCACACCAGCAAGAGTGGAAAGATGTTGTAATGCATAGAGCAACAAATAGAATCCTCAGAAAAGTACCACCTTAATAATGGGGCTAAATTATACCTAACCTGAATACTGCTCTGGACCTGGCATAAAAAGCCTAAAATGAAGTCTTCAAAGGACCAAGATGATCCTACATAACTTAACAAATGCCAGAATGAAGTCCAGTACTTTTTAAAAGAACACAACAAAATTCACCCAAAAATATAAATTTCAATTAAATTTCAATATGGCATTTCAAGATAGTATTCAATAAAAAATTACGAAATATGTGGAGAAGTAGGAAAATCACCCATACCCGTATTAATAGAAACAGACCCATTCCACCACTCCATTTCTTCCAATCACATGATATGGGGGTGAGGAAGCAAGGTAGAGAAATGAAGTACACCTTCTGTTCTCTCAGGAACTTCATCAACCTCACCATTCCTACCCTCAAAAAAGGGTTCTGGGTAATAATCAGGTGACATCCAAGGTCATGTCCAGGCCAGCTCTAATATTAAATCATTAAAAAAAAAAAAGACCCAAAATGGCAGAGATGGAAGTATCAGACAAGAATGTTACAACTTCTGTTTCAGTGTAGAGAGAGTTATTGGATAACAGTCAATAAACATGGACCATAAAAATAATCGATAAATTGGATTTCATCAGAACTTTTGCTCTTCAATAAGATACTGTTAGGAGAATAAAAAGGCAAGCCATAGACAGGGACAGAATATTTGTCTAGCATATATCTAATAAAGGCTATATCCAGAGTATATAAAGACTCTTACGACTCAATAAAGAAAGACAAATTGGGGCGCCTGGGTGGCTCAGTTGGTTAAGCGACTGCCTTCGGCTCAGGTCATGATCCTGGAGTCCCGGGATCGAGTCCCATATCGGGCCCCTTGATCGGCAGGGGGTCTGCTTCTCCCTCTCACCCTCCCCCCTCTCATGTGCTCTCTCTATCTCATTCTCTCTCTCAAATAAATAAATAAAATCTTTAAAAAAAAGAAAGAAAGACAAATTGATTAAAAATGGGCAAAAAAGATAATAGGGAAAGATAGTGGAGTAGGAGGACCCTATGCTCACCTCGTTTCATGGATCCAATTAGATAACACTCACATCAATGTAAATAATCCAGAAAACTGCCTGAAGACTGGCAGAACAAACTCCACAACTAAAGGTAGAGAAGAGGCCACCTCAAAGAGGGTAGGAAGGGCAGACATGATGGGGAGCTAAACAGATCACAGGCTATCTGTAGAAGGGAGGGACTTGCGGGTGAAGAGAAGGGAGAGAAACAGACTGTCACACTGGGAAGACAAATCCCTATAACATTTGGCTTTGAAAACTAGAAGGGCCAAATTCTGCGAGTTCTTACAACCAGTAGAACTTAATACTAGCAAACTGAATCCAACAGTACATTTAAAAAAAACATTCACCACAGTCAACTGGGATTTATTCCTGGGTTTGTGAGGGTGATTCAGTATTCACAAATGAATCAACATGATACGCCACATTAATATAAAAGAAAGGATAAGAACCCTGTGATCTTTTCAATAGATGCAGAAAAAGCATTTAACAAAGCACAACGTCCATTAATCATAAAAACCCTCAACAAAATAGGTTTAGAGGGAACATACCTCAATGTAAGAAAAGCCATATATAAAGAACCCACAACTAACATCATAGTGGGGAAAAAAAAGAACTTTTATAGTCAGGAACATAACAGGGATGTCCACTCTCATCACTGTTAATTTAACATAGTACTGGAAGTCCAAGCCATAGCAATCAGACAACAAAAAGAAATAAAGGCATCCAAATTGGTAAGGAAGAAGAAAACTTTCACTATTTGCAGACAACATGATGCTCTATGTAGAAAACCTAAAAGACTCCACTACAAAAATTGCCTGAACTGATACACAAATTCAGTAAAGTCACAGGATACAAAATGTACAGAAATCTGTAGTATTTCTACATACCAATAATGAAGCAGCAGAAAGAGAAATCAAGAAATCAATCCCATTTATAATTGCACCCAAAACTATAAAATATATAGGAATAAACATAAGCAAAGAGATGAAAGACCTGTACTCTGAAAACTATAAAACACACATGAAAGAAATTGAAGATGATGACAGAAATGGAAGAACATTCCATGCTCATGGAAAGACAATATTGTTAAAATGTCCATACTACCCAAAGCAATCTACACATTTAATGCAACCCCTATCAAAATACCACCAGCATTTTTCACAGAGCTGGAACAAACAATCCTAAAATTTGTATGGAACCACAAAAGACCCCAAATAGCCAAAGCAACTTTGAAAAAGAAAAGCAAAGCTGGACACATCACAATTCTGGACTTCAAGTTATAATACTTGAAGTTATTTTACAAAGCTGTGGTGGTCAAAACAATATGGTACTGGCACAAAAATAGACATAGATCACTGCAACAGGATAGAAACTCAGAATGGAACTCACAACTATATGGTTAATTAATCTTTGACAGAGCAGGAAAGAATATGCAATGGGAAAAAGACAGTCTCTTCAACAAATGGTGTTGGGAGAAGTGGACAGCAACATACAGAAGAATGAAACTGGACCACTTACATCATACAAAAATTAAAAATGGATTAAAGACCTAAATAAGAGACTTGAAAGCATAAAAATCCTAGAGGAAAACACAGGCAGTAACCTCTTTGACATCAGTCATAGCAACTTCCTTCTACATATGTCTCCTGAGGCAAGGGAAACAAAAGCAAAACTAATGGGACTTCATCTAAATAAAAAGCTGTACAGCAAAGGAAACGGTCAATAAAACTAAAAGGCAGCCTACAGAATGGGAGAAGATATTTGCAAATGACATAGCTGATAATGGGTTGGTATCCAAAATGTATGAAGAATTTATAAGACTTACCACCTGAAAAAATGAATAATCCAATTAAAAAATGAGCAGAAGACATGAGCATTTCTCCAAAGAAGTCATACAGATGATCAATAGACACATGAAGAGATGCTCAACATCACTGATCAGCAGGGAAATACAAATCAAAACTACAATGAGATATCACCCCACACATGTCAGAATGGCTAAAATCAACAACTAGGAAACAACAGATGTCAGTGAGGATGTGGAAGAAGGGGAACCCTCTTGCACCGTTGGTGGTAATGCAAACTGGTACACCCACTCTGGAAAAGTGTGGAGGTTCCTCAAAAAGTTAAAAATAGAACTACCCTATGATCCAGCATTGCACTACTAGGTATTTAGCCAAAGAATACAAAAATACTAATTCAAAGGGATACGTGCACCGCAATGTTTGTAGCAGCATTATCAACAACAGCCAAATTATGGGAACAGCCCAAATGTCCATCGACTGATGAATGGATAAAGAAGTAGTAGGGTGGATGTATGCATGCATGCAATGGAATATACATGTACAGCCATAAAAAATGAAATCTTGCCGTTTCCAATGACATGGATGGAGCTGGAGAGTATTATCCTAAGTGAAGTAAGTCAGAGACAAATACCATATGATTTCACTCATATGTGGAACTTAAGTAGAAACAAACAAACAAAGGGAAAAAGAGAGAGAGGCAAAGCAAGAAACAGACTCTTAACTGTAGAGAACAAACTGATGGTTATAAGAGGGGAGGGGAGTGGGGGATGGGTGAAATAAGTGATGGGGACAAAGGAGTGTACTTGTGATGAGCACCAGGTGTTGTGTAGAAATGTTGAATCACTAAATTATGTACCTGAAACTAACACTGTATGTTAACTAGCTGGAATTTAAATAAAAACTTAAAAAAAATTAAATTACATAAACTAACACACACACACACACACGAAATATGCTCATAATAGATATGTGACTTGCCTAGCATTTTCCTTATGATTCTAATCCAGAAATGGAGGTAGAGAAAAGGAGAGAATAAGCACTCCCAGGCAAACTGTGACATGTAAAATTTAACTTGAAAACCTCCACATCCCTTTTCTTCTTCCTTTTCCCCAACCATGATGTGTCCCTCTCCCTGAGAGCTCCTGTCCCCTATGACTCCACAACAGTTGATGCTCTGCTCCAGAAAGAGTTTAATAGGTTTATTTCCAGGGTGCTTTTGTTTGTTTGTTTGTTTGTTTTTTTGGTGTTTTGGCTCTATCAAAATTTTTTTTTAGCAGCAAGGCCAAATGAAAGGAAAATTGGTGGGTCCAGGAAGTCCTACAGAGAGCTACCAAGGTCACACCATACTGTAGTTGGTCACCTTACATACCTTTAAAGAAAGTCATGAGAAAAGTAAATCTGACCCAGGTGTCTTAATATTAGCAAAGAAACTCAACAGTAGTGTCACAAGGACTGGTAGGAGGAGGACTTCTCAAGGCTCATGTAGCTGTGAGTGACTCCACCACCTTGAGTGACTCCTGGGTCTTTGGATGTACATACTGCATAGTGCCCTGGTGGCTCATGGGAATGCATGAAGGGCCGTCTGGAGGGCTGGCCTGACAAGGTGAGAGGAGTACTCCCAGTATCATTCTTGCCTCACAGTCAGTCAGGAGAATCCCCTCAGGGGCCTCCCTTCTCTCCTGTGATACGAAGTGCAGTTTGTTTTGCCTTGTCGGCTCGTGAACCTTTGTAATACACATCAGGAGCTGAGTAGCCAGAGCAGCTAGAAGAAGGCAAACAGCTACTTACCATAGGAAGAGAGCAGGCATGGAAAGAAGAAAATAGTGAGAGACACGAGAGCCTTCCAAGTCTGAGTTTGTCAAACAAGGTCTTTTTGGAGTTTGGGATGAAAGAGAATCCAGCCGTAGGTGTGAAAGAAGGAAAGCGCAAAATGAAAAAAAAAAAGAATCGCAAGGTTTTTGTGTGCATGCATTATTAGTTGTAATTCCTTTTTTTTTTTTTTTTTGCATAACTAAAATAAAGGTTTAGTTTTCTATTAAATAAAAATTCGGGAATTTAAAAAATCTGTGGGCTCAGTGTGCAAGAACCCAAGAGTGGAAAATCATAGGAAGCTGAGTCCCTGCCCTTAAAAAATGATACTCAGTAAACTATTAGGTATAAAGTAAATACAAATTCAGTTCACAATAAGATTCTATTACTCATGTGTTAGAATAGCTAAAATTAAAAAGACTGACCATTCTAAGAGTTGGTGAAGATGTGGAATAGCTAGATCTTTCACAGAAGACTGATGGAAATGCAAAATGAACAGTCATTTTAGAAAACTGTTTATCAAATTCTTACAAATTTAAAAATGTACTTCCATAGATACTAGTAATTCCACTCCTATAAAAACATTGTGGGGTGCCTGGGTGGCTCAGTCGGTTGAGCGACTGCCTTCGGCTCAGGTCATGATCCTGGAGTCCCGGGATCGAGTCCCGCATCGGGCTCCCTGCTCGGCGGGGAGTCTGCTTCTCCCTCTGACCCTCCTCCCTCTCATGCTCTCTGTCTCTCATTCTCTCTCTCTCACAAATAAATAAAATCTTAAAAAAAAAAAAAAAAAGATAACCTTTAAAAAAAAAAAAATTATGTCCACACAAAACTTGTACTTGAATGTTTATAGTAGTTTTGTTCATAATAACCAAAACTGGAAACAACTCAAATGTCCATCAACGGTGAATGGATAAACTGTGGTATAACCATTCAATGGAATATAATACTTAATGGTAACCTTTAAAGAGCAGAAGTTATTAATTTATTTTGATATGAAGCCCATTTTATAACTTTTTTCTTCTGTGGTTTGATATCCTTTTTTTATTTTTCTGAAAGAGAGTGTGTGTGTGCATGTGCAAAAGTGGGGGGAGGGACAGAAGGAAAGGGAGAAAGAATCTCAAGCAGGCTCCACACTCATTGCAGAGCCCTTGACCCCATGATCCCCAGGTCATGACCTGAGCTGAAACCAAGAGTCGGATTCTCAACCAACTGAGCCCTCTAATCGCCCCTGTTTGATGTCCTAAGAAATCTTTACCTTCTCCTAGGTTAAGATTTTCTCCTTTGTTTTTTCCTATAAACTTTAAGTTTTTGTGTGACTCATTCTGATTTAATTGTTGTGTTTTATGTGTAGTGGTGTCAAAGTTCATTTTTTCATACGGCCATCCAGTTGTTCCAGCCCCTTGTTGAATAGAATCTTATATTTCTCCATTAAATTAACCTTTAAATCTTTGTCAAAAGTCAGTCAACCACATACATAAAAAAGCTTTTTAAAATTTGTTAGTCTAAATCTTGATATAGTAAGTGTACGATTTTGCTCAACTTTTCAATGATAACATTTAAAAGATGTTTATTAGACGAGTTTAAGACAAAAGTAATCATATAATATGATGAACAATTGAACTGCTAGTGTCTGAATTCTTTAAATTTTTTTAATATACAAATTTAGTCTCTGCTATTCAAATATATAACACATTGATTACAAGATTTTGTTTTGTTTTTGTTCATTGTGGGTTTTTTTAAAGGTTGGGACTAGATGGAAGGATGTGGTCTCCAAATGTATCCGATGCCATTTCCAGCCACTGCTTTTGTTTTACGCAAACCCAGATGGCACAGCAGTTTCTACTGAAGATGCACTTAGGCAGGTCAT
Organism: Mirounga leonina; assembly: GCF_011800145.1. Classification (NCBI taxonomy): domain Eukaryota; kingdom Metazoa; phylum Chordata; class Mammalia; order Carnivora; family Phocidae; genus Mirounga; species Mirounga leonina. The sequence goes on from NW_023270702.1 coordinate 17,108,870, forward strand.
CAACTGGTCACATTATAAATCCGTTGCAGAAAATATGGGTAATTTTTAAAAGTTCTTTTTAGTGTTCTTTATAGTATCATAGTCATACTAAGTATTAATATAGTGAAGATAAAATGAATTTTGAGGATAATTTCAAAATTCAGTTTCAGTAAAGCAGAATTCAGGAAAATTCTTACTTGGAGTTAATCTTTATAAGGAAGCCTTTCCCCACCAGTGGCCTCCAAAGCACCCTCAGGCGCCACCCACTTCTGTGGTCACACAAGCACAGAAGGGGATACTTGACTGGAAGCTCTTTCTAGCAGTAAAAATTGAGAGTTAAAGTGAGTTATACCCTGAAAAAGTCCAAAGGAGCCAGGCCATTTTTGGATGCATTACAAAGCAGATAGAAATCCTTTAAAAATGTCAGTCCTTTGAGTTTATAAGCAGTTATCCACAATACTAAAAATGATTCAGGGGAGCTTGGCTGGCTTGGTCAGTGGAACATGACTCGATCTCAGGGTTGTGAGCTCGAGCTCCACACTGGGTGTAGAAATTGCTTAAAAAAAAAAAAAAAATTCAAACTTCTTTTCTTCTGGTGGGGAGGAGGATGGGAATAATACGTTTTTGTTTGTCTTTTAAGGATGTGAAAAGCCCTCAATTTATAAATCAGATAATTCAAAAGAAAATGGATTTGGTGATCAGGCAAAACAAAGAGAAAATCAGAAATTTCATACAGATAATACATCATCATTTAATCGGAGCCACATTCAGACAAGTGACGGTAGAGGACAAGGTATGTGTTTATTGTTATTTTCACATTGTCCCTGAGTGATTACGTTTCCCCCTTTCCTCTTTACTGAATCTGTGATTTCTGGTAAGTACCGTAGAAAAGGAGGGTGCTTAACTAACTTTGCTTGGCCATGAAGAGAAAATAACAACTAGATAGCAAAATTTTGTCTTTTACGCATTTCTCTCAGACTTCTAGTTTGATCTGAACAGTTGGACTCGACTACTGTTTGGGTTCCTCCATACACTCAGAGCTGTAGTAGGCTTGAGGCAATCTGGACAGTTACCAAAGAAAGTCAGAATATGGCCTTCTAGGAGTTAATTATTAACTTGGAGAGGAAAAACATGAGTTAATAATTTGGCACATATGCTAAATTTAAATTTACCATTAGTGAATGCAACAGTAGGATTTCAAAGTTATTATAGTTGTACTTTATACTTAAGCTCATTTTTATTCAACTCTGTCTTGTTATTGTCATCTCACAACTTTAATTTTCACAAACCAAGTTCTGTGACTTGGGTCCAAAATAAGACATTGCAGCATGGTGTGTATAGTTATGGTTTAGAAATTTATTGAACTCTGAGTAGGTTGATGTTCAGGATGATTTTATAAGCGGCTTTAAAATGCATTAATGAAATAATGTCTAGCCATAAAAGTAACCCATTTAATCAAGGGTGGTAGGATCCAGAATTAACAATTGTCATCAACAAAGAATTACAATAAATGCTTTTAAAAGTTCTTAATGGAACTATACCTTTTACCCTCTGTATTGTCATACTCTTAGATTAAGCTGTTTGTCAAAAGAGAACTACTTTTAAGCCCAGAAACTGTGTATGTGATTACAAACACACACATTAGAACCAGACAACTTGGGTTCGTAATCCTGGTTCTACATTTACAAGCTCTGTGAACTTGGGCAAGTTTTCAACTTCTCTGTGCCTCAGTTTCCTAATCCACAATGGAGGCGGTAATTGTACCCACCTCAAAGAATTAAATGAGTTAAGACTTATAATAGTGTCTGACACATAGTGACCACTCAGTTACCTTTAGCTTTTATTATTTCAATACAAGATCTCTTTTTTCCTTTTACACTAGCTTTAGGAGCAATACAAGAAGTTTTAAAAGCCAACATGCATCTCCAGTGTCAGAATAAATCACATTGAGTTTTTTGGTTAAACATAAAAAAATGAGTTCATTGTATACTTTATATTTTGTTTTTAACATATAGCATCTTAAAATTTTTATATAGTTCAATTTGTACTTTTGTTGAGCAATTTGAAAAATGATCTATATCATTTATAAGAATGATTTCTTCTACAGTTAAGTCAAGTCACAGTGATCAAAGGGAAAAAATAAAAGACATTTCCAGAGAATGTGCTTTAAAAGCCATTGAACAGAGAAACTTACTTTCCTCACAAAGGAAAGATTTGGAGAGGGGACAAAGAAAAGATTTGGGCCGACATAAAGGTAAGTTAGAGCTAATAGTGTTCATTTGAAAAGGAGTTGCTAAAATCCTATTTTTAAACCAAATTTTATAACTTTAATACAACTTAATATAATTCATTTATATTTATTATATATATTTGTTTACATGTTATGTTATATATCTCAATATTATTTCTTTAATACACCTATTAAATCTATAAATATAAAACTTTTCTGGTTCTTATTTAATTCTGGCCTGGAATACCTGTGCTTTTTCTAATGTTTTAACTTTCCTTTTAATTATAAATTCAATTCACCCATATGGTACAGTCAAATAAGAAGGAAGGTTATAAAATTAAGTGAGAAGAGCAGCCCCTCACCTTCCCTCTGTTTCACTGTTAATAGTGTGCAGTTCATTATGAGCATGTCTTACTCTTTATGGCTTTATTCTCTTTTCTTAAGGACATACCACAATTTAAATGATAAACTTGCTAGACTTTAAAACTTGATTTAAGATTTTTGCTGCAGTGATATCCTTTTACATATACCTTTGTGTCCTTTTTTGTGTATAGCCGGAGCATAAAATTATTTCAGGAGAATTGCTGGGTTGAGGTGTGTTTATTCTTAATTTTGATGGATGTGGCTCAGTTGCTCTCCTAAAAGACTGAACCAGTCTGCACTCCCACTGACTGTGATTAGATGTCTGCTTCTTCACATTCTTATCAGCAGTTGGCTTAACAAACTTTAAATCTTTACCAGTATAAGAGATGGAAAGTACTTTTATTATTATGACTTTCATTAATGATGAGTGAGATAGAATACTGGCTTTTTTTTTTTTAAAGCTTTAACTATGATCTACTATAGAGGTCATTTTCTAAAATCAGTATATAACTACTTACCTTATAAATGCCTCTCATTAAGCATAGAGAATGAGGAAAACACTTTTCAATGTCAAATCACAATGTGAGATAATATAAATCTTATAATTATTATTCACTTACTACTGCTTAACATTTCTTCTCAAACAAGGTATTTGGCTTGTAACTAAGAAATGTCTCTGAAGAGTATTCATTTGTATCTTTATTTAATTATTTAAAGATTTGGTTGATGAAGACCTTCCACATTTCAAGTCTGGATCACCTCCTGCCCCAAATGGCTTTAGACAATATGGAAACCCACATCTCTATCATAGTCAAGGAAAAGGACCATGTAAACATGACCGAGTTGCCCATCAGAGTCGAGCTTCTGCACAAACACTGAGTTCAAGTAAATCCCAGATTCTTGCCCCAGGAGAGAAAGTAACTGGCAAAGTTAAGAGTGACAGTGGCACTGGATATGATACAGACAGCAGCCAAGATTCTAGGGATAAAGGAAGCACCTATAGTGGCAGCAGTAAAAGCCGGACCCGAGGTTGGAAACCTATGAGAGAAACGTTAAATGTTGATAGTATTTTTAATGAAAGTGAAAAAAGGCAGCATAGTCCAAGACATAAATCAAGTATCAGTAACAAACCTAAATGTAGCAAAGATCAGAGTTTTAACAACTGGCCAAAAGAAAACCCAAAGCAAAAATGTTTAATGACCATATATGAAGATGATATGAAGCAGGAAATAGGAAGCAGGAGTTCCCTTGAATCTAACGGAAAAGGAGCAGAGAAAAATAAAGGCCTCAAAGAGACTAAAGTTCATGGTGACAACTGGCAGATGCAAAGGACCGAGTCTGGATATGAAAGTAGTGATCATGTCAGTAATGGATCAGCTAATTTGGATTCACCTGTTATCGATGGAAATGGTACAGTAACGGATATCAGTGGTGTTAAAGAAACAGTATCCTGCAGGTAATGCACAAATTCAATGAATGATTTCCCCCCATCATTCTCTCCTGTTATGTGAAGTAATTTCAAAGTCTGGGGTCAATTAAGTGGGAAAGAGCTTGACTTCAGAATGAAGAGACCTCTGGGATATTACAGGTTATTTGATAGTTCAGGTTTCTGTTTTTAATAGTTATTTCCTGATTCCAAAAATATTTTTAGGAAATTTTAAAAGTACAGAAATACATTATTATTGTTGCCACTGATAACTGTTAATACATACTACAGGTTTTAAAGCATAGATTTAAATTGGTGGCATCGCAGTCATTAAGCTAATTATTTAATTCTTCAGTCTATTTAATGTTCATTATCCCATCTCTAGTATCTGTAACTCAGAGCTGGGAATATTTTCTACTTTCACAGCCAGTTCCATGGTAGAGAGATTTTTTCCTTTAGCAAATATAAAAGAATGCAGCCAAATAACTAAGTCTGTGTTCAATTAATTTTTAATTAATTCTGAATATATTTGTATGTTACTGTTAGCAGTACATTTGCCCTTTTCTGTGTAACCTCTAAAGCATGTCCACAGCTTAATTGGCTGATTTCTTACATCAGTCTAGCCACAATTTCTGCTTTTAATCCACCTAAAACATCTTAATTTGTTATTAGCTGGTGTTTTATCACATTTATTATTAAAAAGCCAGATTTGCAAAAATCAACTGCTTGTATTTTATTAAAATAATCATTGCAATAAAGACTTCAGAAAACTTTTTTATTTGGCAGGATAATTTCATAACACATCTTGGAAAGGGGTAGCCTATGGTAGTAGAAAGATCAGGACTTTGCAACCAGATAGACTTGGATCTTAAGTATTGGGCAAATTAATTTGACTTTGACAGCCTTAATTGCCTTTTGTAAAATGAGGATGATAACTACTTTTAAGTGTTGCTGTGGCAATGTAAATTAAATAATGCACATTAATTCCCTAGAACAACACATGTCATATAATTGCTTAACAAATGTTATTTCCTTTCTTTTTCTTAGATTCTAACTAAAATAATAATTCATGATAGCTGATGTATTTGATGTATGTTTTCTTCTGTTTTCTAGTGACCAGGTAAAGACAAACAACCTAAATATAGAATGTGTCAGCTCTTCCTCCCAACAGAGCAAAAACTACTTAGAAGGTAAAATTTTATTTACATATATTGTAATAGTAGCTATAAAGAATAAATTGTGGTAATAAGAGTAAAGAAGCTAGGAACAGTCCTGTTACTGATAAGATTATGAGTAATGAGGATGGAAGTTAAGAGTTCATGCTTTTAAAGGCTTTGAAAGGATGGGAATAGCTACTTCAGGGAACTGGCAAAGAGGGGAGTGTCAGTCAGGATAGGCTAGGTTCTAGGCTACGCAGTGGTAACAACTTCAAAATCTCAGTGTATCAACACACATTTGATTTTTGCTGATGATATATGACCAGTGAAGGCCCGAATGGAGTCTCTTCCTAGAAATCACTCAGTGCCCCAGGCTAATGAGACTCCATCTCCATAGATGCTTCTCTGAACCTTGCAGTATTGTGGGGAGAGGATATTGAGGGAGGACACAACAGTCACTTAAAACTTCAACCCAGAAGTGATACATGTATTCCCCTCAAATCTCATTGGCTGAGGCAAGTCTTACAGACAAGCCTAATTTCAAAGAGGGTGGAAAAGTAGTCTTACCTGTGCCTGGAAGGTGAACTGAAATGTGTGTGGACAGTCCTAATGTCTGCCACAGGAGTTAGGGACAGGATAGAAAAATGGATAAGCAGCCTGTTGGAAAAGTTCAGTTTGGAAAGAGTAAATATATTAATGGGGTGGCATTATTATAGGTGATCCATTACCCACACAAAACAGCCCAGAAACAAAATTAGATGTTTCAATGTATATCGAATTCAGGGCTGCTAATGAGAGGATATACCTGAAGGATTTGGGGGAGAAGGATCAAGGAAAAGGATGAGCAAGGGGATTATTGAGGTTGCAATCAAAAACAGTATTTTCAAATGTTAGAATTCAGAGGATTAGAAGAGATACAATTTTTCACAATAAAAAATAGCCATGAAGAACAAATTTTAAGGTTTGTTTTTAATCTTTATCATTCTTAAGGCTTTTGTAGAGATTATTTCAAGGTTACAGACTTTGAGTATGATTAAATGTTAAATCATTTTGTTTTTATCAAGTGGTATAATATCAGAAGGAAACACTTATATTAAGGAAATAACCTTCCTTTCCTATATAAAATGTCTCGCCTCTTTTAAAAATCTGATAAAAGTCTGGTAAGCAAGTATTACAGGAAACAGTAAAGGGCTGGCCAGAAATCAACAGCAGAAGTCGGTGAAATTGAACAATAACCACAAGTTCAGTGCTTTTTACAAAACGATGCTTGCTTCCTGATAGTAATAAAAACATAACGTCATAGAGATTTTGATGGTCAAGAATGCATTGCTATAAGAGCTTCGCAGCGGTTTTCCCCATTTAATACGAAAGAGTATGTATGTAACCTACTTAAAAATATTTTTTTATTGTGGAAAAAAAGATATTTTTTATTGTGGTAAAGTACACATAACAAAATTTGCCATTCTAACCATTTTTAAGTGACAGTTCAGTGGTATTAAGAACATTCACATAGTTGTACAACCATCACTACCATCCACCTCCAGGTCTCTTCCAACTTCTCAGACTGAAATTCTGTACCCATTAAACAGTTCTCTATTTCCCCCTCTCTCCCAGCCCCCAGTAATTACCATTCTACTTTCTGTCTCTATGAATTTGACTACTCTGGGTACCTCAGATAAATGGAATCATACAATACTTGTTTTTTGTGACTGGCTTATTTCACTTAACATAATGTCTTCAGAGTTCATCCATGTTGTGGCATATGTCAGAATTGCATTCCTTTTTAAGGCTGGATAATGTTATGTTGTGTGATACAACACATTATGTTTATCCATTCATCTGTTGATGGACATTTGGGTTGTTCCTATCTTTTGGCTATAATGAGTAATGCTCCTATGAACATTGGTGTACAAATACCTGAGAATTCCTGCTTTCATTTCTTTTGAGTATATACCCAGAAGTGCAATTGTGGGATTCTGTGGTAATTATGTGTTTAATTTTTTGAGGAACCGCCACACTGTTTTCAACAGCTGCTACACTATTTTACATTCCCACCAGCAATGCACAAGCATTCCAACTTCTCCATATTTTCACCAACATTTGGTGTTTTCTGGGGTTTTGTTTTGATAATTATCATCTAATCACTAATAAGTGTGCAGTGGTTTCTTACTGTGGTTTTGTGTAACCCACTTATTTGACCACATAAATTACATTATGTCAAAATTATTTCTTATTTAATTAATGTCAAAGCCTACCATAGTTCTTTAAGCTGTCTTTGCCTTGAGAATCTTTGTTAATGCTCCTGCCTAATGGTGTCTCTATGTATTCCCCTCCCCAACCCTTTGAGAACATGTTAAAGTAGTACAGGAATTTTTTTTCCCAAGCCAAAAACATACCCTGTGTGGATTTTTGTTTTTGGTAAGGCATAATTTAATTTAATTCTTTGTGATTTGCACACTTATATTATTGGCCTGAAGAATCACTTTCTGTAAGTAGCTAACAGATTTAGAAAGTTAAGGAGCTTTAGAAATTTTTTTATTTTCATATTTTGTTTGATATTTAAGTGAGTTTTTTAATACAATCCAAACAAATTTGTTTGATGTCAGAGAACTAAAAATCTATAGTTGTGCCATCGTAATTATTTCTTGGTATTTTTTCATTGACAAAGATATGTAGATTTCTCTGCCTATGTCATTATGGGTTCTGCTCCCTAAAGCTATTATTTGGGAACATTGTTGAAATTTCACAGTGCCATTTAGATTATTTTAGCTCCTCTTTTAAAATGGGTCACTGATTAGGAGAATTTCAAATGCCTTAAATTACATTCAAGACAGACTTTATATGTTCAAAAGTACATGGTTGGGAGAAAGTATCACATATTGTAAGAATACAGGTAGTTTGGTCTATGCAAGGCTGAGTGCGTTTGTGGAAATTATGAGATAATAGGTAGAGGGTGGACAGAAGCCAAATCATGATGAAACTTTTATGCTATTTTTAAATCCTACAGTAAGTGGAAAGGCACCAGAGGACAAGGAGAGGAATATATTCCAGTTGGCATTTTAGAAAGACTGGTGGCAATGTAGAGGGTGAATTTGGGGCAGTGAGAGAAACATTAGTTAGATGACTGTTTGAACAGCCTGGAGAGAAAAGGTGGGGGCATAAACTAAGGCAGTACCAGTATCACAAAAGAAGATTTGGGAGTTTATAAGAATGTGTAGACAATGGAGTCAGTTTTTATAACAAATGTGCAAAAGGGAGGAAAAGGAGGAAGCTGGGGATAGCTGTTATCTGAGACTTGTGTAAGTAGATACACCATTTACCAAATCAAAGAATATAAGAAGAAGAAACAACTTTTGGGGGATGAGAGGAGACGCCAAATTTATTTTTGGATTTGTTTATCATCTAGGTAAATAAATTTTTCAGGCAGTTAAGGACATATGTCTACAACTCAGGAGAGATGATATATTTGGTAACCAGACGCATATATGGGAATTGAATGCCATAGGCGTGGACTGCATCCTCAGGAAAACTGGAGACAAAGGAAAAAACCTGGGATTTGCTGAGTAAGAGAGATGAGCTAAGGATAGAGAGAAAGAGCAACTTTGGGAAAGTATGAGGAGTAGCTAAAAGGTATGAGAAAAAAGGAGAGAAGAGTATCAGAGGGAAACCAGGAAAATGGGGAGCTTCAAGAAGACAAGTTGCCACAGATTGAGCAGAATAAGGATAAAAAATGTGGATTTTTTTTTAAGGATTAAAAATTTGACTTAGCAGTTAGTAAGTCATTAGTGAAAGAGGAAAAGCAGTGTTAGAGGAACATTAGGAATGAAGCAAGCTTGAGGTAGGACTGAAGTATTTAGAAGTAAAGGGCCATGATGTTTGTAACTTAAAGTGCTTCAGAAAAAAATGTTAATGGGTGAATCTGGGTAAAGGGTTTACAGGTATTCTTTGTACTGGTTTTAATCTTTCAGTTTTTCTGGGCTTTTTAAAATTAGTTTCAAATAAAATGCCTTAGAAAATTACAGTACAATAAAAAGTTAATAAAAGAGAAGTAAAGAAATGTCTGTTCAAAGAAGCAGTACTTAGAGGAGAAAGAAGCAACCAAGAGCTTAGTTTTGCATTTATGTTACAGAGGGTAAGGAACTAATGATGTGAACAGGGCAAGAGAAAGGTGCTAAGAACTAGATCAGAATAGTAATTGATGGAGTAAGATCTCTGAAGGTAGAAGGAAAATGAAACAAAGAAGGTAAAGAGGCCAGTTAAAGTTTTGTGATTTTTCCAAAGCATTCAAATTTTATTAAAAACAGTTTTTTATTGTAAATCAGATCATTGATTAGATTACTGCTCTTGAATGTTTAAGCTTTGTAATTGTAATTTTACTGTTATATTTTGAAGTCTCCCTATGCAACAAGAGTGAAGATTACATTGTCTAGACCAGCAGTTTGGTTTTATTGCTACCTAAGCCTATTTTAAACATAGGTCATCTTTTCAGATGAAATATATGTTTTGATTTCTTGACTGTTGGGCTTTTTAAAAAAAATAAAGTATCAAAATTAGCATTATTAATTAAAGCTTCTTGCCTGATGTTAAGGTGTCTTCTGTGCCAAGTGTAAAAATCAGACTATTTTAGATTTGCAAAGAACCTGGAGCCAAAAGTCCCAGTAAAGATACATAGATGTCTATGTCAGCAGAAGAGAAAAATAACACATCTATTTTTAAGTTAGTTGGAATTCTGAAGTCAAACCACTTGGTTGAATGCCTGCCATAGTGATATTAAAATTTCAAACATGTTTATAAGACCTCTGCTGCCTCCTGCTGTCTGTTATGTGGATACGTTAATAATAGTGAAGAGTTTTTTAAGAATTAAGTGTTTCTTTGATGTTTGTGAATAATAAACCTGAAATTATGGATAAGTTAAGTAAACATTCTGAAGTTAAAATCAAGATGAGTGGAGAATTATAATGTAACTTCAACTTAACAAATTTTTCAGGCTGAAAATTATTGAAGTTCTTTTTGACATTACTTTTTTTTAATTCCCCCCCCCCCCCATCATAAAGTAGCTGTTGAAGAGAGAGGCTGTTTTTGAGCCTCAGCAGTGGGTCAGGCTTACAAGCAACTAACACTCTCTGGGATAAATTATACTGCCTTTTATTTTTAAGATTTGTATAAGTGTGGCACTTGATAGACCAAGATAGGTCAGGGGGAAAGGTAAGAAGAATTTGTCTCAGTTTATACTTATCTAGTCCTGGTTCTGTGAGTTGGGAACATGGTGGACAGGGTGGGGATGATTTAAAAGAAGAAAAACAGTTACGTTTTCCATGTGATTGTTTATTCATTCTCTAGACTTTCATTGAATGTCTTTTATGTGCTAGATATTGTGCAAGGGGAAACAATAACAAAAAGGGGATATACTGTCCAATAGAAAGAGCTTACTGCAATCTAGTGAATGTAGGAGTGTGAAATCTTAAGCAAATAAATGCCAGACTTATAGTTCCCCTCATTCTACTATCTTAGGCTTTTATTGGAAGGTAACATTCACTGTGTGAGCAATATTGCATATAGGGTATTAAATTCTCATATGTATTATACAACTGTTTCTTGGAAATTCAAGATTTAACTTGCAGAGGCTGATGATAATCGAATATAGATTTTTCACAGGATAATATTTAGATGTTTAGATCAACTATAGATTCCAGTTGAATTTTGACTGACAGAGTAGTTTTTAAAAATGTACCCAGAAGATCAACTTAGGGATAAAAGCCATCAAAGATAAAGTTCTTTGTTATTGTTTAAAAAATAAAGTTCCTGCTTTAATAACTTTGATTTTGTTTTCTTTGCAATCTTCAATTCATAGACTTGGAGTACAGTCAGAAGCATGAGAATGAAAGGAAATGTAAATGAACATGATGAAAATGCCATCTAAAAATAAGGGAGGACTGAAAACTTACTAGAATTTTTCAGAAGTATAGGGAATTAATTGAATATTCAAGCTAAAGCCATATATTTTCATATCTTCTGGGGGCCTAGTTTCGTCAGGAGGAGATTCTGTATGACGATCTAGGATTTTAGTGGCGTATGAGAAAGAGAGCTTGCAGGTAGTGGAAAGAGCACTGGCTTTGGAGTTAGCCCTGGACTGGTTTAAATGCTGTCACTTACCCAGTTATATAGCATCACTTGGGTCACCCAACCTCCTTGGGTAGAAAAAGGGAAATTGTTTCACAGAACAGTTGTGACTGAGATTTTTTAAAGACTATTTTCAATCAACTGAAGCAGTGCTTTGACCTCAGGATATCTTTATACTATTAAAAAATACTGAGGACCTCAAAGAGCTTTTGTTTTGATGGGCTATATATGTTAATAATTACTGTATTAGTCTTTAAAATGGGAAATTTATTCATTTAAAGAATGATTTCCTTTACTTAGGCATGATTTTGTAACATCAGTATATCCTTATTTGGAAAATATTGGTTTGCTAAATTATGCAAGTCTTCCAAATGTTGATACATTTCTTTATATTGTTTTTTTAAAAAAACACCTTTGTTAATATTACCACAAATATTAGCAGAAAGCCTTTATAATTCTTGGGAAGCTAAAAACTCATGGTGGTGGATACAAGTTTTCCAAAATTCTTATTTTCATCTCAAAATTTGAATTTTATCAGTGGCAATAAATAACTCTGGTTGTTTTCCTTGAAATGACAGGTTCACTTCTTTAATTTTCAAGAAAATTTCTGCCAGATACCCAAGTCTGAATAACCAGAATCTATTATCTTTCAAGTAAAAAACAATGTTCAACTTTAAAGATTAAATGAAATAATTATTATGAACCTCTTACAACTTGAGTCAGCAATCAGAAAATGGTAGCTACAGGGCGCCTGGGTGGCGCAGTTGTTAAGCAACTGCCTTCGGCTCTGGTCATGGTCCCAGGGTCCTGGGATTGAGTCCCATATCGGGCTCTCTGCTCCGCGGGAAGCCTGCTTCTCCCTCTCCCACTCCCCCTGCTTGTGTTCCCTCTCTCACTGTGTCTCTCTCTGTCAAATAAATAAATAAAATCTTAAAAAAAAAAAATGGTAGCTACAGAGTGATCATATTAACATTTTACATGTTAATCATAATACCTTTCCGCATGTTTTAATTCAGTTGACGTTCCTAATGTTCCTGTGAGGAAGGTAAAATAGGTGTCATTATCTCATATAAATGAGGAAACTGAGAGTATAAGGGATTGAGAGGTTTGCTTAAAGCTACTAGCAAATAAGTAGTGAATCCAGACTTCAATTCAAGCCACCTGTCTTCAAGTGCAGGATTTCCCCGCCATTTTGTCAGCAAAGACTATGTGTTATATGACAGGGAAAACACATAGCTCCCCACAGTTGAACAGCAATAGTGTTATTTGGGCATTGCTAACGTTTTCAAGTGATGATAGAAACAACCATTTATTTTGTATAAAGTATTCAGAAAAGACATATTATTTGAGCTGAATCTTGAAGAATTAATTTTGTTTGTTAGTTGTAAGAGAATTACCTATTTGTAGGAAACGTAAATTATGGAGAAGTATACATGCAGTAAATTATAAAAGATCATTTAAATAATTTTGTTTTTCTCTCTCCTAGCCTCAGGCTTTAGAAAAGAACTCAAGAATTTGGAAGTAGGCTATAAATCTCATGAGTTCCACCCAGAGTCACATCTACAAATAAAAAATTCTTTGATGAAAAGGTAATCAAAGATATTTAGAAATACTAAAATCTTTCATATTAAATGCATGTATTATAGGAACTCTTTATCAGGCTAAAAATCCATGATGTTATGATGCCTGTATTATTGGGGATCATTAAAAGGATATAGGCCTATGGATAGAGGGCCTACAGAGTACCAGGTACAATACATGATGGTTATAATCCTCAGCATTCTGATGAGGTGGGTGGTATTTAGTAAGAGAAAATTAGGGGCTTTTATTAAGTAATTTGCTCAAAGCAGTGGAGCTGAAATTTGAATGCAGCTCTTATCTACCTAGCAAAGCCTCTACTCTTTTCATCATTTCGCTCTAATTGAATTCCATGCAATTCATGTGAGAAAAGTAATTTTCATGACAAAAATAATTTGCAATGTGGTATCATTTATCTTCATCTCAGAAGTTAATTATTACCTAAAAAAGGTAATCTTGATTAAATTATTTTTAATTCGTATACCATCCTTACAGCATTGTATGTCAAAGTTGTCTCTATTGGTATAAGCTTTGTAATGTTGGTCAAGAAGTGTTTTAGGGTATTGAAGTGTTTGCTTATAACATATTTTTTAAGTCTATGCTACATTTTATTACAAATAAATGTAATTTCAGTGTTTGTAAGTTGAAATGAATTTTTTTAAATTATGCTTCTGATTATAAGAGATCTAATTTTGGTAATGACAGGTGTTTCTGGCATTCATGTATTTTGGCATACATTTTGGAGTCAGAGAGTATAAAATGGTAATGGTTACAAATATCTTCCCATTTCTGTTATGTTATAAAAATAACATCAGGTATATATTGAGAAGTTAAACTACAGGACAAATGTTCGTTTTTCCTCCAATTTTGTCTTTTAGCTTTGTCCTTGTTTCTTTTCTCTGTTGCAGGTCACAGATACATGAAACAAATGGAAAGTTATTCCCTTCATCAGGTCCACAGATACTCAAGGACAATGCAGCAAGAGAGCATATCCACCAGTCAGGTGAACAGAAACTTGAAACCCCAAGTGAATGCAAATTTTCTGAGTGGCTTAATACAGAAAATTCTGAGAGAACAGGTTTACTTTTTCACGATGATAATTTTGCTCCTGGAAAGAGAATGAACAGTAATGAAGTAGTCTCATCATCTTCACTGTGGTCTTCACACATGAGACCTGTTGGGGTAAAGCCAGAAACTTCTCCCCTCATCCAGCAGCAAACTATGATGGAACAATGTTGCTCTGAGAACTCTCTGTCCAGGGAACATATAATTGAGTCAACCTGCAGGTCTGATGGTTGTCAGATGCCAAAACTTGTTAGCCATAATCCACCACCTCCTTTGCCACCAAAGAAATATGCTATAACCAGTGTGCCACAGTCAGAGAAAAATGATCCCGCACCTAATGTAAAACTTACAGAGATGTTTAAAGCTAATTCTTCTAGTCTTCCAAAGCACAGTTTATATTTGGATTCAGAACCAAGTTCAGAAGTAGGTACGTATATGAATGATCAAAGACTTAAGGAAACATTTCAAATAAAAGAGCATGTTGGCAACACACCAAACTACCTGTCAAGCTTTTCAACTAAAGATTTTCAGGCAGACTTGGGTACAGTTGTTGATGCATTTTGCCAACCAGAAATAGACTCTAGTTCTACCTGTCCAAATGAGACCATTTCATTAACTACCTATTTTTCAGTTGATAGCTGCATGACTGATACATACAGACTGAAATACCATCAGAGACCCAAGCTCTGTGTTCCAGAAAGCGGTGGTTTTTGTAATGATCATGCAATATCTCAGAGTGAAAGAGGGCTAGCACCTGTGTTACACAACAGTCTTGGTTCAAACTGCCCTTCTGAGCAGAGATATAAACCTAGTATACACTGTAATAGGTAAGTGATGAAACTGGTAAGCTTATACTTCTCAGAGGCCATGAAAATATAATAGGAATTGACTGACCAAACCTGGTGATACATGAAACTAAAACCGTGGCATTTTTAAAGTCATTAATCACTTTAATTTTCTATATATATTTTTTATTTTGTGATCAATTTATTGGATATTTTAGAAATTCCCTTTGAATAGTCTTGGTGTGCCTGCAAAACAGAAAATCAGGGGGTATGCAAAAAGTCACTGCTGCAGTTGAATAAAAATGTAATTTGCTCCTTTATATGTGGCTAGTAGACCTGTAAGTATTAAACTAACCAGTACTCACATTTGTAGATTGGTAAACTATGCTAATTGAAAAATACCAGGTGATACATAGTTTGTGTAGTCAAAGCAGTATTTGCTTTATGAAGAAGCACTTTCTTTCTAATGGGTAACCAACCAAAAGAGGGCTTCACCCATTTGTTTTTGACTTCTGTGATAGTCTACTACATATGATCCCTTTAAGTGTCTTAAAAAATACCAACCCATGAAATTGATAGCATTTGTGGGGGGAGCCTTAATGATAAAGCAGTTTTTAAATTAAATTCTTAAGGTCAGAACAGAAGAAACTTAATTTTGCTCCTAGAATTTTAATCTTCATAATGCCTCGATAACATAAATTAGGACTTGTTTTATCATAAACTTACTTCAGCCATGTAAGCTAAAAATAAGTGAAATTCTTAACGTTAGTATATTTGTTACTTTTTTTTCTAATTTTATATGAAATGTGAAAGGTTTTATTTTGGTTTGGTTTATTTTGGGCTGCTAATAACCAGTGTTAGGAATTTAACTTAGGGCCCACTGGGGATGTCACTGTGTGCCTAAATTTTCCCTGCTATCATCTTAACCTCTCTTTATAGGTCAACCCATTTTAATGATTTTCAGATTCTTGAATTCGAGTATTTCTGGGTTCCAGATTCAATTTCTACCTTCATTTAGAGGGTTTAATTTTAATGAAATGTATTAATTTGAGCATCCCTACCATTTTTCTAAACAGTCATTTTACCCTACTTTCACGGAGAGGGCTTTTTTTTTTTTTTAAATAAAGGAATTTTCCATTATCAGTATGACCTTATAAATGAAGTTACATTAATTGCTTTATTTCATTAGTTGTCATTTTATTTTGTACTAAGTTGGTAAATGTATTGTGGCTAAGTATTGTATTGTCCATGTAAGAAAATTGAAAATTACAGAATTAAAAATTTTCTTACATTAATAAACTTCATACATATAACTTAATTCTGTAATCTGATTAGTAAATTTTAATGTTTTGACCAGCTCCATAAATTGTTAAAATATTCTAAAATATAAATGATTAAAATGAGTATTCCTAGATAAATATAAAATAATTGCTTGTAAAAACCTAATCTCACCCAGTTAAGAAATCTTGGTCAATTATTGTCTTCCACCTAGAGAAGTTTTTACTAGCCTTTTCTAACTGTAACAGTAGGGTGATTATTACTTTATATTCTCTTAATTTAGAAATACTTGAATATGAACTATATTAAACTTTTAAGAAAGCTTATTTTTAAATAACTTTTAGTATGGAGGGTTTGTAAATACTGTAAAGTTTCTAAAATTGTATTTGACATAACATTGTATTTAATTATTGCTTTTATAACATTGTAAAATACTAGAAAATGGGTTTCAAGTATTTTTAATAACTTTGAAAAACTGTCTAGTTTTTTTTTAAGATTTCTATTTGGTCAAAATGTCTAGTTAAAAATGTATTATTTGAAACATATAAACTAATTTCTGTTATTTAACAGCAGTCTCATAGATTTGTATTTTCAACCCACAGTTGAGTTTCAACATCAAATAGAAATACCTAATTTTGGCTCTTTTTAAAGTACTGTCCAGTTGAAACCACCTGAATCATGTAATAGCACTAACTAGGAACTGTTTTTGTTGATTCAACACTCCAAATACAGATTTGAGTACATAATTACTAACTATTCACATGTAAAATTTTTATTTCTAGAGTACCTAATTTTTATACGTGTTTTCTTCTCATTATAAAATTATGGTAACTTCTGAAATAATGCAACCAATAATTACTGTAATGTTCAAAATACTTATCTTCAGACTGTTGATTTTTCTGTGAAATCAGTTTCTAACGGTTCAAATTTTTTTTTTTAAGATAAACTGATTTTTGGGGCACCTCAGTGGCTCAGTCGTTAAGCGTCTGCCTTCGGCTCAGGTCATGATCCCAGGGTCCTGGGATTGAGCCCCACATTGGGCTCCCTGCTCGGCAGGGAGTCTGCTTCTCCCTCTGACCCTCCTCCCTCTCATGTGCTCTCTCTCATTCTCTCTCTGTCAAATAAAAAGATAAACTGATTTTTATGTTAACATGGTGGGACTTTTCTGTGCATTCATGAATTGTGGCTTCCTCTCCTCACATGTTGATTATGTATTTTATGAGAAATTAAGTTACCTTAAAGTTCAAGGGTACTTGGAGTATCACTAATCATAAAATGTTATCACTAGAGGCTCCTAAAAGTTTAACTGCAGTGAGGTCTAACGCAGGGCTCCAAAGGAGTTGGCAAACTTTCTAGAGAGAGCCAGATAGTAAATAATTTGATCTTGGTGGACCATAGGGTCTTTGTAACAAACAACTACTCAATTCTGCCACTGTAGTGAAAGAAGCTGTAAATGGTATGTAAATGAATGGCATGTTTGTGTTTCAATAAAACTTTATTGACATTGAAACTTGATTTTATGTAATTTTCATCTGTTATGAAATAGTCACTTGATTTTTTTCAACCATTTTAAAATGTAAAAATCATCCTTAGCTCACAGGCCTGATCAAAAGAGGTAGTAGGTCAGATTTGGCCCATTGGCCATAGTTTGATGATCCTTTTCCTCGAACGTAATTTACATTAAGTAACCTTAACGACCTGAAATAAATTATCCTGTAGTCTCTGAATGTATCCCCATGCCATTTAGGGACTAGATACACAGAGAGGTTTCTGTCCTAAATTTTCAGGTTCATAGACTCCTAAATCCTAAAGACTTTGTCACAGTTACTGGTCAGCCAGTTCATTTCACAAATGGCTATTAAAATAATCATTTCATTTATATGAAATTAAGTCCTTGAAATTTACAAAGGAATTTATCAGATTAAAATCACATTGATGTTATTCTTTGTTTTCGTCATAGCAAGTTTGCCAACTTTTCTTGGTGTCCCGTTCATCCTTCAGCCTTACCCAGTTAGCCTTTACCCATTTAGCCTTCAAGTGTGGATGCTGTAAGCACTCATTATACTTGAGATGGCACAGTAGGTATAATTTCTTATTCATCAGCTGTAGAAAAGATTCACCCTCATACTGGAACCATTTCTGTATACCATTTACAGTCATGTCATAACACCAAGACCTTGCTACCTTCCCTCTACTAGAAATTTTCAGAATATTCAATAGTTGTGGTAGTGGGCTGATTTTAGCCTCAGAAACATAAAATTATAAATCTTTGTGTGTAACACAACATTAAACTTCATGAGAACTGTTAATCCTTTCAAAACCCTGCTACCTACCAAGTAATTTGTTTAAACAAATGCAAAATCCGAATCAGACCAAATTTAGCTACACAATAAACATTGATTGGACAATATTAGCAAGCAGCAGAAAAAGTTCATACTGTTTGATATACTCAATGAAATTCCAGTTTTGTGTTTCTTTAGATGCATCAACCTTTGCATAAAAGGTTCTCCCCAAGTAGATGCAACAGTACCCTGGATGTGTAACTGTTACCTTGTAGCAGGCAATAGGCAACTAAAATCTTCCAAAATCAGTCCTGGATTTCATTCTAACACCATTAAGAGAGAGGGTGTAGAGTTTACCAGATCTACACTCTGTTTCTAAGGGAGGTGAATATCCTCAAAATATTTAGGCAATTCACATGTATCAAATGTCACCAATTTTTTTTTTTTTAAGATTTTATTTATTTGACAGAGAGACACAGCGAGAGAGGGAACACAAGCAGGGGGAGTGGGAGAGGGAGAAGCAGGCTCCCCGCAGAGCAGGGAGCCTGATGTGGGATTCGATCCCAGGATCCTGGGATCATGACCTGAGCTGAAGGCAGTTGCTCAACCGACTGAGCCACCCAGGCGCCCCAAATGTCACCAATTTCAACAAGAGCCCCTATCTACTTTTTTTTTTTTTTTAAGATTTTATTTATTTGACAGAGACACAGTGAGAGAGGGAACACAGAGGGAGAAGGAGGCTTCCCGCCGAGCAGGGACCCTGATGCAGGGCTCAATCCCAGGACCCTGGGATCATGACCTGAGCTGAAGGCAGATGCTTAACGACTGAGCCACCCAGGCACACCAACAAGAGCCCACTTCTAACATGTTACATAAAGGAGTATCTGTTATATAATAGGACTAGCTTCTGAAGGGCTTTTAGTAGCTGCTTTGGGAGTGTGACCTTTGATTAAACACCAGCTGATCACTCCTAGAATGTAAATTCTTACTAACATTTAGATATAAAAGAATGTAAGCTCCATGAAGGCAAGGATTTTTTGTCTTTTTTGCTCACTACTGTACCTGGCCAAGTAAGTGATCAAATATTTGCTGAAATGACTTTGCTGAAGTATTTAAGGTACAGACATTATAAAAACAAAAATATATTTTAGCTACAAGCATTCTTAATACAATCACAATTATAAAAAATAGGTTTCAAACACAGTCCTATTTTAGGGAAGTTCAGGAACTTAAAAGGAAGCAAGGGGAAGCATCCAGGTAAGAGGACATGCACACTAGATTTCCAAAGTTGGATATTATATACTTCCTCTGAGATTGTATCAATCTGGCGACCATAACAGAGGCCCACTTAATCTAAAAATTAAACTGGTACTTAACAGCCAATACATTTTGGGCCTGCACTTTCTGTACAGCTCTTAACTCCTTTTTCTTCCTTTGCTTTTGAGTAATTTATTTTTAAATACTTCACCTTAATATTTCACCACATTTTTGCATCATACTAAACCCTGGCTAATCCTTAAAATGTTAAACGGAAGACATTACCATATTTGTTAATGAATACATTAAACCTTTACGTATAAATGCTTTAATATTCAGCCCCTATAAAGCCATCAGATGTCTGAAAAGTTTTTAAACATGAATCAAAGAGTAGTTTTAAGAACTTAGCTACGAATGGGTGAGATTACCCATTTAATATAGTCCCCAAAAGGAATAGCAAGAGTATGTAAAATGAAAGAAAGTCCCTCAGAGTTTAAAATTCTGTTGCACAATCCTGTCTTCTTTGTTCAAGAAGTTTGTAGTCATTTTCAGAATCCACTCCAGGAGCCAACTTCTTAATCTAGACATCAGGCAAACAATTCTGTAAAAACCAAATATTCGTCAACAATGTCTCCTTCCAGTTTTAATACTTTACCCCAATATCTGAAAATCTAGATTGTCTCAGTCACCTTCCTATTCCTAAATGATTTACATATTGTTAAGAAAAAAAAGGCCTGGAGTATTCCTCCTATGGCTTCCATTTTCTACCCAGAGGTGAAACTGTCATTTTTTAAAAAAAGATTTTATTTATTTATTTCAGAGAAAGAGAGTGGGAGCAGGGAGCAGGGGGCAGGGGGCAGGGAGAGGGAGGGGGAAAGAACTCTGCACTGAGTGTGGAACCCAACGCGGGGCTCCATCTCACGACCCTGAGATCACGACCTGAGCCGAAACCAAGAGTCGGACGCTCAACCAACTGTGCCACCCAGGCACCCCTGAAAACTGTCATTTAAAAAAAAAAAATCACTATATTTGAGGTATCAGTCTCTACCAAAAAAGGAGGGGAAGTAGAGGAGAGTGAAAACTACAAATAGTTTGGCAGAGTATTTTATAGAAATACCCATCTCTTCCATTCACCCACTCAACCCTCTGCCTTTTTTTTTTTTTTAAGATTTTATTTATTTGACAGAGAGAGAGAGTACAAGCAGGCAGAGAGGCAGGCAGAGGGAAAGGGAGAAGCAGGCTCTCCGCCGAGCAGGGAACCCAATGCGGGGCTCGATCCCGGACCCTGGGATCATGACCTGAGCCGAAGGCAGACGCTTAACTACTGAGCCACCAAGGCGCCCCTCAACCCTCTGCCTTCTAATCTGTCACATTATCCAAGAAATCAGCGACAATGGGGCCTTAGATACAATGAGCTCATGCCCAAATCTTTGCCAAAATTTTGGGGGTGAGGAAAGAAGACATAATTGCCCATCATGGATTGCAAACTCATAAACATGATTGAGAAAAGTTAATTTATGATAAGTCAAGAACTCCAAAGTCCAAGAGAGCTCCCTGATGTCCACATGAGCTGCTTTTCTTCCACAGGCCCTCCCTTCAGCTCACTGCTTCTCTCCAGAACTTTTCCCTTATCTCGGTCCTATGTCCCTCTTCTTGTTCTGCTCCCCTGCCCCTTCTCTACCTTTCCTTTCCTTATCCCCTTCCAAAACTGTCTTTTCAGAGTGTAAATGAAAATGGAGAGCAAGGATTTTGCAAGTGGAACCTACAGAATTTTGTTATTTAAAAACAGTTGGTGTTTTGGGATGTGTGGGTGAATGTAAAAGGAGAAAATGAAAGAGTCCCAGGCTTCCGGGAGGGGTACTGAATGAATAAGTTAACATTTACTGAAATGGGGACACTGAAAAATAAGTACATTTTGGTAAGAAGTTCCTAACAGTTCAGGCTTGGACCTGTTTGAGAGACCTATCTGGCCTACTCGAGGTCAAACTGTAGTTATAGTAACAACACCTTTAGTTAAGGGCTCACTGCTGCCAGGCAAAAATGCGAATCGCTTTTAGATAAATTACTATCTCATTTAATCCTCACGACACCCCTATGACCTGGTTACTACTGGTCCCAAATGGTAAATGGAAAAATAAAGCTCAGTAAAGCTAAATAACTTCTTTAATTCCTTTGTAGTAGTGCAGGAACTCAAACCCAGCTGGTTTCATTCCAAAACATAAGGAAAAAATTATGAAGCCAAGTTTCTTCCACACCTCTTCGAAGACCCTCGCGGAGGTGCAAGGAAGAACACTTTTCATTCCAGCCTCATCCCGACCCCGCCATTAACCAGCTATATTATTCCCATGGGCATACCATACTCTCTGGAATTCAGTTACCCTGCCTCCCCCCAATTGTAGTGGTAAGCTCCCTACTGGTTCAGCTCTGCGTTCAGAGTACTCACCATGGTAAAAGATACACGAAGATAAACAACACTACATCGAAGAGGATGAAGAGCCAGAGATCCAACCAGTAGGAATGCTTTGGAAACCGGTCGGCCCGGGATTGAGACCGCACTTCGTGGTTCTGCTGCTGCCTCCCCGCTTCACCCAAGCCTAGCCGCTCTCGGGGACCGTCCCGACCATCTTCCGCAGCTGCGCCCTCCTCCATCTCGCACCAGTTGCCCCACCACTGTCGGAGCAGCCAGCAAACCCTCACGTCCTGCACTTCCGCCTTCACCTGGCCCTAAACTGGCCCCAGTCTGCCCGCGTACGCATGCGCGCTCACCACACCCGGAAACGGGCCCGGTGCCCTCTTCTTCCAGCGCGCAGGCGCCGCCGGGAGGTCCGCTGTCTCCGTGGCAGCCGGCAGGCAGCGCGGCGCTACCCGGAAGCGGAGTAAGCTGGCTAGACGGGTTTTGCTAGAAGGAAAAGTCTCTGGCCGCGCCGGAAGTCGCCGTCAAGTCCCGTTCCTGTCAGGTGATGGATTCCACGCAGGAACCGCCCACGGTCCCCTTGCCTTATCCCTGTTCTTTGGGGTCTTAATGCCAAGGGTTCAGGGCCCCCTCTGATAGGTTTTGTATTGTGTACATAGCACGTTACTCTTTAATCCTCAAACAGCTGTAATGAGATGGACGTCATAATTATGAGCATGAGTTTCTAAGGGGGCCAGAGAGCAAATCGTGAGAATGTTGCGTGTACCTCATGGGAGTGAATTTAAGAATAACCCGAAGGTTTGGGAGTGTAATCCCCTAAGAGATTAGGGAGCTAGCGGAAAGAAAATGACCATTGTAAGGGAGGAAAAATTCTCTACCTACCCTCTGGGTCTCCAGCAGGGCCTAAAAATTAAACTGACATAAGACAGATTAACAGGAGAAAAGCACACACGTTCTATTATTTTTTTTTTTTTTTTTTACATGTACATGAGAATCTTGGCAAGAGAATGAAGACTCGAAGAAGTGACCAGAGCAGAAAGCTTTTATACCTTCCAAACAAAGGGGTTTGGGCCAGGGGTAGTAAATTGTGGAGAAATGCCTAGGAAGATAAACATTAGTGTAACAAGGTTGGTTTGTACAGATTTCTCAGCCTGATTCCCCATCTCTGGTGATAAGACTGTTTTTCTTCCTCCTGGTAGAGGGAGGGCACCTTTCGCGTGGGAGTTTTATCTCCTGTCAGGAAGAATTAAGGAAGGTCAGAGTGCACCTCTTGCACCTGCTGTTTCTCAAGCTCCTTTAACTTAATCAGTATGACAAAGCAGCATGTTTTGGGGTGACGTGCTGTGAACTCCTTCATTTCCTCTGTCTGAAAGTTCCTTAGAAGTTTCACATAAAAGCTGAATTGGTGACTGTGGAAAGAATTGAGTTAGCAGCCAAGTGGCAAGGGATCTATCTGCAAAGGGAAAGAAGAGCATAGATTAGAATAAGAACAAATAGGAAATAACAAATCTAAGCACATTTCCTCATACCCCATTAAATCAGTCTCCTATCCCTGGAAATAGGTCAGTCCAACAAAATGGCTGGACTTCATTTATCTGATGGAGAGTGTTCATCTCGTCTTTCAAAGGGTGCAGGTAAAAGCTCCTCCTTTTGGGCTGTCATGTGTCTAGGGTGAGGCAACTTTGGAGTATAACAGAGCCTAAACTATTAACTTCTGATAGAACGGCTTCCAATGTTTGTGTAGTGATACTGAACTCTTGTTCTATTTCTATGGAAAGATTTAGAACTGCCTTTCCAACTCATAAGTTCCAAAGCCTGGGAAAAGGGAGGTCAATATTGATAAAAACTTAGAATTGTGATGCACAAGCCAGTTTTCTGTAACATCACATATAGTATATTTATGTGGCACTGATTTATGATCAAAGGAGCCCACGTTTGTAATTTGGCTGGCATTTAAGGTGGAGTACCTGGTTACAGAGAGTGTCAGGAATCTGAGTCCACATCATCTTGACCATCTAGGTGGAACTCCTTAACCTTATCATCACATAAGATAAAAAGACCAGTATTGTTCATGGATAAGGTCAGAATGAAACTTGTGACCTACTAAGTTGGGGTTTGGTGTATCTTGTCACCTGTCATGTTGTCATCTGCACATTTCCATCTTCCGTATATCCCTGTCAGTCTATGGGAGCAGAACACGTTGTGAAAGATCAGATAGAGGAGGCCTGCAATTAGGCCTTAGGAGCTGTAAGGCTTGGTTTTGTTACGTGACCAGGTGAGTGCAAATTTTTGGGCTCCCCATGTGTAATCTTTGGCCTTTGGCAGTTCAGCTGCTCCCAGGTTACACAAGAGTGGCTTGTGAGCCTGCTGTAAAATCTGGTGGTTTGGCAAATGTCAGTACCTTAAGAGTCAGTAATGAGACCATTTCTGACCTTCATGAGAGGCTCGAGGATGCTACCTGTGGAATCAGACCACAAGGTTTGATTGTAATATTGCCTTGGTATGTCATGTGGGAAAGGTCCAGTACCACCGCGATTTTCAGTGCAAAGGGAAAAAAAGTCCCTTCTAATGTCTTTGAGCAAAGGACAGTTCTTGAGCTTCCATAGAGGCTTTTCCATGTACAACTGACTCACAAAAAGAGAAGAATGATGTGTTTTGGCCATGGGTGCCATAACCTGTCATGCATCCAGTGATTAGTTAATGTGGCCAGGGTTTGGAAAAGTGGTTTAAGTGGGTGTCAGGTCTATGCATAACCTGAGGAAACAGTAAGAGTTAATAAGTGAGACCCAGTTTGAAGGACAGTCCATAGTAGAGGATCAGAGGGAAAATGGAATAGATTGAGACAATCAATATCCAATCAGCCTCTTTTTTTTTTTTTTTTGAAGATTTTAAGTAATCTCTACACCCAACATGGGGCTCGAACTCGCAACCCCGAGATCAAGAGTCGCATGCTCCACAGACTGAGCCAGCCAGGTGCCCCTCCAATCAGCCTTTTAATAAATGGCTAAAGAAAGGGGAGACTTTGTTAAAAGGAAGATTTTTTTTTTTTCTTTTTTATTTCCTTCTGGGAGTAGGAAGACCCAGTGGGGGAGAAAATAGGTAGAAGTGAAGTTTCTTGATCTGTGATCGTGAGAAAAGCTGTCTACTTCATGATTTTGTCTGCTTTTGGGACCTGGGAATTTGCCTGGGAAATCCTTACTTTAAGGTCCCCCTAGGGATGGTCTTCCAATTGTCCTGGGAGTGCTGATCCTGGTCTAACTTAGCAGGGCTTGTGTGAATCCAGAAGGATTTTTCTTTTATTTTGATAGCAGTGTGAGTGGTTAGTAGTACTTCATAAAGGTCTTCTCAGTGAGATGATAATGTGTGCTTTCCTCTAAAAACGGTGTTGTATATCTAATTTTCTGGTCAAAAGGATGGCAAAGCTTGCCAGTCATCAGAGGCCATGCCATTTTTACCTGTTGATGATATGCTCCATTTAGACTAGTTAGGTCTTGTATACAGCTAGTCATAAGGACAGGAGAACAAAGGCAAAAGAATTGTAGATAAAATTAAACCTCTTTACAACTTGCAGTCCATTGACAAATACTTGAGGCAGGCAGAGTAGGACATTCCTCAAGGAACCCACAACTGATATAAGGTTCATGTTTTGCTAGAGGCAAAAAGCAACCTTAGGGGCGCCTGGGTGGCTCAGTTGGTTAAGCGACTGCCTTCGGCTCAGGTCATGATCCTGGAGTCCCAGGATCGAGTCCCGCATCTGGCTCCCTGCTCGGCAGGGAGTCTGCTTCTCCCTCTGACCCTCCCCCCTCTCATGTGCTCTCTCTCTCATTCTCTCTCTGTCAAATAAATAAATAAAATCTTAAAAAAAAAAAAAAGCAACCTTAGTTTGACACCTCCAGGATCCTGTAAGTCTTCTTTAATATATGAAAATCCTTTTGGAAATTTTCCTTTATCTCTCCCCCTCCCAACTTAAAGTATATAACCAGTCTTTGTTCACAATGACATTGCATCTCTTGTTTGCCCATGGGTCCTGTCCCCTGCCATAATAAAAACATCTTTTTGCACTGTCTCAAGAATTCTTTTTGACCATTCACTCCCAGCCCACATTATATCAATAGCATCAAAATTTTCACTTACACTCCTATAAGGTTCACTCAATCCAGGAATAGAAGGTTTAGAGATGCCAGTAGG
This sequence comes from Mirounga leonina, assembly GCF_011800145.1. NCBI lineage: Eukaryota > Metazoa > Chordata > Mammalia > Carnivora > Phocidae > Mirounga > Mirounga leonina. The sequence goes on from NW_023270702.1 coordinate 17,134,991, forward strand.
AATGGGTGAACAAATATTATTTCAAAAGATGTTATGTTTTCTCTTTGGAGTATTCCAGATGTTATAAGGGCCAGAGGTAATGCTCCTGGCCATTAAATCCAGTTTCTTGACAGATTTTTCCTCAAGTCTTCTTGATGTCTGGATTTTTATGTTCTCTTTGCCCTGAGGATTAGGGATGGTAAAGAGTGTGAAATTTTAATGAGTACCCCAAAGTTTTTGCAAGCAAGTGGTTAATTTCTGCTGTAAAATTAGTTCCTTTCTCTGACCCAATCCATAAAAGAATGCCCAAACAAGGAATACTCTCAGTTATTAATTCTTCACCACTGTTGTGGCATTGGTACTTCTGGCTGGGTAACATTCAGTCCATCCACTAAATATACAGACAATAACCAAATAGTGGGAATAGCTTGACACTGGAGGTAAATCTATGGAATCCTTTTTGGGGTTCCATAAGGGGGAATGTGGGCCTTGGAGGATTTCCTGAGGTATGTTGGTTTCCTCCAGAAATGTGGTGAGATTTATAAGTAGTACACTGGGAGATAATTTGGTCAGAAATTTTGTGGATGCCAGGGAAGAACCAATTATCTTTTAGTTCCTTAACTATCTCGCATCTATCCATATGTCCCATCTGATGGGAGATAAGTGCAAGTCAAAAGGACAAAAGAAAGGGGGCCACAGGAAGTCTGTTTGACCCAACGTATGATCTGTCTAATTGTTTGGCACCCTTTTGTATCCATTTGTCTTTTTCAAGATTGTGGGGTATTTGCCGAATAGTTAATAATATCAGCCAGGGATAAAAGCAGGTTTATAAATTGGGTGGAAAAAGGAAAGGAGTTCTATTTTGGGCTGCATATTTAGCAACCTTGTCAGCCCTGTTGTTCCCTAGAGATACGGTATCTGTCTCCTTAGTTTGGCTGCACACCGAACAATAACAATTTTAGTAGGCAAGTGAAGAGCTTGTATACAGCCGCAATTACATGCCCATTGGCAAGAGGAATACCAGCAGAGGTTGAGGATCCACAGGATTGTGGCAACAGCCCCAGTGGGCTCCAAAGGCATATCTAGGGCTGGTGTAAATTGCGGCAGTTTTTCCTTTTGCCAGTGTTCAGGCTCTGGTAAGAGCTACACATTTAGCAGCTCGGGCTGAGAGTGTGCCTCAAGGGTTTCACATGGGGAAGCTATGGCATGGCCAGTTACTTTGGTTCCCCAGAAGTTTCCTCTGTAGGAATGATCACAAAATAGAACTTAAAGTCTGGGTTGTGTAAAGGGGGTATCTAAGAGATTCCTCTCGCGGCTTCTATATTTGCAGAGCCATCCTGTGGAATGGAGTTGTGCTGTCCCTTATCAAGGATGGGATGATCGTGTAGTCAGATTTAGAGTGTTCCAGCAAGGGAAGATGAAAGAGGGGTCGAATAATAAGGGCCTGTTCATGGGTGATTTGTCACCAGGTGAAGAGGTTGTCTTGTGAACTTGTGAGAGAGCAGACGTAGCGCGAGGAACATAAAGGTGAATGGGAAGCCTGATCTAAGGGTACTGGCTCTGTCGGGGAGGCAGCTGTTGCTAGTGTGCGCAGGCAGGACGGCATGCCTGCCCTCGCGCGGCCCAGCCGACAGCAAGGACTTAGCTGCGAGGCAAAGGATTTCCTGAAATTCCCGTAGCAATCCCAGTATTTTCATAACAATATAGGTGAAAAGTTTTGTCAAAATTAGGTAAGCCAAGAATTATGGGTGTGGACAGTGCTAATTTTAGCCTTTAAAGGAGGTTAAGGAGGGCCTGGAAATGGGCTCAGAGGTAGGTAGTATTTGGGAGGGTAGCAAGGGCAGCCAACTTAGGAATTCATTTGCAGCTGTAGCCAGCTGCCTCTAGAAATTTATGTAGCTGTTTTTTGGGGTTTTGTATTCATCTGTGGGAGAGGGATAGACAAAACTGACTGATGGCATTTGGGAGTGAGCTTTGGAATGCCTTGAGATATCTCCTGTCCTAAGTAGGTTAACAGTTGTTTGTATCCCTTTAAGTTTAGATTAAAAGGGCTTATGGCCTCTTTCAGCTCCTGTAAGAGCACACTGCTTAGTCTGGTTACAAGGTAAAAGATCATCAACATACTGAACAAGAGTGGAGCCTTGGAATCTAAGTTGGCTTTAAGGACTTGAGAAATTATTGAGGGAGATTTGCAATATCCCTGAGGCATACCAGTCTATGTTAATTGTCTCTCTCTAAATGTGAATGAAAAGAGGAATTGTGAGTCAGGGTACAATGGAATTGAAAAGAAAGCTGAGCAGAGGTTAATTACTGTAAATCAGGCTGTGTCCGCTGGAATTGAGATAAGAATGGTAGCTGAGGGGCGCCTGGGTGGCTTAGTGGGTTAAACATCGGACTCTTGGTTTCAGGCTCAGGTCAAGATCTCAGGGTTGTAGGCTTGAGCCCCACATGGGGCTCTACGCTCAGCACAGAGTCTGCTGGAGATTATCTCCTTCTCTTTCTCCCTCCTCCTCTGCTCCTCCCCCTCTGCTCCTCCCCTCTGCTCATGCTGTATCTCTCTCTCCTTCTCTAAAATAAATAAATAAAATCTTAAAAAAAACAAGATGGTAGCTGAATTAGGGACTATGGGGGTGTTGAGGAATTACAAAGGCATTAATGGCTCTCAGATCTTATACAAATCAATAGATTTGATTCCAGTCTGAATCAAATTTCCCTTTCTTTACTGGTAAGATTGCGGTGTTAACAGAGCAAGGAAATAAAGAATACCCTGCTGTAAAAGAGAATAGGTTCAATGCCTCGCTGTGCACTCATGGGGGCGGCACTGGGCTACTGGTAGGAGAAGTTTAGTCCTTCTCCAGGTAATGTGCACAACGTGCGTTGCTGTAACAATTCAATCTCATTTGCATGTGAGGCCCAGGCGCTAGCTGGGACATCTTCTAAGGCTGCATCCTCTTCAGAACAAGAACAAGCGGGGTATTATCCTCCAGAAGGGGAAAATGAGGTGAACCCTCTGAGGGTGCTGAGGTCTAGGGAGATTGTTTTTTAAACTTTACTTTTTTTTTTTTTTTTTTTACAGCCATTAGAAATCGAAAACAGGAATATTCATAAGTCACTGTGCCTGAAGAACTAGTTCACACCAGTTTTCTCCTGCTAATCTAAATTTGAAAAAGGAAAAACATGAGGAGAGACTCTTACCACTTTGCTTTCATTGGATCTTACAGGCAGAGACCTAGGACAAAGGTAAAAATTTTTACCTTGTGTTGGCTTATGTCAGAGGTCCCAGTGATATGAAATGTTGGGATCCAGGAGTGAATGGTCAAGAAAGAATTCTTGAGATGTCTTTGGTGCAAAAAAGGTAGTTTTATTAGAGCACAGGCACAGGACTGTGGGCAGAAAGAGTTGCATTGGGGCGCCTGGGTCGCTCAGTTGGTTAAGCAACTGCCTTCGGCTCAGGTCATGATCCCAGGGTCCTGGGATGGAGCCCCGCACTGGGCTCCCTGCTCGGCCGGAAGCCTGCTTCTCCCTCTCCCACTGCCTCTCCCCCTGTGTGTTCTCTCTCTCTCTCTCTCTGACAAATAAATAAAATCTTTTTAAAAAAAATTAAAAAAAAAAAGCTGCATTGAGGTTGTGAGAAGTGACTAATTATATACTTTCAAGTTGGAGGGGGTTAGGGATAGCTTAAGTCTCCAAGGAATTTGTAAGTAAGATTTCCAGGACCTCAAAAGGCTAACTGCTGGGGGCGCCTGGGTGGCTCAGTTGTTAAGCATCTGCCTTTGGCTCGGGTCATGATCCGGGGTCCTGGGATCGAGCCCCGCGTCGGGCTCCCTGCTCCACGGGAGGCCTGCTTCTCCCTCTCCCACTCCCCCTGCTTGTGGTTCCCTCTCTCGCTGTCTCTCTCTCTCTGTCAAATAAATAAATAAATAAATCTTAAAAAAAAAAAAAAGGCTAACTGCTGTTAGGATAAGGTCATTTACAGGGAACCCTGGGTGGCTCAGTCAGTTGGACGTCTGCCTTCGGCTCAGGTCATGATCCCAGGATCCTGGGATCAAGTCCCACATCGGGCTTCTTGCTTAGCGGGGAGCCTGCTTCTCCATCTGCCTGCAGCTCCCCCTGCTTGTGCTCTCTCTCTATTTCTCTCTCTGACAAATAAAATTAAAAAAAGAAAAAGAAAAAAAAGGATAAGGTCATTTACTACCGTCTAGTAAAACCTTATTCATGAGAGCCTTCAGATGTATATCAGTGGGCCATATGTTTGGAGGATAAGTGCTAACATCTATCCTGGGGGTGGGTGGGTAGAGATAAAGGAAGTTTCCAAAGGGATTTTTATATGTTAAGGAACACTTAAGGATCCTGGAGGTCCAGCTAATGTCGAGCTAAGGTTGCCTTTGCCTTTAGCCAAGTATTAACATTGAGGCAGTTGAGTTCCTAGAGGAAGGTCTGCCTGTCCCAGATACTTGTCAGTGGGTTGTAAGTTATAAGGAAGTTTGATTTTTTCTATACTTCTTTTGCCTCTGTTCTCCACATCAGCAGGATCTCTCCGCTGAAGCAGCTCTGGGGTGAGCAGTGTCTAACCAGTGACATCCATCCTTGTCAGCAGAACTATAGGTGAGGAAAAATTCTCCTCTACCTACTGTCTTTGGGTCTCCAGCAGGGCCTAAAAATTAAACTGACATAAGACAGATTAACAGGAGAAAAGCACACACGTATTATTATTATTTACACGTACGTGAGAACCTTGGCAAGAGAAGGAAGACTAGAAGAAGTGACCAGAACAGAAAGCTTTTATACCTTTTAGACAAAGAACCAAATGAGACGAAGGGGTTTGGGCCAGGGGTAGTAAATTGTGGAGAAATGCCTAGGAAGATAAACATTAGTGTAACAAGGTTGGTTTGTACAGATTTCTCAGCCTGATTCCCCATCTCTGGTAATAAGACTATTTTTCTTCCTCCTGGTACAGGGAGGGCATCTTTCACATGGGAGTTTTATCTCCTGTCAGGAAAAATTAAGGAAGGTCAGAGTGCCCCTCTTGCACCTCAAGCTCCTTTAACTTAAAATAATCAGTATGCCAAAGCAGCATATTTTGAGGTGACATGCTCTGAACTCCACTATACTGCCTGGATTTTCCCTGATGGCTCCAATTTTAAATATTTTCTCCCTTGTCACATTCTGAATCTTGGATTGTTCAGAAAACACAGGTATGTATTAGTGGTTCTTTTAGTATGATATGAATGAAGATATGACTGTGTACCACTAAATCTTCATGAAACCTCTTTGAAGCTGTTATTACTCCATTTTACAGAATTTGAAAATGAGACACAAAAGGAGTACATAGTCTAAGGTTACTAAAAAAAAATTATAAAGCCTAAGATTGATTCCAAATCCAGCATTTTTAATGCTGTTCTATAGATGCCCACCCTTGCTTTCATTTACCTCCAAATCTGTTAGCCAATAATAGAGACAAAGACAGTATACTCCCTTAAAGAAAACTACCATTGTCCTTTTGCTTTGTACATTCTGGGAATGAGAAGACCATTACCTGAAGATTAGCTGGACTGTGTGTTGTAGCCCAGATTATAGGCTGGTAGTAGATTGGAAAAGGCCCTGATCATAAGTGACACAGAAGCTTTACAGAAATTAGTGGAGGCAAGTCACCTATTGCCCCATGCAAATGATGGAAGCATTCTTCTCAGTGGCAAGGTTGAATCAATTGCTTCTAACTTTTGAAATAGGATCGATAAAAAGTATTGAAATTATTAAAAGTAGCCTGACATAAACTGAACAAGTTCTGAAATGGTTTTAAATTTGTCCTTGGCAAAGAATCACATGCTCATCTGTGAGAGGATGTTGGTACTAGAGTCTGATCTCTTGAGTCAGGAAGGTTGTCACATTTGGGAGAGCAGTTAATGTAAACAGGGAGGGGTCATTTGGACTCAATTCATTTGAAAGAGCCTGTCACCTCTTCTGGCTTCACCCCTGTTAAAATTCCAGTAATTCTTGATTATTCCGCATGACAGAAATGAATATGGAGTATGTGGTAGAATTTGCTATGTCCTTAAATTGAAAGCAGTTTAATTTCAAAAAGTACTTTACTGAAATCCAGGCACACTGTTAGTGAGGTAGGAGCTCAGCATTTTCCCCACCCCCTTAAATCTTTTTGCCCGATATGTCCAAGTGAAAAAGATGCCCCAGAAGCCACAGAATGAGTTATTATACTGCAACCATGATCCAGCACATTCAAAATACTGTCAACACAGTTAATCTGACTGGAGCTAGGGTTGAGAAGATAGTGTATGAGAATGCCATAACAATCAGATCAAAGATAGGTATGTTTAGGAAGACATTCCAAACTTCTGAAGTTCAAGTGAAGTGCAGTAAGTTCTTAAGAGGGAGGTGATAAATTATGCTTTAACCTAAGGTGATAATGCAGATTTCTTCAGGCAGCAGTCAAGCTTGTATGTCCATATAATAAATCATCCTCATGATCATTCTAGGAATTAATTTTATAGAGTAACCTCTCCAACAGCAAAAAACTTTGCCAATTTGCCAAATTTCCTCTGAAAACATGGGTTTTCTTAAGTTATCCCTTTCTTATTTTCATTCCATTTTTGTCTCCTTTCCAAATTGAATGACTGTTCCAATAACCCTGTTGACTGGTACAGCAAGTTATTTCTCTGTCTTCTGGGAATTTTATCCATTTGGTTTTTTTTTTCTCTTCCATCATCACTGCTATACACTTCTATTATAGTTTCCTCTGAGAATTGAGTCGTCATCATAGCTAATTGCTATTTGTTGCAGCTTCCCTTTTATCTTCATCTTGGCCTGCAGCAGCTGCCATCCATGTACCCCACCATTAATTGGTCTCCACCCTACTCAGCCAACCTCACGTCCAGCAGACACCCTTTGCTCCAGCCAGATTGCTGTCTTCCATCTTTTTTTTTTTTTAAGACTTTATTTCTTTGAGAGAGAATGAGAGAGAGAGAGAGAGCATGAGAGGGGGGAGGGCCAGAGGGAGAAGCAGACTCCCCGCTGAGCAGGGAACCCAATGCGGGACTCAATCCTGGGATTCCAGGATCATGACCTGAGCCGAAGGCAGTTGCCCAACCAACTGAACCACCCAGGCACCCTGTCTTCCATCTTTCTTATGGAGACTGTTCTCCTCTTGGCCTTTGGGCTTTGGTGCATGTTATTCTCATTAACCTGTAATGCTTCCCCACCCATCCTAATCCTACCATTCCTTTTTCAGTTCAAATGCCGACTTCATGAAGTTTCCCTCTAGAATTCACATTGATCTCTCCATTCTCAGTATTTCTAACAAACCAATTGTGAAAACCTCACATTTAATTTGTCTCTATTTTGTATACCAAGCTTTCTTCTTGGGGAGAGGGTTATCACCTCAAGATCAAGGCAGTGAAGTGTTTGCTTCCATTCTTTTTTCTTTTTTCTTTTCTTTTCCTTCCCTTTCCTTTCCTTTCCTTTCCTTTCCTTTCCTTTCCTTTCCTCTCCTCTTTCTTTCTTTCTCCTTCCTTTCTTTCTTCCTTTCTTCCTTTCTTTCTTTCTTTCTTTCTTTCTTTCTTTTTTTCTTTCTTTCTTTCTTTCTTTCTTTCTTTTCTTTTCTTTTCTTTTCTTTTACCTTCCTCTGCATTAATTATTACCCTCTGCATTGTATAACAGCCCCCTATTGATGAGGCTATCTCCTGGGCTGGTAATTTTTCAAAATTTTTCAGTCCTTAAGCCTCTGCCTTCGGCTCAGGTCATAATCCTGGGGTCCTGGGATTGAGCCCCGCATCGGGCTCCCTGCTCCCGGGAAGCCTGCTTCTCCCTCTCCCACTCCCCCTGCTTGTGTTCCCTCTCTCGCTGTGTCTCTCTCTGTCAAATAAATAAATAAAATCTTAAAAAAAAAGATATTAAATTTCTTTTCCTACCTTCAACTCAAAAAACACCAAAATTTTCTGGACATTGCCTGGCACATTGGCTTGCCTTATAGCACAATGTTATGTAAGTTTTCTCCCATTAGCGTATTAAGTATCCTTTAGAAGGGAAACTATACTTTTACCATCTTTGTAACTTCCACAGTCCCTCAAACAGTACCTTGAGCACAGAAACAATCAAATATTTATTCAGTTATATTTTGTCATATTCTGCAACCACTAATACAATTCTGGTCAAAAAATACTTGTTGAATTACCTCTGTTGTAACACTAAGATATGTTACTACTTATCTTCCACTCTCAGTGGGGTTATTTTATGAGGTTTTTTTTTTTCAACTGCTAGTAATAGATATGCACTAACCCATTCCCCACTTTTGGATTTCTTGTCTTTAATTTCAATAAATACTCTTTGAATGCCTCCCGAGTGTCAGGCACTGTCTGAAGAGCCATAGGAAGTGGTACAATAGTCATTCAATTCATTAGAGGTACTGACTGAGGATATGTAACAGAGCAATGGGATGTTCAAACACTCTGTCCCAGAGCCCTGAGGTTCCGCATCATGGTTTCAGTATTAGGAAGGCTAAGCAGGGTTGGCTGTTGGACAAACTACCTCCCTCTTCCATCTACACATGTGTGCACACTTCAACTGTAAAAGCTCAGTTTTGTTTATTTAAATTTCAGGTTCCATAAAAGATTTCATTTCAAAATAAAGAAGGCATTTTGCTTTTTAAAGTGTAAAAGCAACCTCAATAGGGCCAGGCTTAAATTGGTAAGCATAGATGAGAAAGATGTTGAAATCTCCAGTCTTGAAATCTCATTGCACTGATCAACTGAGTGATCAACCTGTTTTTCTTTTATTGAAAGGTATTGGAAGGGACAATCATTGAGGGTGGAGATTGACAAGTTAGTCAACACACGAAAAGTCTTCTCTCATAAAATTATGTAATAGGCGGGCACCTGGGTGGCTCAGATGGTTAAGCGTCTGCCTTCAGCTCAGGTCATGATCCCAGGGTCCTGGGATCGAGTCCCGCATCGGGCTCCCTGCTCCTTGGGAGCCTGCTTCTCCCTCTGCCTCTCTCTCTCTCTGTCTGTCTCTCATGAATAAATAAATAAAATTAAAAAAAAAACTATAAAAAAAATTATGTAATAGGCATCTAGGAGTAGACATGACGACCTTAACATAGACGTGAATAGAATAACAGTGTTAGGTGGATGCCAAGGTGATAACTGCTATATATAAAATGTTAACCAGAATTAGACTTCTTTTGTAAATAAGAAAAATGTCAACATATTAACAGCAGTTATCTCTGGAAGATGGGGTCACAGATCATTTTATTCTCTGTGCTTTTTCTTATTTATTTATTTGTCAGAGAGAGAGAGAGCACAACAGGGGGAGTGGCAGGCAGAGGGAGAAGCAAGATCCCTGCTGAGCAGGAGCCCGATGCGGGACTCGATCCCAGGACCCTGGGATCATGACCTGAGCCGAAGACAGATACTTAACCGACTGAGCCACCCAGACATCCCTATTTAACTGTTTTTAACACCAGATCATAAGCACCAGACACATAGCTATCAGGGGGTTGTAATGACTTATTATAGTGCTTTTCAAACTACATTTCATGGAGTTCCTGATTCCTCAGGGGCTGACATGAAATGGAAGAGCTGGATGCAGGGAATGAGGCTTCAAGCCCCTGCGGCAGAAGGTCAGCTTTTATGTTCGTATCTATAAATATGTCCTGTTAGAAACAGATTTGCTTTTTTCTGCTCTGGTGAGAGCTGTCAAAAAGTCACCTTGGGAGACCCATGTTCAAATTGGTGGAGTAGGCCATGCCAAGCCGCCAGAAACATTGAAAAATAAGCAGAAACTACTTGAAGCAAGTTTGTCAGAACTCTGGGAAATAGTCAAAGGTTTACAGCAACCAAGAAAATGCTGAATCAAAATATGTAAAGAGGATAAAGACAGAGTTAAAGAGAGAAATAGCCAGTTCTACAGTAATAGTTAGAAACTTCCCTACTTTCAATAATGAGTAAAACATCTAGAAGAATCAGTAAGAAAATTGATATTAGCACCTGGGTGGTTCAGTCGGTTAAGCATCTGACTCTTCTTGATTTCTGCTCAGGTCATGATCTCAGGGTCATGAGATCCAAGCCTGCGTTGGGCTCCGTGCTCAGTGTGGAGTCTGCTTGAGATTCTCTCACCCCTTCCTTCTGCCCCTCCCCCCACTCATTCTCTCTCTCTCTCTCTCTCTCAAATAAATAAATAAAGTCTTAAAAAAAAATAAAGATAATCAAGGTCTTGAAGAGCACTATAAATCATTAGACCTAATAAACATATATAGGATACTCCACCCAACTATACTACATCAGTTGGTAACCCAGGCAGAGTAAAATAGTGTATTGACTTTAGAAAATGCAAAGAATGAGTTCATGAAGTTTTCAACATTGCCAAGTCACAAAGTAATCCTACACAAATTCCAGCTCAAAATAAATGAGGAGGCTGTTGCTCGTTTAATAATGCTCATTCAATTGCATTATTCTGCCCTTCCTAAGCTAGCAACTTGGAACCCTCATAGAATGTGCTAGTTAGGCACTTTATATCGCAAATCCCAGAAAGTCACTAAATGTAACTCCAGGGCTATTTTAATACTGTCATGGGTCCTAGAATCCAAACCCAGGGCTCTTATTCTACTGAATATTCTATAAGACATACTTAGAATGGCACATTCCCTCACTTTTTTTTTTAAGATTTTATTTATTTATGACACAGAGAGAGAGGGAACACAAGCAGGGGGAGTGGGAGAGGGAGAAGCAGGCTTCCTGCTGAGCAGGGAGCCTGAGCAGGGAGCCCGATGCGGGGCTCGATCCCAGGACCCTGGGACCATGATCTGAGCTGAAGGCAGACACTTAACGACTGAGCGACCCAGGTGCCCCCATTCCCTCACTTTTAGGTTGTTGCTCAAACATCACGTACTCAAGTTATGTCTTTGAACACCCCATTTGAAACTGTACCCCCAATGTGACCCCTAGCACTCCCCATCCTTCTTCCTGGCTTTATTTTCTCCATAGCATTTATACTATCTAATGTACCATTTATTTACTTCTTGTATATTATCCATATCCCCTCCATGAAGACAGGGATTTTTTGTTTTGTTTTGTTCGCTGTTTTGTCCCTAACAGCTAGGTCAGCACCCGCATATAATAAATGCTCAACAAATATTTGCTGAATGATATTTTGGAAGAAAATTTACTTATGTAACCACATTAAATTAAATTGAATCTGGACTCTAGAACACAGAGACTCTAGAACCAATATAGACACTTACTGGCTGTTGACCTTGGCTAAGTTATATAACCACTCTCTGCCTCAGTTTCCTCATCTGTAAAATGAGAATAATAATACTAGTTCTTATTGTATAGAGTTGTTGTGAGGATTAATGTGAGCTGATTTTTATAAAGCACTTTGAACAATACTTAGCATATTGTAAACACCATTATGTGTTAACTTGTGGTAGTAAGAGTTGTTTTGAGCTGCCTCTGAATTAGGGTAACTTGTAGTAAGAGTTGCACTGAACTGCATCTGAATTAGTGCTGTGTTCTGTGGATAAAACATTTGTTTGTTTAGATTTTACAGTTTCCTGTTTGTATTTTGGAGCAAATTCGTATTTTGAAGATTTTATGGGCTCTGGGAGCTAGCCTTTTCATGTAGGATTACAGATGAAAATAAGAATGAAAAGAATCTCGAATGGAAATTAGGCCTCTTTGAATTCTGGAAAGGCCATATAATCAGGCATTTTAGGAAAAAACAGGCCAATGAAAAATATAATTCAAGATACTATCTGCGTCTATGAGAGGCTGCACTACTTCTCTGTAACACATATTACCATTGTTTGTGTTTGTTCAGTGTCAATGTTCTACCTCTAGATTCTAACCTTCGAAGCTACATTCAAAACTCCATGGGAACAAAATAAATCTGTCTTGTTCACCACTAAAATTCATGTCATATCTGTCACATGGTAGATGCTTAATTCATATTTGGTTAAAGAAATATGTACTCTTGGCCACCCAGGATCCAAGGAAGCTATGGTTAACAAGTTATACTTTTATCCACCAGAAGCAAGAATTTATTATTTCTGCCTCTAAGAACCTACATTCACACTCTTTTCTTCTATCCAGGTTTTTATTGAACTCAGTCATGACTTCCCTTTGCCTCATGGCCTCAATTGTCTACCTTTTCCTTTGTGCCTTTGAACTTTTACCTATTGTTACTAGCTGATGACTTTCTCCGTATTGAAGTCAAATTTCCCAGGGAGAGACCCTTACTGGCTTAATTAATTAGTATTATTGGTCTTAGACAAAATTCTCATATTATAGGCTGCTCTCAAGTATTATAGATTGACTGCCCTTGGATCTTCTGGCCTAATCGATATGGCCAGGGTAGTGGTGATCTGGTTCAGAATAAGGTTATCTGGGTATAAGGAATAACTAGGGCTGATTCCCTCAGTACAGCCTCTGTATGTAAGTTCTCAGAATACAGGATGGTGAAGGCTGGCTTGCTGAGGCTGAGGCTGTTTAGCATGCCCCATTTATTCATTCAGTTACAATTATTGTTTACTATATTGTTTCCTATAATGTTAAAAGGGTATGGTGGGGGAAGGGGTAGAGATATAACACTCTATCCTAGCTCTCCTAGACCTCCCAGACTAGTGGAAACAGTCAAGCAAATTGAATACAGAATAATGGTATGATATTGGTGAGCACGTCTTACTATGGAAACAGAATGAACAGCCTGTAGGGACTGGGAGTGTGAAAAAAGCTCCATCTTCACTCAGATTTTTCTGTTCTAAGGATGTGCTGAAGAGGAGTTCTGTGTCACGTTTATGTCCTTTGATACCCTTGTTATCTTGATATCTTGTATAAAAAATTATCTAAAGCAAAACCAAGAAATGGCATTAAGCATATACTCCTTCACCTAAAGGACTTTTGTGTTTTTGTTTTTTTGTTTTAATTGTATTTTAGTAATCTCTAAACCCAACGTGGGGCTCAAACTCACGACCCCCAAGATCAAGAGTTGCATACTCTTCCTACTGAGCCAGCTAGGCGCCCTGGACTTTTGTTTTTGAGTGAAACAACAGAGTCTTTGGTTCTCAGATATTTTCTCCAGGGAGTGTAGTGAGTGTATCAGAATTGTTTGAAAATAACCAGTTACAGCCCAGTAATCTGAAAGATGTGTCCATAAACTGGGCTGAGATCCGGGGAGAATTTCCTTGTCCTCCTCCTGATTTCAGATTTCTTTTATTCTCCCTTCACAGCGGTTCTAACTAGTAATTACTGGACAGGTATTTAAGTTCCCTAATTTTTTTTATTTGAGTATAATTGACACACAATGCTACATTAGTTTCTAGTATTCAATTTAGTGATTTGACAAGTTTATGCATTATGCTAAATTCCCTCTTTTCTTTCTGGTAATCTAGATATTGTAGAAGGGAGGGCTTGTGATAACCCTTAATTCTGATAGAATTCTTAGTGGGGGTGGATATTCTGTGATGAGAAGCCCCCTGGAACACTATTCTTTATCGGTAACTGTTAATTTTCTCCATGTCCCCTAACTTTCTACATCTTCTGCCACTGCCTTGCTTTCTCTTTTTTTCCCAATCAATTCTCCAGTAATGTCTGCTTCACCCAATGGCCTGAAGGTAGGTCATTGGGCCTGAAGGTCATAGATATATACCACCTTACACATTAGCATACACTGAATATAAAAATGTAAATCTACCCCTAAATGACCAGTTTTAAAGATGATGATGATATTCTAAGTATTCTGATTCCGACCTAAGATGAACCTGAGAATTTGAATTCATTCAATGAAGTTCTTAATGGTGTTCCTCATTGAACATTTGATTTCTGACACATAGTTACTTTTTAAAAATTGGTTTTTTTGTTGAATCAAGGAAAGCAGTTGTAAGGGATTGTTCAGGGGGATAGAAAAGGTCTGTCTTTGTTATTACTTAGTTTGGAAGTTGGAACTGTGGAAGCACTTAATAATTATTGTTTTTAGCTGCAAAATCCGTTCACTCAAACCATTCTAGATCACCCTTTGGACACTGAAATGCAAAGACCCTGCATCGGAAGTCTGTGAAAGAGTTCAAGTCATTGACCAGTAGATGGCAGTGTTATACTATAGTTTAGAGAAAGCAAGGAGCAGAAGGTAAAGAAGCATTTCATAAATTGAAGTATCCATCCACAGTGCCCTTCCTCCCCTACTGATCCCCCCCCCAGCCCCCTTCCACTTACTTTCTACCCCAGACAGCTATCTTATCCACCCAGTCACCCCTTTTTAGGTTCCCAGGGATCTCTTGTCGCCAGTCTCTATTTACTCACAGGAAATAGCTTTTACACTTATTCATAGTAAGCTCATAGGAACAGGGCCAGCTACATAATTTGCAGGGCTCAGTGTAAAATGAAAATGTGGGCTTCTTGTTCACAATTTATCGAGTGTTTTAAGACAGTAACAGCAGCACGTTAAACCAAACACAAAGGCCCTTCTGAGCCTGCAAAGGGCGTACGTGCAGGAAGCCAGCTATGCGTTACGAACTTAAAAGATCTCTTTCTCTGCCCACTCCTCCCTCTGTTATTGCAGTGCTGTCCTGTGACACACACCAAAGGGCTACTCAAAGGAAGAATCACTGAATGTTATTCAGACATCATAGACTTTTCTTTTTTCTTTTTTTTTTTTAAGTAGGCTCCACACACAGCATGGAGCCCAATGAGGGGCTTGAATTCACAACCCTGAGATCAAGACCTGAGCTGAAATCAAGAGTCAGATGCTTAAACAACCAAGCCACCCAGGCACCCCCAGACATCATAGAATCTTAGTACTGTGAGAGAATTAGAGATCATCTAGTCCAATTGCCTTATTTTAAAGATGATTAAACTAGGGCACTTGGCTGGTTCAGTCAGTAAAGCATATGGCTCTTGATCTAGGGGTTATGAGTTCAAGCCCCACATTGGGCAGAGAGCCTACTAAAAAAAAAAAAAAAAGATTGAATTCAGTTCTGAAGAGATGAAGTGGTTCACCCAAAGTCCCCAGCTAGTTATATCACAGGTTGGACCAGAAGTAAGAGTTCTCACCTGCCAGGCCAATGTTCACTCTACCACAAAGGCTTGGTGAGGGGTATTTTGAGAAAAGTGTTGTCCTGTCTATTCAATCAAGACTACTTTGTTCTGTTTTCTCTACAAGAGAAGGGTGCAGGCTCATATTACTTAGATTTATTGAATACCAGCTATATGCTAGGCACCATGTTAAATATTATATATATATATATTATATATTATACATATTACATATTATGCTTCAATTAAAAACAACTAAAAACAATCGCAGAAAATCATTACTATTTTCCTCACTTTTCAATTAAGAAAAATTGAGGCTCAGAACTTGACTTTTAGTAAGTAGGAAGACAAGAATTTAAACAAGTCTATAGGATTCCAAAACCCATTTTCTTTTGACACATCATTCCTGAGTTCTAGAAATGCTGAGTCAGCCTGTATTTCCTGAACGTTGTCTTTTTGGCCGGCTCTAGATGATCTTGGGGACTCTTACTAGACTTTCTGTGCTCTTAAACTTCATCAAGCTTGCTCCTGCCTTAGGGCCTTTGCTCCAGGGCTTTTCCTCCACTTGGGATTATTCCCCTGGACAATCCATGAAAACAGGAATGCATGTCAGCTAAATAGGGGACCTGATCGTGGGCCACTGTGAGGAGATGGGCTTTTTCTCTGAATGGAATGGGAGACACCGCAGTGTTTTGCCGGAGTCACATGTTGAAAAGAGACTAAGGGGGTAAGGAAGGGAAGGTAGAACCTGGGAGGCTTTTTAGGGGAGTTATATTAATCCACGGGAAAGATAATGGTGATTCGGATGAAAGTGATAGCAGTGCAGGTGATGGGAAAGGCTTGGCTTCTGGAATTATGCATGTATTTAAGTATGATAATTTTAACTTTGTGTTATGAATATATATATATATATGATTTCAAATATATACAAAGGTAGGGAGACAAGTATAATGAATTCCCATGTTCCTACTAGGCACCTAATGAAACTATCCTGTGTTAGGTACTTTCCAACAACTGTAACAATTATTAACTTGTAACCAATCTTGTTGAACATATTACACCCCCCTCCCCACCTCCCCAATTTGAAGCAAATCTCAGACACCATATTTCATGTGTCAATATTTCAGCGTTTACTACTTCACTTACTTCTGACGGCCCTTCTTTTTGCTTTCTGCTTGTTCATTCTTTGGCATACTTTTGGCTTTTTATTTACTGTCTGCCCTCTTTGTCCTCTTTAAACGTTTTTCATTCCTACCAATTACAAATTTTGTATTCTCAAATTCAGACTCCGTGAAGAAAGTTTCTTTCTTTTCTTTCTTTCTTTTTTTTTTTTAATGTAAACTCTATGCCCAACGTGGGGCTTGCACTCACAACCCCAAGAGTTGAGTGCGCTACTGACTGAGCCAACCAGACGCCGCAAGAGAGGTTCTTCCGGGTTCAGTTAGTTGTATTGTTCTCTCTGCACAGAGGTTATAAACTGGCCAAATTATGATAGATTGGCTGTTCTCGAGTCTGGCCCCCTCTCTTGGTCAGTCAAGTTGGCATAATATTAAGGTCAGTTTTTCAAAGAGGGGTGATGGCAATGGCACTCCATTAGCAAACGATGGGCAGATCTCTAATACTAATAAATAGTGGAAATGTAATACTGGAAAGGATATAAATTGAAAAAATATGAGACTGCAATAAAGCGAGAAAACGGTAAGTACCTAACCATTTAATTGCTATTATTTTACTGTCTGACTTGACTCATTTAGAGTGCTATTCTTGAGTGCCACTAAGGAATTAAGGGGCATTTTTTTTCTTAAGGTATTTTTGTTTTAAACAGGCTGAGTAATAAATAGTGTAGATCATAATGTACTGGATTGAAAGTCAAAAGGCACATTTAATTCCTGTGTTCATTATGAACTCTGTACAACATTGGACAAGCTAATAAACTTTGTGCCATAGCTTTTCTACTTTCAAATGAGATTAATACCTGCCCTTTTCCTATTTCACATATGGAGACAAGATGAGAGAGAGAAAAGTACTTTGAACATTTATTTTTTAAAAAAGTGAAAATCTAAGTAATTGCTATTTTCTATGTGAAGTTTTTTTTTCTATGTGAGGTTTTTAATGCAGTTATAAAATGAACAGTGGATTTCATTTCTTACTTTTGCAAATGGTTACATATTCTCTAATCTGTTTCTTTTCATCATGTCCTCAAATGTTTTTCTTCCCACACTGTAATGTATCTGCCATATGTACATACCACTTAGAACAGTGCCTGACACTTGGTAAGAACTATAGAAATGTTAGCTGTTACCTTCATCAGTATGAAAAAGAATTAGTCAAAACAAAAGTTCATAGAATTAAATGCTGAAAAAGTTGACTCCCCTCCCCATCGCGTAATACCCACCTTCTTAAAATGTAATTGCTTGAAGTATGTAACATAGCATACCGTGTGAGAATATGAAGAAAATAAAACTTTTGGGACCCTAGCCAACTGTTAGAATCAGTGTTTATGGAAAAAAAGGGGGGGGAAGAAGTGGCAGTTGAAGGTGACAATTTTGGTATCTGATAGCCCAGTTGTTCTCAAAGACTGCTTTGTTCTCAAAGAATCCAAGAACCACTTGGGAGCTTTCTGAAATCTCTGGTTCCATTTGCAGAGATTCTATCTAGTCAGTTAACAGTGGAGATCAAGAAAGCAAAAAAAAAAAAAAAATTAAGTTTCTCTGATGATCCTGATTCTTAGCCAGGCCTGGGAATCACAGGTGTAGAAAAATATAATAGAATTCTTTAACTTAGTACATCATTTATTACCTATCATTTTATTCCAAGTGGTATTTAGGGGAAATATACATACCTACACCCAGAGAAGGGGACTAGGAAGATATTTATCAAAATCAGAATAGTGATTATCTCTGGATTATAGGTTTATGGAAATACTTATTTTGCAATTGCTTTTCTTATTTCCAAGTTCTGGTTGAGCGTATGTTATTTTGATAATAATAGATGTTTCTAAGGAAAATATTTACAACCAGTGCAAGATTTGTTTTTATTGAGGTATAATTGGCATACAATATCCTATTAGTGTAAGGTATACATCATAGTGATTCTGTATTTTTTATACATTATGAAATGATCCCCATAGTAAGTCTAGTTACTGTCACCATACAAAGTTAATACAGTATTATTGATTATATTCCCTTTGTGTACGTTACATTCTTATGACATTTATTTTATAACTGGGAGTTTGTCCCTGTTAATTCCCTTTATTTATTTTGCCCACCCCTCAACACCTCCCCACTCTGGTAACCAACAGTTTATTTCCTGTATCTATGACTGTTTCTGTTTATTTTATATGTTTGTTTGTTTTATTTCTTAGATTCCACATATAAGTGAAATCATAATGGTATTTGTCTTCCTCTGTCTGACTTATTTCATTTAGCATAATACCCTTTAGGTCCACCCATGTCACAAGATTTCATTCTTTTTTATGGCTGAGTAATATTCCACTCTGTATATGTGTGTGTGTGTGTGTGTGTACCACATCTTATTTATCCATTCATCTATTGATAGGTTGTTTCCATATCTTGGTTATTGTAAATAATGCTGCAGGGAATGTGGAGGTGTCTATATCCCTTCAAATTGGTGTTTTTGTTTTCTTTGGATAAATACCAAGAAGTGGAATTGCTGAATCATATGGTAGTTCTATTTTTAATTTTTGAGGGGAACCTCCATGTTCGTTTCTACAGTAACTGCACCAGTTTACATTCCCACCGACAGTGTATGGGGGTTCCCTTTTCTCCACATCCTGGCTAACACTTATTTTTTGTCTTTTTAATAATAACCAACCTGATGTGAGGTAAATGTGAGGTAAAATTGTGGTTTTGATTTGCAGTTCTCTGATTTTCATTTCCCTGATGTTGAGCATCTTTTCATGTGCCTATTGGCCATCTGTAAGTCTTCCTTGGAAAAATCTCTATTCAATTTCTCTGTCCAATTTTAAATCAGGTTGTTTGGGCTTTTTTCTTTTATATTAAGTTGTGTAAACTATATATATTTTGAATATTAACCCCTTATCAGATGTATGATTTGCAGATACCTTCTCCCATTCAATAGGTTGCCTTTTCATTTTGTTGATGGCTTCCTTCTCTGTGCAAAAGCTTTTTACTTTGATCCCATTTATTTATTTTAGCTTTTGTTGCTTTTGCCTGAGGAGACTAGTCCCCCCTCCCCGCAAAAATATTGCTAAGACCAATGTCAAAGGGTTCACAGCCTATGTTTTCTTCTAGGAGTTTTATGGTTTCAGGTCTTGCATTCAAGTCTTTAATACATGATGTGAGATAATGGTCCAGTTTCTTTTGCATGTGGCTGTCCAGTTTTCCCAACAGCATTTATTGAAAAGATTCTCTTGCCCACTTTGAAGAGAGTGTTCTTACCTACTTTGTCATAGATTAATTGACCATATAAGCATGGGTTTATTTCTGGGCTCTCTAGTCTATTCCATTAATCTAGGTGTCTATTTTTGTGGCAGTACCATACTGTTTTGATTACTATAGCTCTGTAGTATAGTTTGAAGTCAGGGAGCATGATACCTCCAGCTGTGTTCTCCTTTCTCAAGATTGCTTTGGCTATTTGGGGTCTTTGTCATTTCAAATAAATTTTAGGATTTTGTTTTGTTTTGTTTTAGTTCTATGAAAAATGCCCTTGCTATTTTGATGGGCATTGCTTTGAATCTGTAAATTTCTTTGGGTAGCATACACATTTAAACAATACTAATTCTTCCAGTCTATGAACACTGTGTATCTTTCCATTTGTGTCAGCTTCAATTTCTTTCATACTGATGATGATGATGATGTCTTACAGTTTTCAGAGTACAGGTCTTTCACCTATTTGGTTAAAATTATTCCTAGGTATTTTATTCTTTTTGATGCAATTGTAAATGGATTGTTTCTTTCCTTTTCTGATAGCTTGTTAGTATATAGAAATGCAACCGATTTATGTATATTAATTTTGTATCCTGCAAGTATACTGAATTCATTTATTAGCTCCAGTAGTGCTTAGGATTTTCTGTATATAGTATCATGTCATCTGTAATTAGTGACACTTTTACTTCTTCCTTTCCAATTTAGATGCTTTTTATTTCTTTTTCTGGCCTAATTGTTGTAGCTAGGATTTTCAATACTATGTTGTATAAAAGTGGCAAGAGTAGGCATCCTTGTCTTCTTCCTGATCTTAGAGAAAAAACTTTCAGCTTTTCTCTGTTGAATATAATGTTGTGGGTTTGTCATATATGGGCTTTATCATGTTGAGATACATTTCTTCTATACCCACTTTAAGAGTTTTTATCATAAATGGATGCTGAATTTTGTCAAATGCTTTTTCTGCATCAATTAAGATGATCATATGATTTTTATCCTTTGTTTTTTTTCTGTGGTGTATCATATTGATTGATTTAAGGAAGTTGAACCACCCTTGTATCCCTGGAATACTGTATACCCTGAAATCCCACTTGATTGTGGTATATGATCTTTTTCATGTGTTGTTGAATTTAGTTTGCTAGTGTTTTGTTGAGGATTTTTGCATATGTGTCCTTTAAGGAATATATGCTTATAATTTTCTTCTTTTCTTGTATCTGGTTCTGGTATTGGGTAATTCTACCTTTGTAAAATGAGCTTGGAAGCATTTCTTCCTCTTCAATTTTTCTGGAATAATTTGAGAAGGATAGGTAACTAATTCTTTTTTAAATGTTTGGTAGAACTCACCTGTAACAACATCTGGTTCTGGACTTTTGTTTGTTGGGAGTTTTAAAATTACTGATTCAATTTCATTATTAGTAATCAGTCTACTTGGGTTTTCTGTGTCTTTATGATTTGGTCTTGCAAGGTTGTGTATTTCAAGGAATTTATTCATTTCTTCCAGGTTTTCCATTTTGTTGATGTGTAAGCGTTCATAATAGCCTCTTGTGATCCCTTATATTTCTGTGGTGTCAGTTGTGACTTCTTTCATTTCTGATTTTATTTGGGCCCTCTGTCTTTTTTCTTGATGACACTGGCTAGAGATTTATTGATTTTGTTTATCTTTTCGAAGAACCAGCTTTCAGTTTCATTGATCTTTTCTATTTTTTTAGTCTCTATTTCATTTATTTCCACTCTGATCTTTATTATTTCCTTCGTTCTACTAACTTTGGGCTTTGTTTGTTATCTTTATTCTTTTTCTAGTTCATTTAGGTGTAAAGTTAGATTGTTTATTTGGGATTTTTTTTGTTTGTTTCTTGAGGTAGGCCTGTCTCACTATGAACTTCCGTCTTAGAATTGCTTTTTGCTGTGTCACACAAATTTTGAAACATTGTGTTTCCATTTTCAAGTTGTTTTTTATTCTCTTTCTTTCTTCACTGACCCACTGATTGTTTAGTAGCATGTTGTTAGTCTCCACATGTTTGTGTTTTTTCCAGTTTTCTTCTTGTAATTGATTTCTAGTTTCATGTTGTGACCAGAAAAGATGCCTGTCTTGGTTTTAATCTTCTTGATTTTATTGAGACTTGTTTTGTGGCCTAACATTGTGGTTGATCCTGGAGAATATTCCATGTACACTTGTAAAGAATGTATATTCTGTAGTTTTAGATGAAGTGTTCTGTATAAAACTGTAAAGTCCTTCTGGTCTAGTGTGTTGTTTTAGGTCACTGTTTCCTTATTGATTTTTTTTTTTTGCCTGGGTGATCTATGTATTCATGTAAGTGGGGTGTTAAAGTCCCCTACTATTATTGTATTACTGTCAGTTTCTCTATGTCTGTTAATATTAGCTTTATATATTTAGGTGCTCCTATGTTGGGTACATTAATATCTATAAATTAATTGATTCTTGGATTGACCCCTTTATCATTATGTAATGTCCTCCTAGTCTTTTGTGACAGACTTTGTTTTAAAGTGTATTTTATCTCCAGGGCATCTGGGTGGCTCAGTTGGTTAAGCATCTGCCTTCAGATCAGGTTATGATCACGGAGTCCTGAGGTCGAGTCCCACGTTGGGCTCCCTGCTCAACGAGGAGTCTGCTTCTCCCTCTCCCTCTGCCCCTCCCCATGCTACTTCTCTCTCTCTCTCACTCATTCTCTCTCTCTCTCTAAATAAATAAAATATTAAAAATAATAAAGTCTATTTTATTTGATATGATTATTGCTATTCTTTCTTTTCATTCCCATTTACATGGAATATTTGTTTCCATCTCTTCACTTTCAGCCTGTGTGTCTTTGATCTGAAGTGAGTCTCTTGGAGGCATCATATTTGTAGTCTTCTATTTTTATCCATTCAGCCAACCTATGTTTTTTTATTGGAGCATTTAGTCCATTTATATTTAAAGTATTTATTGATGAGTATGTACTTATTGCCATTTTGTTAATTGTTTTCTGATTATTTTTGTAGTTTTTCTCTGTTTATTTCTTCCTCTCTTTGTCTTCTCCTCTGTAGTTTGATGGTTTTCTTTAGTGTTATGTTTGGGTTCTTTTCTCTTTATTTTGTGTGTACCTATTGCAGGTTTTAGGCTTGTGGTTACCATGAGGTTTATCTATGTTGATCTATTTATATAGCAGGTTTTTTTTAAAGATTTTATTTATTTGACAGAGAGAGACACAATGAGAGAGGGAACACAAGCAGGGGGAGCAAGAGAGGGAGAAGCAGGCTTCCCGCTGAGCAGGGAGCCCAATGTGGGGCTCGATCCCAGGACCCTGGGATCATGACCTGAGCCGAAGGCAGACGCTTAATGACTGAGCCACCCAGGCACCCCTATGTAGCAGTTTATTTTAAGCTGATAGTCACTTAAGTGTGAATGAGCCTAAAAGCACTTCCTTTTTTACCTCTCCCCATGTTTAATGCTTTTGACATCATATTTTATATCTTTTTATTTTGTGTATTTTTTAACTACTTAGGTAGTTATGGTTATTTTTACTATTTTTGGTTTTTAACCCATACTAGCTTTTAAGTGGCTGATCACAGCCTTGACTATATATTTGCTTTACTAGTGAGATTTTTTTCTTTTATATATTTTCTTATTTCTAGTTATGGCATTTTCTTTTCCAGTTAAAGAAGATGCTTTAACGGTTCTTGTAAGGCTGGTTTAGTGGTGATGACCTCCTTTAGCTTTTGCTTGTCTGGAAAACTCTTTCTCTCCCCTTTAATTTTGAATGATAACCTTGTAGGGTAGAGTATTCTTGGTTGTAAGTTCTTCCCTTTTAGCACTTTAAATATATCCTGCTACTCCCTTTTGGCCTACAAAGTTTCTGCTGAAAACTCATGCCCAGTGTAGGATTTTAAAGACCCGCATGCAGTCTGTCTTTTTAGTTTACCAAATGTGAAAAAAACAACAACAACAAACCATATAGTCTATCAATGCATATGTCACATAGCTTTTTTTTTTTTTTAAGATTTTATTTATTTATTTGACAGCGAGAGAGGGAACACAAGCAGGGGAGTGGGAGAGGAAGAAACAGGCTTCCTGCCAAGCAGGGAGCCCGATGCGGGACTCAATCCAGGACCCTGGGATCATGACCTGAGCTGAAGGCAGACGCTTAACGACTGAGCCACCCAGGCGCCCCAGCTTTCTTTTTTTTTTTTTTTTAAATGAGAAGCTACTTATAAAACAATGTAGAAACAAAGTTTATTCATCTGTGTTAAAAAATGGCACAAATTCTTTTAGAACACCAATACAGCAATGAACGTACATCTTAGGGAATGTAAAACAAATTAAATCCTAATTAGCTTTTACTTGTTTTGCCTTGGTCAGATTAGAAATGTGAGTCACTGGTTATGTTTACAAAAGGACTAATCAGAGAGAGAAAAACAGTTTTATTACAATATAGATTTTCCATTCACTTTGTATTCTGGTCTGTGCTCCAAGAATAAAGCTCATTCCTTTTTGAAGATCCTCTGGGCTTCTACTCCTTCATATATGTAAGTCTGAAAGGTGTTAACAAGCATAGAAGAAATTGACATTAAGATTTAAGGCTCAGTTAAGAAAAATGTTAGTATTATTATAGCTTTGAAATGATTATAGTATTTTTTTCTTAGTCTTTATAGCAACATTTTATACAAACACATTTTTGGTTTTTAGTCACATTTTTAGTTAAAATAAGTAAGATTTATGAGAAAAATAATAGTTTATTTGTTGAAGATATAACTCAGCAATCACAAATATAAAATTATTATTATGTAATTATTTTTGTCTTTAGGAAGTAGCTATGATCTTTTTACCACTCACCTGAACCAATTCACCATCTATAATTTCTCGGATAGCATTCAGTTCATTTCCATTGTCTATCCGTTTGAATTTTCCAACAAGTTTATTTCCTTCTAGGTTCCAAGTACCCTATAAATGTAAAATAATAGTAATAAATAATAATAATAATAATAACAAATAGCTTTTTTAAGGGTCTTACATATGTTAGGCACTGTTCTGAGTATTATAGATCTACTTCTTCAGTCTTCAAATGACCTTATGAAGTAGATATTACTGTCTCCATTTTATGGTTGAGAAAAATGGGACACAATAATTCACCTAAAGTCATAGAGGCAGGATTGAACCTAGGCTTTTGGGGCTCTAGATTATATGCTGGTAACCCTTATGTTTGTCTCACTCAGTTGTTTCCAAATGCTAAATTTTAAGGTAGATGAGCAATGCTTCCTTTTTCTAAATCTTTCATGTTAAAAAGAGTATCCTAAATTTAGTCATGGTTCAAGTTAGTTTCATGGAGAGCCTAACAACACTGTGTATGTTCTAATTTTATAATTGTTGTAATAATTTAAAAATGGCCATTGGGATGCCTGGCTGGCTTAGTTGATGGAGCATGCAACTTTTGATCTTGGGTTGTGGGTTCAAGTCCCATGTTGGGTGTAGAGATTGCTTACAAATAAAGTCTTTAAATAAATAAATGGCCATAAATGATAAAATATTTGACAGTTTGTCATTACAAACATATAATTTAACTAGAAAATCCTGAGGACAAAAATGTTTTAAAAACTCAGTTGAGGGGCGCCTGGGTGGCTCAGTTGGTTAAGCGACTGCCTTCGGCTCAGGTCATGATCCTGGAGTCCCGGGATCGAGTCCCGCATTGGGCTCCCTGCTCGGCAGGGAGCCTGCTTTTCCCTCTGACCCTCCCCCCTCTCACGTGCTCTCTCTCTCTCACTCTCTCTCAAATAAATAAATAAAATCTTTAAAAAAAAAAAAAACTCAGTTGAAAAATACGACTATCTAAAATTTTTTATTTTAAACATTAAAAGATGTATTCCCAGTGACCTACAATGTAGCATGCATCAGACTTTTCCATTTGGTCACCCATTCATTAATTAATTTATTCATTTATTTTATTATTTTAGTGTATTTTTTAAATGACTATTAAGCTTAAGTTAGATAAATCTAAAAGCTTTTGGTGCTATCAGGTATGTAAAGTTGAAAACACTGAGCTTCAGTTTTCTTTATGAATAATAGGTCTATATTTAATCATCCAAAGGATGTTTTTCTAATTCTTATTGTTCAATCCAGATTATTTACAGATGTATGAAAATAAAAACGTTAGACTTAAATATCCTGCCAATTTGTGCAATATATAATGTGGATAAATTCTATTGGCTGCTTCAGTAAATGAAGGAGGCTTAACATTAAACATCCAGTGACAGAAAAGAGATTATTTTAATATTGTGTAGAAAAATCAAGAATGTATTGCTTGTAAAAAGTATCTTACACTGAGTTCAGTTCCATCTGCTAGGCTGTAATTAAAAGTGACACCAAGCTCAAAAACAATTTCAATGGTACGAAAAGTGCTTGATTCTTTGACGGTGAATTTATTTCCTTCTTGTGTAACTGTCAGTTTCAAATTGTCATGAGCTGCAAGCTTCCTTTTCACCATGTTAACACCTGCAAAGCAAAAGATGTTGGAGAAAATAGAGTCAAAATGCCATAGAAAGTGTTTATTTCAACAAGTTCTGTTTTATTTATTTGTTTATGTACATTTTGAGGGTGGGAAGGAAAACTTGATTGCATTGCCTTTGTACAAGAGCATTCAGATTGCCTCTTACAGAAAAAATTCAGGCTTAGTCAGATCAAGAGTAGTGATTCAAGTTATGTTTCCAAAACTTATGAGAAATTAAATGAAAAACAGAATTGTAGAATCTTACAACTGAGTAATTTTAATATAATTATCAAACTTTTTGCTTCAGTGTTAATTAAACTAAATTCCAGAAATGTCAAACAAAGGATTAAATATATTAATATATTTATAAGGAACTTTAATTCTGCATAAACAGTATTTTTAAACATTTTTTGACTTTCCATAATGGCTTTAAAATTTTGAACTTCATAATTCTCTTTGCTTTTTGTGGCATTTCTATCACAAAAATGAGAAAATTGGCAAAGATTGCAGTCAAATTCATTATTGTAAGAATGTGCAAATCCCATAAATTTCAACATGGAATTCTGGAACTATAGGATATAATTGATGCAAATTTTGTTTTTGGGGAATGACTCCAATTTGTTTGCACATCTCACACAGTGTATGAGCTGCCAGAGTATTGGAATAGATATTAAATTTGTTAAATTAAAACCCGCATAGAAACCACATGGAATCATGAGATTATTCCCAAAATTTTATGTCAGAGGAAATGAGAATTACATCTAATTTATTTAGAGCTGTGAATCATGATAGAACTTTTTTTTCCCCATTGCTTTACTATATGATCTTTGTTTTTCCATCCCCTAGAATTCAACGTTTTGAAGTTTTCATTAGGCACTGCCCTTTTTTACTCTCTAAACCAAAAAAAAAAGAGTAAGTTTTCAATGATACAGGCACAATCAGCAGTTGAAGAGTGAGTGAATCATACCTGGATCTTTTTTGTTTCAGAGAACTCAATCTTTTCTCCCACTAGTGAAACTGTAGTTTTCCTAATATAAGAAGTGAGAATATTGTTTTCCCTACTCTGAGCCTCATACATTTTGGATCCTCACCACCAGAACAGGAGTCATTCCTTAAACCCTGAGGTTTAGAAGGAATTAGAAGGAAAAATGTCTGTGAAGAACAAAATAACAAGCCACTAAAGAATTAAGCCCTTACCCATTTTTTCCATGAACTTGTCATAGTTCGCGTTCCGGTCTATCTTCCAAGTACCATCAAAAGCCATGATCTTCAGCTGAGTCAGCCTCTAAGCAACCAGAGATTCAGGTCTGTCCTTAGGAGACAATTTATTCTAATTCTTATCTTAGAACCAGCTTCATACTGTGATGTGGAAGTTTAAAGTTTAAAAGGTCACTTAACTACACTAATGCCCAGCCATTGTGGTTTATCTTTCTATAAATTTCTTAGTTCCTCTCCGGAAATTCAACTGAATTACAGTTGACCCTTGAACAACATGGGTTTGAATTGCATGGATCCACTTATATATGGATTTTTTTCAATAAATACAGTACAATATTGTAAATGTATTTGTTCTTCCTTATTTTTTAAATATTTTCTCTAACTTACTTTAGTGTAAGACTATAGTCTGTAATACATATGACATACAAGATATGTATTAATTGACTGTTTATGTTATCAGGAAGACTTCCAGTCAACAGTGGACTATTAGTGTTTCAGTTTTTGAGGAGTCAAAGGTTATACAAGGATTTTTGACTGCATGGGGAGGGTTGGTGCCCCTGACCCCTCCCCCCATGTTGTTCAGGAGTCAACTATAAAACATGATAAACAGTACCTAGTCTATCTCAAACTACAACTTGTGAGTACATTTATTTCAAGAACTAGAATGTGTACTCTCTTAAAATAGGTTTTCTGCTTATAAGTTCAAAGTGCTCACTACATTGGAGGTAACACAATTTAGAACATATATCAGATAACATCTGGGAAATGAGACAATTAATGACCTATCCCTTTTTTACAATAGCAATTACCTTGTAAAGTAAGATTTTATGACCAAATATAAATAAAAAGTTAAAGTTAATATGATACTGAGACTGAAGTTTTATTTATTTTACTAATATGTTCTTTTGCATTGTGCTTTTGGGTTGCCAGGAGTTTGGTAAATATCCTGACACCTGGTACAGTCCATAACACATGGGTGCTCACTGGGGTTTTTGTTTTGGTCTTGAATGATGATAGGCAGCTGAGAAAAATATTAAGAGGTAGAAATGTAGCTAGATAACTCGAAAACTTCCATTAGAGAAACAGTTTTAAACATCTGCCATGTAAAGAGAAAACAAAAACCAGATATCAGCTATGCCATTAATTAAAACCATTCCTTGGTTTTACTCTTATTCCCTCTCATCCCCAATCCTGGTGCAATCAGAAGCTAAAAGTCAATATGTATATGGGACGAGACCATGGAGGATAGCTAAAAAGGTAAAAAGTAAAGGAGGTCACCATATCTCTCCTTTCCCCCACTGCAGGCTTTCAGCCTGGAGCAGGACTGAGCTGGTAGAGGAAACACATTAACTTATTATGACGTGTAGAGTTTTGGTTATTAACTAGTCTGAATATATCACTTGCTAAGAAGAGACCATTATTGTGAATAAATGTGACCAAAGAAACTCTTATTAACTCAAGGTCAGTAGAGAAACTAAAGAGCATGCCCAACATTTCATTCAGGGTTAGAGGAAGGATGTATCTTAACACATTTGAACAGGAAACTGGGGAAATAGAATTAAGTTTTTAATTTTTTTTTTAAGTAGGCTTCATGCTGGGCATGAACTCACGGGGCTTGAACCTTCCACTAGCTCCATTATTTCATTAAGAGAGAAAAAGACATCAAAACAGAGAGAGAGAAAGGGAGAGGGGTGTTGGGGAAGAGAGATTGTAATTTTAGAATACTAGAAGTCCTTTACATTTGTAACTAACTTTATGAAAAAAAAATGATTACTTTGTTTTTCTCCCTTTTATCAAAGATAATGAAAACTCATCATTTGGGAACCATAACCCTAGTATACTTCCATTTGAGAAGGGAGCATAATAGGATCAGGTAAGCAAATAGCACTTGAACTCATGCCAACCTACTAACAGAATGGACATGTTAAACTTTTCAGTCTTCCATTTATCAGTGGCAATCTCCTAATTTAAAGTCAGGAGTCCCTGTTGTCTGTAGAGTGGCACCCTTGGATTTTTTAAATGAGTAGATCAAATTTTTAACATTATACTTTTCCAGCTTCCCAACTCTGTAGCTTCTCAATTCTTTTTTTTTTTTTTTTTTTTTGAGAGAGAGAATGAGATAGAGAGAGAGCATGAGAGGGGGGAGGGTCAGAGGGAGAAGCAGACTCCCTGCTGAGCAGGGAGCCTGATGTGGGACTCGATCCCGTGACTCCAGGATCATGACCTGAGCCGAAGGCAGTCGCTTAACCAACTGAGCCACCCAGGCGCCCTGTAGCTTCTCAATTCTTACTACTCAACTGGACCCAGCTAGAAAAGATTATATAGAACCTATAGACCAAGTTCCCTGCAGACCTCTCCTACTGATGATACAATTGGACCATCTGGCTGAGGGCTGACCCAGTTCTTTATTTTCTTCTCTGATAAAGCTAGAAGACTAAGGGTCCTGCAGCTTGGGAGAGTGGGTGGATTAGGTGTGTGGGCGCAGATGCTCTCTCTCTCTCTCTCTCTAGGCTCATAGTCCATGTTAGTCACGGAGTGGTATGGAAGAAGTGGAAATCAACAGAAGCTCCTGGTGATCCCTATCCCATCCCTGCAGGGGATTGTAAGAATTACATTCCTAACATGGCTTATGAAGCCCCTACTCATTTTCCCTGCACCAAGCCCTGTGCTATGACACATGCATGGTTTCTAGGCTCAGCTGAATCGTCCGCACTGTCTGGCAAGACTTCTCTGGGTCCCAGTCAACTCCCTCTTCATTTCATGACAGTATCTTTCATAATTTTTTTCTATTAAAAGCAGAGTTTTATTCTTTTTAAAAATTATTTTATTGAAGTGTAGTTGACACAATGTTACATTAGTTCCAGGTGTACGACATAGTCATTCAGCAACTCTATACATTATGCTGTGCTCACCACAAGTGTAGCCACCATCTGTCACCACACAACGCTATTACAGTATCACTATTTTCCCTTGGTTGTGCTTTTTATTCTTGTGACCTATTCATTCTCTAACTGGAAGCCTATATCTCCCCTTCACCTATTTTGCCCATCCTCCCAACCCTCTCCCTCTGGCAACTACCCTATCCCTCTGTTTTCTGTATTTATGGGTCTGTTTCTGCTTTATTTTATTTTTTAGATTCCACGTGTAAGTGAAATTATATTTTATTTGTCTTTCTCTGTCTCTCATTTCACTTAGCATAATATGACCTAGGTTTATCCATGTTGTCTCTAATTGTAAGCTCTCATTCTTTTTTATGGTTGAATAATATTCCATTATATGTATTCCATTATATTTGTCTGTCTATGTCACATCTTCTTTATCCATTCATTATTCAATGGACACGTGGGCTGCTTCCCTAGCTTGGCTACTGTAAATAATGCTGCAATAAACATAGGGTGCATATATCTTTTCAAATTAACATTTTTGTTTTCTTTGGGCAAATACCCAATAGTGGAATTACCATATCATATGGTATTTCTTTCTTTTTTTTAAGATTTTTTTAAAGTAATCTCTACACCCAGTGTGATGCTCAAACTCACAACCCCAAGATCAAGAGTCGCATGTTCTTTTTATTTTTTTAATTTAATTTAATTTTATTATGTTAGTCACCAAGAGTCGTGTGTTCTACCAACTGAGCCAGCCAGGTGCCCCTATATGGCATTTCTATTTTTAACTTTTGAGGAACCCCAATACTGTTTTCCACAAGGGCTGCACCAATTTACATTCTCCCCAACAATGCACAAGGGTTATTTTTTCTCCATATCCTCATCAACACTTGTTAATCCTTGTCTTTTTGATACTAGCCATTCTGACAGGTGTGAGGTGATAATTCATTGTGGTTTTGATTTGCATTTCCCTGATGATTAGGGATGTTGAACATCTTTTCATGTATCTGTTGACCATCTTCTTCTTTAGAAAATCTCTATGCAGGTCCTCTGCCCATTTTAATTGGATTATTTGTTTTTTTGGTGTTGATTTAATCATTTTCTTATACTCTTCTTCCCTTGCCTTCAGCAGATGATCTACATACTACTCCACAGGGGAAATAAACCATCAAATAATAATTCCCTCAATTTGTGCCTTCTCATTTTCAATATCACCTGTTAGTACTTTCTTTACTGCTATAAATTCTTTTACCCACTTATTTACTCAACAAATATTAGAATTTCTACTGTGACCCAGGCACTATGCTAAAGTGTAGAAGAATGAATACATACAGTTTCAGTCAAGAGGAAGCAAGGCTTAAAATTATAATAGTGAGGCACATGCAAAGACTTTCCCCCCTGCATTTTCATATTTGCCCCTATCTTTCTCTTTTGTTTATTAAGCTGAGGTGGGATCTTTTCTCCTTCATATCAAGATGGTCAAGTCTTTCCCATTTTAAGAAATGAAAAGACTCTCTGGATTCTTTTTATGTTTCTAGAAACTATTCAGTCTTTCTCCTTCCCTTTATAGCCAGGCTTCCTGAGAAAATAATCTATACTTGTCTCTACACTCTTCTCTTCTGTTAGTGCCTCAATCTACTGCAATACCAGCTTTCATATTCACCACTCCACTGAAACTACTCACTGAGGTCATAGATGAATTTTTTGTTGCCAAACACTATGCACACATCTTGGCCTTTATTTTATGTCACTGCAGCATTCCAGACTATTGACTCTTCCCCACTTGGAAATTTCTCCTTTTCTTTTCCTGATTTGATTCTTTCTTGACATTCAACTTACTTCTCTGAATGCTCCTTTTTAGGCTCTTCCATGGGCAATTGTTCCTCATTTGACACCTTATATTTAAATATCTTAAGATCTCTTTTCATTCCACACAGTCTATCTGGGCCATCTTTTTCATTCCCATGTTTTCAGTTTCCATCTATGTGATTCCAAACTTCAGAGTTACAACCCAGATCTCTCTCCTACCAGATACCTATTCCAATTTTTTTTTTTTTTAAGATTTTATTTACTTATTTGACAGAGCACAAGAAGGGGGAGCAGCAGACAGAGGGAGAGGAGAAGCAGGCTCCCCTCGGAGCAGGGAGCCCGATGCGGAGCTCGATCCCAGGACCCTGGGATCATGACCTGAGCTGAAGGCAGACACTTAACCAACTGAGCCACCCAGGCATCCCGAGGTACCTATTCCTTACCGGGTTTCTCTACCTGCATGCTTTATCGGCACCTCAAATTCCACACAACTGGAAAGGAGCTTAACTTTCCACTTAGCCTTGTTCTCTCCTCTTCTATTTCCTGTATCAGTGATTGATTCTGCCATTCTAGGGATAATTCTAATGTCTTTCCTCTCCTTTATTCTCACCTTTCCATTTTATCAACAAATCAACGTTTACTCCCTAATATCACTTAAGTATATCACCTCTTTGTATTTTCTAGTAGTCACTATCACTCACCTAGTTTGCTACAATAATTTAAATGGTGTTCCCCTCCTCCAGTCTCTGAGAATCTGTTTTGTCTAGAGAATTATCTTCATAAAATGCACATGTGACCATGTCCTGTCTTTGCATATTATCATCCAGGGATTCCCTATTGCCATCAGCATAAAATTCTATATTCCTTACCTCTCCTGTTCACCTCGCTTTACTCTTCCCCTATCCAAGGTGCTCTGATCTCTCCCATCTCTGTATTCTTGTCCATCTTCTTAACTCTGCTTGTAAATCCCACCCCTTACTCCATGCTCTCCCTACCTAGCACCCACTTAGATTTTCAGAGTCAACTCAGTTTCACCTATCCAACAAGCTGCCTTGCCTTCCTCCTTCCTGCTGGTCTGGGCTAACTCTTCTTTGCCTGTGCTCCAGTATTGCCATCAGAACCCTTTTACACTTACTGCATTGATTATAGTATCTGTTAGCCTGTTTCTTCTAAGAGATTTTCAAATTTGAGGGCAGAGACGATTCAAAGATTTTATTTGACGGAGAGAGACAGTGAGAGAGGGAACACCAGCAGGGGGAGTGGGAGAGGGAGAAGCAGGCTTCCCGCTGAGCAGGGAGCCCGATGTGGGGCTGGATCCCAGGACATTGGGATCATGACCTAAGCCGAAGGCAGATGCTCAAGGACTGAGCCACCCAGGCGCCCCGGCAGAGACGATTCAAAATGGGTACAAAATATGTACAAAGTAAGCTTATGTATCCTAATTAAAGCCTTTGTTGCCTGTTTAGAAGTGCCATTTGTTTCCCAGTCTGGGTTTAGCATGTGGGTGTTTAACCAGCTAACAGTTTGTTTAATAATGAACAGTACCCCACTGCCTTCTAATTTGATACTAGGGTCATGGGCTTACCCAGTGTAATATTTTGACTCCCTGCCTATTTTGCAACCTAATTGAGGAGTCTCCGTTTGCAGGCTTTCCAAAGGAAAGTTAATTGCAGATCATAGGCTCCAAAGCTATCTGGTTGGCAGAATACTACAAGGGACTTTGGCTCCTTGATGGAATGAAGCAAACTTTTATCTCAGAGTGAAAGAATAATGTTGCCAAAGTGCTACTTTTTTAGGCATAGCAGAAGTAATCCTGTAGAAATCAAGAAAATGTTACCAGTGTTAGGAAAAGCATCAGTTGACTTTGCTATACCGTAGCTTTACATCCTTGCCACAGAGAAACACACTTAGTGGGAAGACTACCATGACTGTATATGTCACTGTAGAAAATTTTGAAAATACAGCTAAGCCCAAAGAAAAGTAAAAATTACTCAAGACCTTATCTCTCAAGGTAGTTGGTGCTAGCATTTATATATATATTTATAATGAAATAGATATTATAATTATATATTATATATATTTATACACACATCATTCATTTATATAAAATATGCATGTTATACAAATAGATGAGCTTGTTCTATATATATTATTTTACAAATCTTTAAAAATTAACAACCTTGGGGAGCCTAGATGGCTCAGTCGGTTAAGCATCTGCCTTAGGCTCAGGTCATGATCCCAGGGTGCTGGGATCGAGGGCCACATCGGGCTCCCTGCTCGGCGGGGAGCCTGCTTCTCCCTCTGCCTCTGCCTGCTGCTTCCCCTGCTTGTGCTCTCTCTCTGTCAAATAAATAAATAAAATGTTTTAAAAAAATAAAAATTGACAACCTTATCAAAATTTTTCCATTTCATTAAATATTCCTCTACATCATTAAGAAATTTTTAAAATTTATTTATTTATTTATTTATTTATTTATCTATCTATCTATCTATCTATCTGGGTGGGGGCAGAGGGAGAGGGAGAGAATCTTAAGCAGGTTTATGTACGATTCATCTAGTTTTACGTATGTTTGAACACACTCACGCATTTTGTGTGTATATATATTTATGTATTTCTATGTACCCATATGTGTGTATATGTACACATAGATATGTATATGTGTATACTCCTTTAAGTTTGTGTGTGCATAGAGACCCATGCACATATCTTCATTTGATCAAGATGCAAGGGCATCAGGGCACAGTCTTCTCTTTTCAGGGAGCTTATCTATATGGAAGACCAACCTTTGAAATACAGATAAAGTCCCTAAACAACATCAGTCAGTCAGACATTGAAATTTGCCCCCAATGAATGTTGGTTCCCTTTTCAGTAGGCGTTTGCTTCTTCAAGCATCTCCCTGTTAAAGAAACAGATTAATTTAAATAGAATCACTCTTTAATAACTTAAATTGGCCTTTTACAATCTGTTTTTTCATCCATTCATTCCTCTGCTCATCCTTCTGTAACCAGGGGTTGAATGAACACAATTTATGGAGCTTAACTAAAATGCAAATTTATTTTTGTCTTTATCTTTCACTGGGAGAAGTTTTTTCCTGTGCCTGCTTAAAAACCTAGGCAGTCCCTTTTTTTTCTGCCCATTCAAGTAATAAGATGTTCTATCAGGGCCTCAGAGTCACACAGCTCCAGGGGGCACCATTTGCATTGTAATCTTTGTAAATGAGACTCCTATAGTTCCAGTAGATTCTAATGGGAATTGGGCCCCTGGAGTTTTGCAACAGGACCTTGAGTCCTAAGGCCACGTTCATATCAAAATCATAGCTTTAATTCAGTATTGAGGAATGTTTTGTCTAACATATTAAAGAATACTTTACTCTTCATTCAAAATTGAGACTTCTCCTCTACACTCTACCTTCATTCCAGGGCCTGGCTGCAGGCAAGCCATAAACCTTCTTCCTTCTGGCCTCTAGGGTTGGAGGGCAGAATGGGAGGTAGAGAGAGGCGGCGCCCCTTTCATTGTCCTGGCCCTCAGGCTAGCTCTCCAGAGGTAGCAGTGCCTCATCCTCGGTGCCCTTCAGCTTCTGCCTGCAGCTGCTAGGTTGTCTTTAATCCTCTCAGACCATCCTTTTGGACAGGATACCTTTTTAAATGACCCCAGAATAATATTCCTACCCTTAGTTTTCATCTAGTTCCTAGAATTCCCATACTTTCGACCCACAATGAGAGGAGAGTGCAGTACCTTCCTAGTCACCTGCCTCTATGTTGCTGTAATAGTCTGCTTTAGCAGGCACAGGTGAGGGCCAGACATCATTACCTGGCACCCCTCACTCAGGACTGGGACTAGGGCGGAGCTAGTGAAAGGGGATGCCAGAATACTCAGCACTCAAGATAAAAATATTTTAGTGAAACATTAAAAAATATATATATATTAATGGAAACAAATACGATGAGCTAGATATCAAATTTTTATTTTTATTTTTAAGATTTTATTTATTTATTTGAGAGAGAGATAGTGAGAAAGAGCAGGAGCCAGGAGGAGAGGGAGAAGCAGGCTCCCCACTGAGCAGGAAACCCATCGCGGTGCTTGATCCCAGGACCCGGGGACCATGACCTAAGCCGAAGGCAGACACTTAACTGACTGCACCACCCAGACACCCCAAGATATCAAAATTTTAAATAAAGACAGGGTTAGTGCAAGAGATAGTGAATTCTCTGTCCAACTCCTCTATTCTGCTTACATCCCCACCTCTACAGTCAGTTCTTAGGAGCTCTTCTGAAACAGCTCATTCCATAATTTCTGATCAGTTTATCGTGAGTGTAAATAGAGACTCACCTTCAGAGGTGGAATGATGAGCTTGTATTGTTCAGAGGAAAATGAAGGACCTTCAAGCTAGTAAATTGTCAGTTCCTTTGTAAGAGTGTTTTCCATTGTTTTAACATAGTGGTTTAAGTCAGACTTTTTGTCAAAGAATACAGGTATGCTTGTCATTGTAGGCACTGAAATTTTTTTGAAACCTATTTTCAAAGTTTTTGTTTTTTAAGCTGATGTATTAAAGGGGTAATTTAATCAATAAATATGTGTTGTCTATATAGCTGACTTCATACAGAGCTATTGGCTCCAAGGATTTTGAGTAGTCGGAAAGAATTCTCTAAAATCAATTAGGGCGACTTTGGCCTGTTTGTGTAACCCAGGACAAATTAGTAAATTCCCCTCCTGAAGTCCAGCTGCAGCGTATGGTTCAGTAACACCCAGGGGTCAGCTATTGTTGCCTTGGTCCATTAAATGACCCTGCTCCGTAAGCACAGCCTAAAATTCATCTGGCTCAGTAAACAGCACTGTAATATGCTGGCCACAGAAAAGAGGATTTTATAGAACTGTTCCTGCTTGGAATAGCATAATCGGGAATTGAATTAATTATGATCCAAAAAGTTGTCTTAGCCCATGTCATATGAGTTCTAAAACCCCAAACGCCAAAATCTTACTATGTAAAAATGATCCATATAATACAAAAACAGGCACATAACTTGAATTGAATTTCACAACATGTTGTTTTCCTAAAATACACTGTCTTAAGAGTTCTTGCAAATCAGTTCCTGCTGCTTTATAAATGACCATATTTACACCGAATTACAACAGCCCTCCTGCAGTGGAGGCTAGCTTGTTCAGAGAACGGATTAGGGCCCAATGACACCAGGGACTCTACAGCCCCATTCCTGCAAGTGAGCAGAAGGTCAGTGAAAATGAAGCATATCATGAAGTTCACATTTCTAACAAACATCTTGCAAAGAACAAAACGGGCATTCAAGAAACATGTACAAGTTTACTTAATATTCTTAATTAACATTAGCATTGATATGAAAGTATACACTTCACATACATACTACGAAGAATAACCAAATAAATCCCATTTTAGCCACTCCTAGTTTAAAAAGTGGAATAGTACTGTGGGAGGCCTCCCCGCTTAGTGCTCACTAGTTCCCAGTGGCTCTCTGCCTTGAGCACCTGAGAGGCTTTGCCTGCAGGCTTTCCTCTGCAAGAACCATGCTCAGCCCCTGCAAGCAGGGCATGCTGGATGTGCCAGGGAAGGAAGCCATCGGGAGCAACCCTCAAGTAATAATGGGAAGGAGCTAGTAGATAGATATCTAAGCTTCTTGGTCCCTCAGGTGGGATGACTTTGACATGTATTCTCTACAGCGTTTAAGAGGTCCCCAGTGATATTGAGCCTCGGTTGCTCACAGTAATAATCTGCTTATAACTTACCTGTGTAGACTTCCTCTCTCTTCCTTCCCTTCCCATTTGACTTCTCTACTCCCTTACCAGTATCTGCTGGGATAACTTCCTACTTACCTCAGATTCTTACATCAGGTTTTGCTTCTAGGGACTCTAACAATTGCCAATACTGTTGAAGCTCCTTATTTTCATCCCCAATTTTAACTCTCTGTTTCTGTCCAACCAAGGGTAACTACTGCTTTAATTTTTTTTTTTTTATGTTTATCATTGCTTTGCCTTTTTAAGTTTCGTTAGATATATTAAAGATATCAGTAACTGGCAATACATGTTTAGGATTTTTTATTTTGAACAGAACAAATTTATTTCATACTGTATACACCCTTCTGTAATTTTTAAAGAACTAACCATTATGTTTCTAAGACTCATCCATGAGTTCCTTTTTGTTGATATGTCAATAAAGCTATGAATATCTCTGCCCATTGCTGCTGGTACACATGTACCAAGAGTTTACCTGTAAATGAAATTACTGAGTAATAGGCTCTGTGCATCTTCATTTTTTTAAAGTCACATTTCCTAGTAAAGACAATAGTTCTAATGCATATGTCTAATTTTGTTTCCTTTTAAAATCTCACTAAAGCTTTTAAGAAGGCAAAAATACACAGAGATGGGGAAAAGAGAAGATGAGACAATATCAGTAAAATTTCTAAATCTGGAAAGTAAATGGATGAATGGTAAACTGCTTGGTAGGACTGAGAAAGCCAAACCTAACTTAGGGTAAGGGGTGCTGGGAAGGAATCAGAGAACAAACTTAATTTATACTGCAGAATCTTCAAAAGGCCCCATAATTGGTGTCTCTGGAAGATGGGACTAAAGGAGCTAGCTGAAATAATAGTGAATTGATTGAAAGTGTTTAAAGAAGCAGTTAAATTCTCAAATCGCCTTCTCTATACTAAGCCCGTGAGCAATTATTCCTCACAGCCAGCCGAATTATTCTCCAGAGAAGCTAGCACAGAACTGACTGAGGAAAAGTAGACACAGTTGAGGACACAAATACTGTAAAGAAACAGGAAGATTAATTGAATGTGTGCCTATTAAATATCAAGAGATCCACCCTATTCACTTTTTAGAACACCGGAAGCCAGGCCTTTACTCTCTATACAAGATTTTAGAACTCTGGGGGATCTGACCAGACCACGAAGAAAGACCTGAAGAAAATGTCATTGCACTTTCCCCAACAAATGGCCCACCTAGATCACCCAAAGGGAAGTTCACAGTTGACAAGCTCACCAGGCCTTTAGTCACAGACCTTGAAAAACGAACATTTAATTAAGGAGACATTTGAGAAAAGAAATCTCTAATATGGAAGAGAGAGAGAGCAAAACAAATGGATGATAGATTTTAGATCTATGTGGGAAGAATAAAACTTCAAAAATAAAAGTAGGAGTGTAACTCTCATTAATATTTTCAGAAATGTAAGAGAATATGTTTCTTTGGAACAAAAATAGGATGCCATGAAAATTGAACAGAGAATCAGAAACTGCTCTTAGAAATTAAAAATATGAGGGGCGCCTGGGTGGCTCAGTTGTTGGGCGTCTGCCTTCGGCTCAGGTCATGTTCCCGGGGTCCTGGGATCGAGCCCCGCATCGGGCTCCTTGCTCTGCGGGGAGCCTGCTTCTCCCTCTTCCACTCCCCCTGCTTGTGTTCCCTCTCTTGCTGTGTCTCTCACTGTCAAATAAATAAATAAAATCTTTAAAAAGAAAAAAAAGAAATTAAAAATATGATGGAAGAAATGAAATACTTAATAAAAGAGCTGGATGATAAAGAAACATCCCAGAAAATATATTAAAAAGACAAAGAAAAGGAAATTAGAGGAACAGTCTAGGAGTCATAACATTTGAGAAACAGAAATTCAGAATTGAAGAACGGAAGGCAGGAAACCATGCAGCATGTAAGTCACAAGAAAATTCCCCAAATGAAAGATATTTTCCACATTGAATAGGCCCACCAAGTACTTAGTACAGTGGGTGAGAATAGGATCACACTCAGGCACAAAGTGAAATTTCATGTATGTGGGCAAAAAGAAATAATTTTATAAATTTCTGTGATTCTGGGGGGTAGGGTGAGGTGGCAGGGACAGGTGACATACACATCATAATCATGATGGGTTTAAATTTCTCAACAGCATACTGGAAGTTAGATGATCAAGGAGCATTGCCTGCAAAATATAAAGGAAATTGTTGCTTATTTTTCTAATCTAGAATTCTATCCAAACTATCAACTGAGTATTAGGATAGACTACAGATGTTTTCCAGTTATACGTGTCTCAAAAAATTTATCTCATAAACATCTTTTCTGAGAAGCTGCTGGAGGACAAATGTGCATATGAAACTTGGATTAAAAAAAACCCTTAAAACAGATTTTAAAAATAGGGGAAAAAATAATACCAAATAAGTTTTTCAAAGTGGTATATCAATGTATGCTCCCTAAAACAGTGTATATAAGAGTACTTAGCCACGTCTTCATCAATAATTATTTTTCCTCTAAAAATTTGATAGGACTCATTGTGAATCTGTCTGAGCTTGATAGATCCTTTTTGTCTTCTTTATGGGAAATGTTTTAAAAGAGCAATTTAATTCCTTTAATTATAATAATATATATAAGGGTATAGTATAATAATATAATATATAATACATATCATGTAATATGTATATTATATATACTATAATTTTTTTACTACTATAAATACTATCCATATTTTACATTTTTGAGTTGGTTTCAATCAATTATTTGTTTCTAGATGTTTTTCTTTTGTCTGTTACCAAAATTTTTTTCACTAATATATAAAATCTATCTGTTTTGGTTTTTTTCTCCTCTTAATTTTATTTTCTTGGTCATTAAACAGGAAATATTTATTCACACTCACTAATAACTAGAAAAATACAAATTTGAATAACAGTGTGATAAAATATTCTTCCCTCCAAATGTCTCCTCTTCATTTTGTATGTTGTAGATCACACCTAAATGGCTATTTTTCCTCTGAACTTAATGACTCTAAGAAATTTGTTATATATGCAGTGTGCATGTATGCATATATAGCTCTTACTACAGAAGTAATTTATGTTTATTGTTGAAAATCAGAAAATGCAGATAAGCAAAAAGGAGATAACCTTCAATAATCCCTTCATTTAGGAATTGCCACTCTTCACATTTATTTTAGGTTGGGCTCCCTGAAAGACAGACTTGAAGACAGATAATTCAGTGCAGCTTATTGGGGAATGCTCTTGGGAAAACCCCTGTGAGGGGAGGCAGCAGGACTGGGCAGCAGGGAGAAGCTGGTCTGCTCTGCCACAGCAACCAAGTCCTTAACCAGTCCTCTGAGGAATTCTGGAACTGGAATAGCCCTTCAGAGTTGTGCCTCACTCAGACGAGGGGGCTGGGTCTTTGTTCTGAACCCTCATAGCCCAGGGA
This sequence comes from Mirounga leonina, assembly GCF_011800145.1. NCBI lineage: Eukaryota > Metazoa > Chordata > Mammalia > Carnivora > Phocidae > Mirounga > Mirounga leonina. The sequence continues at coordinate 17,175,995 of NW_023270702.1, forward strand.
CAGGACACAGGTTGCCCCCGGAGAGAACCATGAGCCAGGCAGCTCCCTTAGGCCTCGGATAATTTCTTGGCCCAGCTGTGAGCTGACAGTCAGCCTGGACAGTGAGTGCCTTTGTGCCTTGGTGGGGCGAGTGTAGGTCTTGAGGCGGCCGTGGCTAGGGCGAGAGGTGAATCTTGTCAGGACACCACAGCATCCACTAAAATCTACTTCTTGCACTGCTCGGGTCAACTTGCTTAATACAATAAGTTGACTTCATCTGGGAACAGTTCCTCTAGGATTCTGACTGGTCTCTTTCTCTGGGGAAAAGTAGGTTAGTGGGATGAGCTAATAGTCCCAGGCAGGCAGCTATCCTTGGGGTGACAGCTGAGTTCATAATCTCTCTCTTCTTTTCCCCATTCTAGATTTGCCTTGCCTTAGGGACTTGCCCCGAGGAGCCTGGGATTCTGGCTCACACTGTGGCGGCTATAAGAGCAGCCCTATCTTCTGATACTCTGTCCTTAATTATTCCTGCCAGGATGGTGACTTCTTTCCTTGTCCATTGGCCTCTTGGGAAATAAGCGTTCCTAACTCATAGAGACCAGAGCTGGGGTAGGAAGTGGTGGTAACAGGGCAACTTTTACTTTTACTATTTCTCAGACCCCTGTATTCTCCGTGTTGAAGATAAAGCACCATATAACGGTTATTTCTTTCTTTCTTTTTTTTTTTTTAGATTTTATTTATTTATTTGTCAGAGAGAGAGAGAGAGCAGGGGGAGTGGGAGAGGGAGAAGCAGGCTTCCGCGGAGCGGGGATCCTGATGTGGGACTCGATCCCAGGACCCTGAGATCATGACCTGAGCTGAAGGCAGCCGCTTAACGACTGAGCCACCCAGGCGCCCCATATAACGGTTATTTCTAAATATAAGTTATATACTGGAGGCTGATGCCCCACTCTTGCAGTGTAGGCACATACTCACCCCTTAGGCAAAATTCCTAAATTAGATTTGATGACCAAATGCCCATAGTAAAATCAGCTCACACACACAGCTCTGTTCCTTCCTAGGTCTGGGCCATGACAGAACACCCTGGGCCATCTACAAATGCTCTCCTCCTATCCCATTCCATATTGTGTGCTCTGCCTGGCAAGTAGCAGCCTGAGTTAGTGCTGCCTAGGAACCCTGCCCTGGTATGGAGGAATGGATTCTGACACGGAATTGTCCTGGCAAATAGCTTGTAAAACGAAGGATGTAATTGTAGTCGGTAAATACAAAGGGAAGTGTTAGTTAATACCTCACTATCCTATCATAGTTAAAATCCCCAGTGGGAAATAATAAATTATATATTCCAAAAAAAAGTATATATCCCAAGAAGAAAGGAGTCCGTTTCTGAAAGAGGTCCGTTGGGCCAACTTGGGAATACAAACTTCAAAGAAAACTGTTCTTCTGACTTAGATAGCCTAATGAATGATTAACTGGCTGAAATATCATTGATGGTTATGACTGTGTTGTATATCAAGCTTGTTTAGGGCAAATAAAAGAGCACTTAAAGGATTATGCTGAAATAAGCAGATTGCAGCAAATGCTGTTTGTCCTCCTTTGCAATCAAATATTCACCTCAGCCTTTTTTTTTTTCTCATGTAAGAGAACCCCCCAAAAATTGATGATGGCTTTCTGTTTAATTGACGTGTGTGGGGGGTAATGTGGAGGAAAGAGGTCTGGAAGTTCTGAGAGGAGTAGGTAGAATAAGTAGGGATCACCCATGAGAAAACCCCCCCGGCTCTGATCTCCATCCCCTCGCTTGGTGGTGGGAGAAGTGCGCAGTGCTTCTCCCTCGGGGCCGCATGATTAGGATGCATGTTGGCAGGCCAACAAAGATGGCACAGGCGATGTCCACACTGTGATCCCCGTTGACCTGGGGGCAACAGCTCACGCAGGAAGGCCTGCAGTGACCTTTGCTCAGAGGCAGGCGGTGAGCCCATTGGGCCCCTTCCGCGTGACAGCATCGACAGGAACTTTGCAGCCAGACCAGAGTGCATATTCTGGCTCTATCAACTGCCAGCTATGTGACTTTGAGTAAGGAACCCAACTTTCTCTGCTTTGTTCTCGTGTCTGAAAAATGGGGATAAAATTATCTACTTAATGAGCTCATTATAAGGATAAAATGAGTTAGTATATGGAAAAGGCCTGGTGCATAGTTACTGCTTCAATAAATGTTCACCTCCTTCCCTCCACTGCTAGAAGGCCTTGCTATAATGCAGAGAACTGTCCTCTGGTCATGCTACAGAAAGATCCTCTTTAGGCATGAAATCACCTTCCAGTGGTGCCCGGGACACAGGCTTTAAGGCTCCTGTGGGCCGACTAAGGTGCAGGGCTCAGGGCAGGAGGATGTTTCACTGAACCTGTGGCAGGACAGTCATCAGGCTCTCTTCGCCGGCTGGGGCAGAGCTCTCTCCTTGAAGAGCTGGAATAGCCCCATTCCCATCTGGAGTGTACCCCAGGGTTTGAAGAGGCTCCAAACTAGAGCAGCAAGGAAGGTCTATGGCTGAGCGGGGGACCAGCCTCACCCTGGATTTGGGTAAGCACCGCTAGCCTCACCTCCTCTTCTAAATCTCCTTTGAAATGCTTACTGTCTGTGATAAACTTGGAACAGACTACTTTTCCTCAGGGATGCTTTTTTGCGTGTCTTCCCCAGAGCCTCTTTCGAAGCTGGACTGGTCCCTTGGTTCTGATAATGAACAGTGATCATCCAACCTCTGGTGTGGCAACCTGCAGGAATCTTTGCCCTCCCAAATTGCTCCTGGATGTTGATTCAACCCATCAGGACATGGATGATAAATCAGAACAATAACCTTCACCCTTACTCCCAGACCTAGAAACAATTTGGTGAATAACCAGTAAGCAGTATTTATAACATATAAAATGTCAGCTCTCCCTTTGCCCCTCTTGGCCTAGGGCATGCCACATCCAGTTCGTCTTTGTTCCAGCTGTGAGAGGACTTATTGTCATCATTCCGGCCTGCTGCAATTAAGTGCTCTCCAAGCATATGATCTATGCAGAGGAGGAAGAGGACTGATAATGGATCGGATCTTTCAAGATCCTGCTTAAGCAACTGTAGATAATATGGAAGGGGAGGAAATTCTGGAAACCATCATTTTATTTATTTACCCCACAGCTTATTTTTTTATTTTAATTCCAGTGTAGTTAACATACAGAATTATATTAGTTTCAGGTATACAGTACAGTGATTCAACACTTCCATATATCACTCAGTGCTCATCAAGATAAGTGTGCCTTTGATCCCCATCACTCATTTCACCTATCCCCCCCACCGACCCCCTTTCTAGGAAGCATCTGTTTGTTCTCTGCAGTTAAGAGTCTGTTTTTTAATTTCTCTCTCCTTTTTTTCCTTTGCTCATTTGTTTTGTTTCTTACATTGTACATATGAGTGAAATCATATGGTATTTGTCTTTCTCTGACTGGCTTATTCCGCTTAGTATTACAGTCTCTAGATCCATCCATGTTATTGCAAATGGCAAGATTTCATTCTTTTTATGGCTGAATAATATTCCATTGTATATATATATATACACCACATCAAAATAAAAAGCTTTTGCACACCAAAGGAAAAAACTAAAATACAACCTACTAAATAGGAGAAGATATTTGCAAATGACATATTCAATAAAGGGTTAGTAACCAAAATATTAAAGAACTTATACAACTCAACACCCAAAAAACCGAATAATCCAATTAAAAAATGAGCAGAAGACATGAAGACATTTCCCCAAAGAAGACATCCACATGGCCAACAGACACATGAAAAGATGCTCAACATCACTCATCATCGGGGAAATGCAAATCAGAACCATATGAGATATCACCTCACACCTGTCAGAATGGCTCAAATCAAAAACTCAAGAAACAATTGTTGGGTGAGCATGTGGAGGAAAAGGAACTCTCGTTCACTGTTGGTGTGAATGGAAACTGGTGCAGCCACTGTGGAAGACAGTATGGGGGTTCCTCAAGAAGTTAAAAATAGAGCTATCCTACAATCCAGGAATTTGAACTACTGGGTATTTACCCAAAGAATAAAAAATTTGAAGGCATATATGCACCCCAATGTTTATTGCAGCATTATTTATAATAGTCAAACTATGAAAGCAGCCCAGGTGTCCATCATTAGATGATTGGAAACCATCATTATTATCTTACTTCTGTCCTGTTGAAATTCAATGTTTTACTTTTCTCTTTCCTATGTAGATGGAATATGTTGTATTTCTGTTGAGATGAAAAAGCCAAATAATTAGAGAACAAAGTTCAAAGAGACTTCTAGGAGTCTCTCTAATAAAAGTGTTAATCACTGAATCATTACTTAAATGGCTTTTTGTGGCTGGGTCTTTAATCTCGAGATTGTAAGCAGTTAGAAGAAAAGAGCAATGTTTTAGATCAGTAGTTCTCAAACTTCAGCGTCCATCAGAATAACCTGGAGAGCTTATAAGAAACTAATCTTGCTCAGCCTGACCCTCAGCCAATCAGGCACAGGGCCTGAGCATCTGCATTTTTTTTTAAAGATTTTATTTATTTATTTGAGAGAGAGAGAATGAGAGAGAGCACATGAGAGGGGTTAGGGTCAGAGGGAGAAGCAGACTCCCTGCCGAGCAGGGAGCCCGATGCGGGACTCGATCCTGGGACTCCAGGACCATGACCTGAGCCGAAGGCAGTCGCTTAACCAACTGAGCCACCCAGGCGCCCGCATCTGCATTTTCAACAGGTGTTACTGGTGCTGCTGGTCCAGGAACCACACTTTGAAAATTACTGATTTACATAATAAAAGCCCGACCAGTTGGAACTGTTAGAGAGCAGAACTATTTTGTAACGCAAAGTACGGCAGATGTGATGGGGGAGACTTGGGTTCCCGTGGCAATTCCAATTCCGCAGACTACCAATGGTGAAGCAACTGAGTCTTTGAGACTCAGTTTCATCACCAGAAAGTCAGGAATGAAAATAATGCCTGTATCACAGAATTGTGGGCAAGATGAGATAAGGTCACGTGTGTGAAAGGGCTTGGTAAATGGCAAAGCACAATCTAAGTTTAACTCATTCTGGATGTGCTTTCAATAGTCAAGTTTTCTCTTCATAAGAATAAAAGCTTTTATTTTAACTTCTGGGATGGAAATCTTTCATCATTATCATCCTCGTGATAATAGTGACAATAATCATGGTCTTCTAGTCTCCTAGTGCACTTCCTGTGCTGGCTGGGCACTTAACACATCTTGTTTTTATCTTCCAAAAACCTCATAAAATCTACTTTCTTATATAAATTTTTGCTTACCTAAAAGGAATATAGACAGAATTAAAATTTGTTTTTGAAGATGGAGGAGGAGGCCATGAAGTAAGCAGTGCCTGCAGCCAAAAGCTCAAAAAGGCAAAGAAATGGCCTTTAGGAGGAATGCAGCTGTGCCGACCCATTTTAGACTTTTGATCCCCTGAACTGTAAGCTAGTAAGTTTGTGCTGTTTTAAATCCATACATTTGTGGTAATTTCTTACACCAGCAATAGGAAACTACTGCAATGACTTTTCAAGGAAAATTTTAGAAAATGGAGCACAGAGTTGACATGTTTCATTGTCCAGTTAGTAATTGTGAAAATCAGTCACCACCACTAGTGTCCAGGTACCGTCTCCTCGTGTTCAGGTTCAGGAACCATCTGCTTGTGTTTTTCATTGTCAAATGTGCTCCTCCTCCCGAATTTCATAATCTCCACCAAGAGAAGAAAAGAGCAACTCTGTTATACTCACAATGTTGTGGCTCTTTAGAACCTGTTTCTATGAAAATAATATCTTGTTGCTTTTGCAGTTTCCTGATACCATTTATTTATATCGGTTATATTATTATTTCTGCCACAGTCACAACCATTGTACCGCCTACGAATCCTGGCTGTCAATGAACTGCCCATCATCAGGTGGCGATCAGCATAAACGCAAGTCTCAGAATAGGAAGAAGAAAAGTGTGAATGATAACTTCTGGTCTTGTTAAATTTGCTTTTCAGAATTTGATAATACAAAATAGGACAATATACCTTACAACTATGCTTTTCTTGAACTCTTTAGGCCATATTTACTGCATTCTTCCCTAAAATGGGATCTCATTCAATGTTGACTTCGCTCCTGCCTTCTATACAGCCTCTAGCAGGTGAGTAAGAAGAATGTTCTGCCTTGTACATTACGTCCCTTGAACAGCACAGTCCTTGACAGACCCGGGAAAGCAGATTTACCACATTGATTAGAAGCAGGAGAAGCCATTGATTGAAAAGGCCCATTGATATTGCAGAATGACAGTCTAGAAATACCTTACAGGAGATAGGCATAGCACTCCAAGAAAACCTTGTGATGCTCTGGTGTGGCGCTTTGTGGAGATGGTTAGGTAAATGAGGGGTTTGAAGCAAATATACAGGTTGGAGAACATGTTACAGTTAAATGGGTTTGCTAACATTCCCTGCCTCACCCCCACCCCTTCAGAAGGTTAGATCTTGAGACAGGCCACATATCCAGACACTTACCTAGGATTTCCGTCTTACAGTGGATCGGGATTAGAAAGGTAAAGAAAAGAAACAAATCCCCAGCATTCACTGCTTTTTATTAGATTTACTTAAACCACTTAAGGTCTGTGGAGTGATGTGGCCGTCACCCTCCAATTGGGTATCTGATTGAGTTGATTTAGAGGTGGAACAAGAGGCTAAGAGTATGGTTTTAGGGGTGTTCCTTCATTTGGAAATATAAGAATGAGGGATTAATGATTTCTTCCAACAGCCTCTATCAAAGAGTTTTATTGTCTGAATTTCTTGGGGATCTGATCCTAGTCTTGTGGCTTCTGACTTCATGCATTGTGAATTGTTTCCTCATGTGTTTTGCAATTATGAATTAGGAATTTGTCTTTACTGGCATAATTTCTATAGAAATTTTATGGGTCTATTTGGGGTTATGTTTTTCCAAAGACATTTTACCTTTGCTTTTGCCAGGTGTCTTTACTGGCCTGAGACTTCTTTTGTGATTACAGTCTAACTTGGGTAGTCCTGGATGATACTCAAACATCAAATCTGTGTTAATGAGGATGGACCCAATGTTATTATTAGCCCAGATTAAGACAGGCATGCTTCCTTTGTTTTCCAGTATCCCAGTGGATTTCTTCTGTCCCCCCAAAGCCCCCCTCCCCATCTTAATGTTCATTGAGGGCATAACTCTTCAAATGTTTCAGCCTTACTTGGAAAGCCATTACCCAAATACTCTGTTTCCTGCTTGGGTGGGTATTAAATGCCCTTCATGATATAGTTCTGCAAATATTCCTAGGTCTGACAGTATCAGTTCACAAGTTGACTGATTTGTTTTTTAATTAGCTTTATTTTGCCTCTGGGGAGTTCTCCTTCTTAAGAGTTCAAATATACATTTATTAAAGCCATTTGCTTTATTTTATACATTTATAAATATTTATGTATTTATATAAGTTATATATAATATTTAAGTATTATATTAATACTTTATAAATAGTTTTAATCATCATTCATAATTCGTATTTGAATAAATAGTGGGAAGACTTTCAACTTCTCTAGTCTGCCTTTAGATTTTCACACATATTGTTTCTTCTGCCTGGAATGTTCTCTTTCCTTTTCACTTAGCTAAACCAGATATCCACCATTAAGGAAGCCAACTGTGAGCCCTCAGGTTGGAACTAAGTACTCTCCACTCCCCACCCTCAGTGCATAGATAGAACTGTCCCTTATATGTAGTCTCCACTGGGCTAGAAGCTCTGTGAGGCCATACTTGTTTAGTTTACCCCAGCTGGATACGTAGTAGAGAATCAACTATTTGTGAATGAATGAGCATCTTCTGCTGATTTTGTTTGCTTATTAATTAATTAATTATTATTTTTATTTAAATTCAGTTTAGTTAACGTGTAGTGTATTATTAGTTTCAAGAGTAGAATTTAATGGCTCATCACTTGCATGTAACACCCAGGGCTCATTACATCCAGTGCCCTCCTTAATGCCCATCACCCAGTTACCCTATCCCTCCCCCACCCCCACTTCCCCTCCAGCAACCCTGTTTGTTCCCTATAGCTAAAAGTCTCTTATTGTTTGCCTCCCTGTTTTTATCTTATTTTATTTTTGCCTCCCTTCCCCTATGTTGATCTGTTTTGTTTCTTAAATTCCACATGAGTGAAATCATATGTCTTTGTCTTTCTCTGACTTATTTCACTTAGCATAATAGCCTCCACTTCCATCCACATCATTGCAAGTGACAAGATTTCATTCTTGCTGAGTAACATCCATCGTATTTATATACCACATCTTTATCCATTCATCTGTCAATGGACCATCTGGGCTCTTTCCATATTTTAGCTATTGTGGACATTGCTGCTATAAACATTGGGGTGTGTGTGCCCCTTCGGATCACTCTTTTTGTCTCCTTTGGATAAATACCTAGAAGTGCCGTTGCTGGGTTGTAGGGTAGCTCTGTTTTTAACTTTTTGAGGAACCTCCGTACTGTTTTCCAGAGTGGCTGCACCAGTTGGTGAGGATGCAGAGAAAGGGGCACCCTCTTAGACTGTTGGTTGGGAATGCAAACTGTTGCTTATTTATTTTTAAGTATAAATCTTCTCTGTAAGATCACTGGGCTCTAGCCTTTATGAACTTTCCTTGGTTTGTAGCAATATGGTAAAACTCCCACTTGGAGTAACACCACTAATGGTTATCAACTTATTAATGAAAGTCTGATAGCTAATGTATTTTTCACAATAGAAAAGAAATGTTTTTTCCTAAAAATTGTTTTATTCAGCTTGTTTTTTCATCTTAAATTTCACCTCTTGTCCAACTGAGAATTCCTAAAAACTCTGTATTGATTTTTGTTTCCCTTCACTGGAATTACTTTCCCCTTTCTTTATAAAAAATTCAATTTTGTATCAGGTGGCAAAGCATGGAAATCTATTCTTTCACTCAGTATTTGTCGAGTACCTTCAAAGGACAAGAAAGATGCAGAGATGCTGGTAGCTTAGGAGGGCTGTGTGATTATAGCAGGTGTTCTTAGGGCCACAGGAGAATCAAGTATGTTTGAAGGCCTAGAGGATAGAGCTAGAATAGAAAAAGGAGAAACAGGGGTTTCAAGAAAGAGGGAATAAGACAGTCTCCCCTTCATCGCCCAAGAAATTTATAACTTATTCTAACAGACTGAGGGTTGAACACCCTTAGAAACTAGCCCTATTGGCTTGCGTGCACGCAGTGTGAGCGGCGCAGTTGTAGCTGAGGCAGTCGCTGACCAGGTTTTAGGTCTTTCCTCCTTGGGCTAGGCAGATCAGTGAGACCAGAGGACTCCTGAATTTCAGAGAGCTGGCCCGTAAAGGGTGAAGGTTGTTTCTTCCTGCGTATGTTAGACCGGTGTTAGATAAAGCCTAACAACACTCCTGTTGGGTAAGGGGAAACAGTGATAAGAAGTGAAATATGGTTTTACGAGTAATTAATATTGGGGATTTGAAGGTTGAAAGCTATTGTGACAGTCTACGTTAATTGCTTCCCCCCTGCCATTTGGTCATACAAACTTGTCCCTTACATGGCAATTTAGAAAGAGGAAGCCTAAAAAGTGCCATTGGGATTGCTGTCAGATGATTGAGAAAGTCAACTTAGTTCTGTATATTTTACACATACACACACACACTTAAAATGAGGCAAGCCAGAGAGAAAAATCATGCATGCCATTTAATTAGATTTCTTTTGGTTTCAAATAATTATTTTGATTCCATTCACAACTTTTGTGAACGTTTATTTTGAAAAAGTGGTTTGTGAACTGGAAACATAGTTCTTGTTTGTTTGCCAAGGCTGGATATAGCTTACAATCAGGGAATATTCTCTGTAAATTCGAAGAGTTTCTGTTAATTTAATGTCATGTGCCTTAAAAATAGAAAATCATATCCTGACATTTGCATAGATCAAACATAGGAATCCCTGTTTGCTGAGAAGGCAGCACAGCTAATAGCAAGAATGTGAATTCAAGAGAGTTGTCAAACGCTTCCTTTTTCTACAAAAAGGGGTGATGTCTCCATGGATGGAATACTGAGTATCAGTCAGAGACTTCAGATGATCAGTTATTGTTTGGAGAACATCTCGATGAAATGATCACCGATCAAAGAACAATAAGCAAGAATTAATTCTCTATTGATTATTTCCATTTTGCTTTTCTTTAGTTAGTAAAAATTTTTTAAAAAGCAGTTTTATTCATTGTACCCAGTAAGGGATTACTACTTTAAATAATCAGGAACTCTGGCGCCCCCTACTGGACAGGAGATCTAAACTATTATTATTATTATTATTATTTTTTTAAGATTTTATTTATTTATTTGAGAGAGAGAATGAGATAGAGAGAGCATGAGAGGGGGGAGGGTCAGAGGGAGAAGCAGACTCCCTGCTGAGCAGGGAGCCCGATGTGGGACTCAATCCCAGGACTCCAGGATCATGACCCGAGCCGAAGGCAGTCGCTTAACCAACTGAGCCACCCAGGCGCCCCTAAACTATTATTTTACATGAGCTTTCATTTCATTTTTGTCTTCAGTTTTATGAATTAGGCATAGCCTAGATATTCTGTCTCACGTGAAGAGGGCTTGTCTAGTGGCAAAACTAAATGATGAATCAAAAATTCTGAATTTAATTATACCTCCACGCCTCTACATTAGCAGCTCTGAAGCACGGTGGTATCTGTGGTTCTGTGAAGGCCTGACATTAGCTATCATCAGATGAACTCCGGAATGTTAACAGTAAAAACCCAAACCAAACCAAACCTGCAGGCGCCTGGGTGGCTCAGTTGGTTGAGCGACTGCCTTCGGCTCAGGTCATGATCCTGGAGTCCCTGGATCGAGTCCCGCATCGGGCTCCCTGCTCGGCAGGGAGTCTGCTTCTCCCTCTGACCCTCCTCCCTCTCATGCTCTCTGTCTCTCATTCTCTCTCTCGTAAATAAATACAATCTTAAAAAAAAAAAAAAAAAAAAAAACAAACCTGCTGGGCCAGGGAAATTTTACCTCTAATGCTTCTAGATAGCCCAACTGATCCACTAAGAATGGATTTGAGACCTTTTACAATTAAAATTAAAAAAGGGAACTTAATGGAATAAATACCTGCTTTGAAACTAGACACATCTGGGCTCGAATCCAGCTCATGCCTTTTGGCAAGTATGGAACTCCTCCACCTTAGCTCCTCCTGCAACAAGGGGCTGGTAATAATCACCCTCCATGGAGCTGTCAGGAACTTGAAGTGAAAAAGGTATGAAAATGTTGCCCTCAGACAGGTAGCAAAGGATGTTAATACAAATTAGACTGTTGCTGAGAGGAGTCTTGGTTAAGGAAAGGATTTGATTAAATCACATTTTTTCAGCTAATATGACCACAGGTTAGCTTGCCTAAAGTCTCTCAAGCCATTAGGCTCATTCGCCCTGCCTAAAATCCCCCTAATAATCACACAATACTCATACCTACTTGTTCATTCTTCTTTTTATTTTTACAAAGCATAGCAAAATGAGTAAACAACCGACAGGTGAAGAGTTTGCACAACAGAAGACCACCCTGACCGTCTCTTGATTTTATGGGGATCATAGGTGGGGAGGTGTTCCTTTAAAGTGATTTCGTCATAGGAGAGTCATCGGAAATATTTCTCATGGTGGGCAAGAAGACAAGAAATCAACATTCACAATTATTTAAAAGGACTTAAAAGCTAAACATAATATACATAGTAACTCCTTTATCCTAGTACAAAAATAGTGCCAGAAACTATATATTTGTTCAAATATATTGAAAAAGGTATAAGAATACAAATAGATATTAACAGTGGCTAGTGATGATTCATAAGGTATTCTTTTCTTAAACTGTAATAGAAATTTATATTTTCAACTATTTACACTGCTTTCAATGACATTTATTAAGACACGTTTACTCAGGCTTTTGAGAAACATATGCAACGGTGAAGTGAGCTTTCATACTTTCTTCCTTGCTCCCTGTAGGGGAGCAGAAGGGGTCCAAAACTGTGTACAATTGAACAATCTAAAAGAACTCTGAGTAATCTCTACCTGGCTAGCATATGGAAAAAAAAAACTCTGTATAGTAGAATACATGACTCCTTACATAAGGTGTTCTTTAAGCTATCAACAGGGTAAATGATGCATACTTGTAAGAAGACAGGATATTCACGGACGGATTCTGAGTAAGTTCCAGGTAAAGAAGGTCCTTAGGGGGAAAAAAAGAAGGTCCTTGGAAAACTGTATATAATACATATGTTATAGATAACAATGCAAGTGATATAATGTACCCTATATTTTCAGGTTCAATTGGCAGGATCAGAAGCTGGTAAGTCTTTCATCTAGCCCTTTTTGCAGACGGTGGGCTCCTTGAAGTCACTGCTCTGTCTCCACGGTGGAGCACAGTGCCTGACGTTTCGCAGGGACTCAATAAATGGTTGACTGTCGCATGTCTGACACTGAGCAATTCAATTATACCACCTGATTTCAACTACAGTCATTCACAGGGGAGGACAGCAATTTCACCTTTTCCTCTTCTCATCTTAAAATCACTCGTAAACAAAACAAAACAACAGCACAGCTTGTGATGGCCTATCAAGTGTTAGGAGTAAAATCTGGTGAAAAACACAGAAAAATTGAAAATCAATTTGGAGTAGGTCTAACATTTGTGCTCTACGCTGAAAATAAAGGCACTTTACCTCTAGGCAAGAACAGATCTGTGACCAGTTTCCTCCCAGAACCCAAGATACCCAGTATATTTTCATACACTTCCTAATCTCAGTACTCCTATCTAAGGAAACTATTCTTCACGATTAAGAAATCAGTGGTGACAATATCACTCTCCAGAGTTTGTACCTTGAGGCAAGGTACTCAAAATCTCATACTCACTAGTGATCTGCATGAGAAACCACATAAATGTATTGTGTTTTTTCAGTCTTTGAAACACAGGAAGTGACATGTGGGATTAGATACAGTGCTCTGTAGCCCAATATCCCACTTCTGACAGTGGTCTGCAGGGCCCACTGGGGCCGACGCAGTGGCTGCCTTCTGTGACATCCTCCGTGAAGACAGAGGCTTTGCCCAAACATAACTCCTCTAGTAACACTTGTTCAGGCACACAGAGGTTAAATGACCCCCACAAGTTCACACAGGACTGCCACTGGCGAGGGCCAATCCTGTGAAAAATATAAGGCCAGGCAATTTTACAGACATCTTTTAACAGCTTAGTAAAATAGTGGACACTTTTTGGGCTGAAAATGGAAATGAAATGGTATGTCATTCAGCTATAACAACTTTAATTTAGAAAAAGAACAACTTCTTACTAGTTATGGGGTAATATAAATATAGAGCAGGGGAGGAAGGACTATAAATATACTTTTTCCAACTTGGGAAGATACTGAAAAATAATATTCACATAAGAACAAAAGCTTCGATTTGTGCCCATGTACCAGATAATCTATGTATGGAATGATTTTCCTAAAAAGTAAAAATTATCTGAACCAGCTAACTGGTCTTAAAGAAGTACTCTTCTTCTATAAGAACTACAACTTGCAACAATAGAATAGGCATGGCGCTACCCAACTTCTTTTAATTGTTAAACTAGAAAAGTAAAATAAACCATTATCTAAAGGTAAACCAAACAATTTCTAATCTACATAGATCTTCTTGCTTGTTAAAATGACACACATACAAAACCTCCATATATCTCAGTGACATATTAGATGGGTCTAAACAAACTACTAAAGTATATGATTACAGATTTTAGTGTAACTGCTAAATCACAAGGTGTATGATAATAAGGTTACTAAAGACTGCTATTCTTGAAACAATTTTTCTATACTAAGGAATTATGTATGCATGCATAGGTGTATACCAGTATATAGGTATGTTATTTTAGTGACAGCCTGTGTAATTACACACCAGTGCCACCAAGAGGCAACTTTATAGATCTCACCTATATGACATCAAATAAAAATCGAGTAACATCCTGAAGATACACGTATTACAACAATTACACATATAACAACAAATAGTTGGTAACTTCCTAGACTAGACTTTACCACTATAAAGTAACGGCAATACAATTTATTTTGCTTTTTTTTTTTTTTTACCTGAATGGTAAGAATAAAATCACATTATGTAAGATTCACACTCAGAATTTTAAAAATGTAATGAATATGTTGAATTTTAGGCAGCTTAGAGAAAAAACAGTATGAATGGGAAACAATATATTTAGTGAAAGTTCTTTGAGGATGCTGCGCCATGTCCCCGAGAGATTTTCTACCCAATTTAGTGATTGAAACTCAGAAACTTTTTTTGGTGGTTAACAAATCAGACAAATACCTCTCTTCCTACTTTCCCTGAGTCCAGACATTTCCACATGTTTGGAACAGATTTTTCTTTCCTGAACCAGTTGCTCGATTCAGTATCTGCTTCTTCAATAATGAATAAATGTGTATTTAGGGTACACATGATCAGTGGGAATCCACTCAAATGGGCTAAAATCTAAGACAGTGTTAACATTTTCTAAATGTGCTAAAAGCTATGAGAAGTAAGTATCAACAACTCTAAGCTCAGGGTCAGCATTTAGTACACACCCCCCAACTTCTGTGATTCTGAGTTGACTAGTCCTATAAATTGAAATATGGCCGTTTCTCAGATGCAAACTCAATACTCTTAAGTTTTATTCAGGCCTAAGCTTTCTTACCTTCCTGCTCCCTCAATTTAATTTTTGACCCCAATATCAAGGATAGCCCTTTGCTGTTTATATACAATTAAAAGTATTCTCTATACTTCCTCTGACAAAGAAAAATAACGATTCATTTTACCTTTTATCTGCAGTCATATCTCACCTCAGGTCAATGCTCCAATTATCACTTTTATTCTGTTTTCTGTCGAAACTTAAACTGTTCACTTATAAACTATGGTTTGTAAGAAAAACGAAAAGGAAGTTATTTTAAAAAGGAAGTTCAATATTCAAAACACTGACTCTCAGAAGAAGGTACCAACAGAATGTTTCTCTTCACTGACAGATAGATATGGCCATTCCATTTCTGGATCACACCCATCCCTCAGTAAAGTCCATGACTATGAAGTCCATGAAATCAGTGTCTTCTCCTAAGGTTTCCCCTGCTTTCCATCAGATAGGGTAGATTGCAGTGATTTTATGGGTAGTCTTTGGATAGACGTATGTACTGAAATGAAAGAGTTCTCCCCTTCGTGCTCACTAACAAAAACAGCAAATCAATTAAACAATACCTTTTCTTTACAATACTGCCTTACAGTACTTGCCATTTGTTTCAGAGTTTTAACTTTTTTTGTTAAGGTAATACATTGTTGACAAATATTATCCTTTCCCCTTAAAATCCACTAGGCCAGCACTTTTCTCTATCCTATGAAGGTTTTAAATGTCACAGAATACATTCAGTTTGCTCCTAGACTATTTTTGAGAATGAAAAGATTCCAAACATTCTTTAAAAGATTGGTAATTCAGAAAACACAAAAACAATTATTTAAAACCCCCAAGCAAAAAACAAAAAACAAAAGCCCCAAAACTCCCCTGAAATAAAACAACAAAAAAACCACCTCAGAGCAAGAATTTAACTTGCACTCTGCAGTACACAAAATATCACAGAACTCTTGTCCATGTGCTAAGAGTGAGTGGGTGTCGTTGATAATCTCAGATCAGTGGCATAAAACAAATATACAGAAAATATGTAATAGTTCCCTAAAAACATGTCATGCTGTGCTCTTAAAAGTTGTGCAAAAATAAAAATACAGCAGTGGCAAAGTATACACTAAATCTGTACAGTGTAGAGCAAAACTAGACATACTGTCAAACGTGCCATCTGTAAACCTGAACGCGGCGTGAACGGGCTGCTCAGTTCCGCTTGGCCTGGCTGCTCTCTCCGTTAATCAGTGTTTTCTCTTGCTGTTCTGCGAGAGCCTGCCATTTTTGCCTGTTCTTTCTGCAGCCATCCAGCAAAGGGAAACAGTCCTCTGATACGTGGGTCAGAGCCTAAAGAAAGAGAAAGCAAACAACTAGAAGGCGTCCAGGAAATAAGTCCTCTCGCCGGGCCCATCCCCAAGAGCCGCAATCTCATGCTCACTTCACCAGCAGGCCCACTGTTGGAGTTTTCAAAAGCTCTGTGAACAAATATGCAGATCATTTATGATCAAATTCTCTTAATCGGTACAGACGAGGAGTATGTCCTGAGAGAGCACACACATACATTCCAAAGTAACTTTATGGAGTTATGATAGCGACAGATCTGTATGGAACCCACTTTGCAGGGAGACAATACATTTTGCTTTTTGGTAGTACAGACGGCTCTCCTGAAGTGTGACTGTATCAGGAACTGCTTAGTTTTTGTGTTTTTCTATAAAATAGTTTTATACAATGTACTTAAATAGACTTGTATCTAAGATCATAACAAATATTAATTTAAATTCTGCATGGTATTATTACTTACCAATTATAGTGCCGCCCATATTTAGATACAAAAATGTTCACTGTAGGTTTCTTTGTAATACAGAAACTCTGAAAGTAACTTTAAATACCCAACAACAGGGTTAGGTATACTTTGTTACTACTTTGCAGCCTTTAAAAATATCAGAGAAACACCATGACATGGAAAAATACACATTAGGATGTATTATGAATTATAAAAAGCAAATTTGCTAAGTGAAAAAAATGCAAAAATTTCATAAAGCATATACACTAATATATTAACAGTAGTTGTCTGAGTAGTGGAATTATAATTCTCTGAGTTTTCTACAATGAGAACATTTTACTTCTGTAATAAATAATAGTAAAAGTACGTATCAATATTACATAGAATTTAACAGCAGATTCAAATGAAAAAAATCCATGCATACATATGAAATGTAGGGGAAAAAAAGTTACTGAATTGTGAAATGCCTGGATTAGAAGATTCCAGGGTTTCTTTGAGTCTTGACATTCTATGATAACTATGATAAATGTGGTTTTCCCAAATAATTAAAACTTAAGGTAGTTTCCTATCTAAACTTTAGAAACAAGGATAGTGTCTACTTTCTGTACTTTGGGAATAAGCATCTAAACTAGCAAACTGGATGTTTTAGGGAGAATATCTTTACCTAAAAAATAAAAATCCCAAGCCAGCAGGTGTGAGGAAATGGGAACTTGTAATACTTGTCCAGCTATCTCCTTTACATCCTCATAAAAATTTTAACAATATTAAAGCTACACTATACAATGAGAAAAAGCTGGGTGATTTTTTTTCTTTACTTAGGCCTAGCCTTAAAAGAATATGTTGATATAGATTATGCACAGTATCCCTCCTGAAGGTAACAGTGATACGTAATTCTTTTCAGTATTCCTACATCAGTTTGCTACAGTCTAGCACAGAGTAGGCGCTCAACAGATAGTTATACATTGATGAATTAAAGTTTTTGAGAAAAATCAAATATAAAATGTGTTCTTTATTCAATGCAAACAGCATGTTCATCAGAAAAAAAAAAAAAGCCTAGTGTTAATCGCTTCAACTTACTTGAGGTTTTAATTCATAACACAGTCTAAGTTTAGCAAGTCTAGTGTTTCCATATAAATACCTCATATAGTTGCAAGCAGATGGCATCTATGAACCCAACTTGCATACTTGGGATTTTGTTTTTCTTCTCCCTGTTCATTAGATCCTGAAAATACAAACACACACACACACACAGATCTGCATTTACTCAAAGAACACAATGCAAGTTGGCTCCAAAAACATGAATCACTGGGTTAGCTGAGGAAGGCCAGACACTTGAGTATCTGTCTCCTTCCTCCATGAGTCTCCTGCGCTCCCTGCCAGCACCAGGCTCAGGGAGGCCCTGATCCTCTCTGCCTTTTTCATCCTGGCTGACTCTTCCCACACTACCCCTGGAATTGATCACTAATCTAGACTCGACCACTGACCTAGAGTTGACCACTGACGTGTATTTGGAGAACACACAGCTTTGAACTGTCTATTGACGGGGAGTTGAACACCCTCAGCTTTGTGGAAGAAGCCACTGAGGCCACAGCTGATTACAATTAAATTCGTGCAGAGAGCTTTCTGAGTGACGATTATGCAGATGTCACTCTGCTTATTTCCAGGAGATCATGGCTGGAGCACCAGAGGATCCCAGCACCACCATGGGAAGCAATGAGTCTGTCTCAACGCTTGCTTAAAATGAAGCAAATTCCCCATTAGCTGTGATCATCACTCTGCTACCCACCACTTTCTAAGAAGTTTCTGAGCCTCTGAATGAACCTACCATTACATTAGAGGACACGGAGTAATTGTGAAAGACTAGCGAGACACAGCATGTCCCCAGCTGAGGTTAAAGAGCGGAGTGGATGGAACTGTACCCAGAGGGGAGGTCATGACCATGTCCCATTTAATATGGGCTCAATAAATGTCCATTTCAATGAAAAAAAAAAAAGACTCTATGCTTCATTTTCAGGAAAAACTCATTCCAGAAAAGCCAGAAGCAGTTTGAGAAGAATCTTTTTCTTGTCTGTGAGATCCACACTCTATGTAAAAAAGGCAGTATGTGTGCCCTTCAACAGAGCAATTCCAGGAATTTACCCTAACAAGATAATGAAAACTGCCACAGAAACATTAGCAACACAGACGTTCATCAAGGTGCCACTGGTCCTAGTGAACATTGCAGACATGACACCAAAGCAAGTAGGTAAACTATGGCTCCGTCTATTTTATGTGATTGTTATAAATAATACTCATAAGAGCCTCTCTTAGAATGAAAAGAGTTTATGATATTTAAATAGAAAAAACAAATTGCAAAAAAGTAGGTACAATATGATGACCCAAGGAGTCTTTTTTGTCTTCTTTTATTTGCTTATGTTTTCTGTAATAAACATGTGTAATTCTTTTAATAAGAAAAATGTTTTAAAAACTAAAATGAAAAGAAATTGTGTTCCTAAGATCCCATAGACAGTGTTGAGAAGTCTACCCTGAACAAGTGTATTTGAGTAATTCCTACCAACAAGGGCTCATACTTACAGCAGGCTCTATGTTGAGTTCTTTTCTCTCTCTGTCTCCCTGGTCAAAAAATTCAGTCGCTACAAGTTCTGCTATCTGAAATAAATAACCGATTAAGTTTTGGCAATTAAAAGCACACAGCTCTGTAATATAGAGACTTTGAATAAAGATAATAAAATCTATCAAAGCTAGCTTTCAACCACATCAGTAAAATGATAATAAAACAATAACGAGTAATAGAAATTATTATTTTATTTGCTTTTAAATATGTGCCTAATCACCAAGCCTAGAGTTTATAACCTGTAATTAGGCAGAAAAAAGCAACATATTATTTCAACTTCAGCAATCAGTGGGGAAAAGGGAGTGTGTGCCTTTCTGTATGCATAATCAATGAGCTACTTGTTTGATTGATACGCCTTTTAAATTTATTTTAATCTACATGGTCCTCCTCTTTTCAAAAATTTTCCTTATAATTTTTGTTGTTGTTATTAAATAAACTGGGTTGTTTATCCTGCAGTTCCCCACTATCTGGATTTTGCTGATTGCATTCCCATGATGTCATTTAATGTTCCTCTGTGCCCTGTATTTCCACACACTGCTAATAAGATCTAGAGGCTTGATTAGATAATTTTTCTTTTTTTTGACTGCTTCATAGGCAGTGGTGTGTACTTCTATCAAGAGCCATATAATGCCTGGCTGCCTCTCTTTTTGTGATATTAGACACCATGAATGATCTTTGTTTAGATCCACTAATCCAGGGGCTGCAAAAAGGTGATATTCAAAGCGATCATTTTTTTTTCTTTTATTAGTTGAAATACAATAAAAATAAAGTTCCCCTCATCAATTATTTAGTTACCCTAACGCACAATTCATATAAGAAAAGCAGGAGAAATGCTTGATTTTCTCCACTTTAATTTCCATTTGAAAAAAATAACTTGGTTCCCAAGTAACTATCAAGGATGACCAGGGAAGGTTTTGTTTTATTATTATTATTATTTTTTAAAGATTTTATTTATATATTTGACAGAGAGACACAGCGAGAGGGGGAACACAAGCAGGGGGAGTGGGGGAGGGAGAAGCAGGCTTTATTACTTTGAACTTTTAAATTTAAACATATTTAATGTATTTCGATCCTTACTGATACTCAGATTGTCCCATTTTGGCCAGTGGGAGCTTAATAAGTTGGCTTCACTGTCCTTTTGACAAAACGCCACCAGTCTTTGATAGCTTCCCCTGCTTTCCCATACAAGATGTTCTTCTAGGCTCATTTATACATGTCCTGCTTTAAAACTGCTATCAGCTGTTTCTTTTTCCAAAAAGAAAGCCCTTGTTCCTTTAAATTGAGCTACTTAGAAACCTCAATATGGGCACGAGGTCTGTGCATGACTACCAGGTTGGTCATTATTTCTAAGCCCTTTTATTAGAGGATGGAGCTAGGGCACAACAGAAGTTCATACAACATTTCAATTCAAATTCAGGACTACAACATTTCTGCCCAACCTTATCCACCTTTATCTTTCTGCTTACACTGATGATCCTGGCTCTCAACAATACCAATACAGTTTTTTTTATTTGCTTTTATCCCACATCATCTAAAACAGTGATTGAGTATCTGTGCAAAATTACCACTAATAATAAGATTATGGAAAACAGTTTTAAAACCTTTTGTTGGTAATTCCTTTTTGTTTTTAGGTTACATCCCCACTAGAGATACATGGTCAAATTATTGTTTTAGTGTCACTTGGAATGAAATAGTTCCTTTCAGTATGGTTTTGCAACCAAAATCAGGTTTGTTTCATTTTACTTTTAAGGCTTAGGGATACTTAAAATTCAATTTTATAATTTTAAAAACGATTTACATGGTTCCAAAGTTAAATCTACAAAACTAGTACACTCAGGAACTCTAGCTTCTACTTCTGTTCCCTAAGTCCTATTTCCTTCTTCCCTTATAGGGAATCATTAACTTTTTTGTGGTTAATCCCGGGTTTTTAAAATATGAAGCAAATATGTATATATATTCATATTTTACCCTCTTCTTAAATAAATGGTAGAGTACAATATACTTTTTCCTCTACCTTGCTTTTTTCACTTAAAAATACATTCTTGTAATCACTCCATAGTAGTATATAGATAATTCTCCTTTCTTTTTACAGCTGTATAGAACTCATTGTGTAAATGTACTATAAGTTAATCAATCAGCACCCTACCGATGAGTATTTGGGTTACTTCCGGTCTTTGCCATTACAAATAGTACTAAAGTGAATACCCTTGTATAAATATCTTCTTATATTCTTTCCAGCATATCTTTGGGATAAAATTCCTAGAATCAATGGTACATGAATATATGTATTTATAAACTTCCAAAGAGTTACAGTATTTTGCATTCCTTGTTTTCCCTCAACTTCCCCAACAGATATGTCATAAAACCTTGAATTTTGCCAACTTGACAAGTAAGAAAGAGTATCTCATGGTTTTTTTTTTTTAATGAAGTAGAATTTACATACTGTGAATCGCACAGATCATGAGTTCACTGTATTGACAAACGCATATAACCATGTAACAAATATCCCATTCCAAGATATAGAATTCTTCTATCACCCCTGTGACCCTTCTCAGTCAGTTCCTGCTCCTTTTTTCCTCCCTCCTCTCACAATCACTATTTTATTTCTTTCACCAGAGATTAGTTTTGCCTAGTCTAGAACTTCATATAAATGGAATCACAGGACATATTCTTTTGTGTCTGGCTTCTTTTGCTCTGTATAGTGTTTATGAGACTCATCTGTGTTGTTGCATGTATCAATGGTGAGTTTCTTTTTATTGTTGAGCAGTACTCCACGGTATAAGGAATATACTACAATATGTTTAACTATCCTCCTACTGATAAATGTTTGGGTTGTTTCTAGTCCTGACTATAGTAATCTCCCTTATCCACAGTTTTGTTTTCCATGGTTTCAGTTACCCGGGGTTAACCACTGTCCAGAAGCAGATGATCCTCCCTCTGATATATGGTCAGAAAGTCAACAGTAGCCTAACACTACATCACAATGCCTGTATCATCCACCTCACTACTCTCAATTTTATCATGTCCCATCATCACAAGAAGGAGGAGAGTGCCATATAATAAGAGAGAGAGGGAGAGAGAGACCCCTCTGGCACATAACTTTTATTATAGTATATTGTTATAATCGTTCTATTTTATTATTAGTTATTGTTAATCTCTTATGGTGCCTAATTTATAAATTATAATTTATAATTTAATTTATAATTTAAAATTATAATTAATTTATAAGCTTTATCATAGTTATGTATATATAGAAAAAACCATAGTGTGTGTATATATATATATATAGGGTTCAGTCCTATCTATGGTTTCAGGCATCCACTGGGGGTCTTAGAACATGTCTGCCACAGATAATACCACTACTAATTACTATTACTATACTACTAATTACTATTACTATAATTACTATTCCTAATAACTACTGTATTAGGAATACAGCTGTTATGAGATTCTATACAAGCTTTTTTGTGTCAGTCAAGTTTTATTTGCAGTTTTTCTTATGAATGAGGTTCTGAGGACCTCTGCAAATGAGTAAGAGCTATTTACATTCCATCAACTTGTTGTTCAAAATTTTGGCCCATTTTTCTGTAGTGTTGTCCTTTTTCTTCTCTATTTTTTACAAATTCTTTAATATTAGGTGTATTAACTATCAAATATAAGTTGCAATTTTTTTTTTTAGATTATTTATTTATTTATATGACAGAGAAAGACACAGCGAGAGAGGGAACACAAGCAGGGGGAGTGGGAGAGGGAGAAGCAGGCTTCCCGCGGGCAGGGAGCCCGATGTGGGACTCGATCCCAGGATCCTGGGACCAGGACTTGAGCCGAAGGCAGATGCTTAACGACTGAGCCACCCAGGCGCCCATAAGTTGCAAATATTTTTACCAGTTTCTCATTGACTTCTACTTTGCTTATAGTGTCTTTTGCCATACAAAGCTTTGCTTTATTTTTTCATTTTTATGTTAATCAAATTTATCAATCTTTTCCATTGTTTTTGCATGTTGAGGCATAGTTAGGAAAGTTTTCTTACTCTTAAGTTCCAGAAGAATCCATAGATGTTTTTATTTAGTACTTCTATGGTTTAATACTCTACTTAGAACTCTATGCTCTATTTGGAATTTAAGTGTGCAAAGTACATCCAATTTTGTCGTTAGCCACCTGGTTATGGAAGATGGGAAAGTCACCTTAAGATTATTTCATAAAAAGTCCCTCTTTTCCCCCAGTTATTTGAAATGTTATCTTTATTATATACTAAATGTTCTATGCAATTCCCAGTGCTGAATTTTGTTCCACTGGTCTGTCACCAATACCAAACTATTTTAATTATAGAGGCTTTAAGTATTGTGTTTTTTAATGTCTGGACCCCCAACCTCATGGCTCTACCTTTCTGGGATCTGATTAAGAAGAAAGGGTAAATGAAAAGACCAATTCTTCCCTCTTCCATCCTCTTCCCTCTTTGGAAATGGGAAGATAGTCCCATTTATTACGGAGCAGGACAAGTCTGTGAAGACCACCTTTCCTGAATGCTTACAGCACGTTGGCAGCTTGGGCACATGGAGGGTACATTTCTGATCTTGTTTTCCCAGTATGTGTGTTTCATGGGATGCACCTGTCACTGGGCTCCATGACTATGCAGCACAGAGCCCTGACCAGCAGCAGACTGTCAATAGTCTTGGGTAGTGCATTTAGGATTCAAAATGCAGTCTCAAAAAGCAAAAACACAATATACATATCATTGTATGTACAGCCATCCCTTTTCTGAGCTGAGGGCCTTTACTGCCTCGGCAAAATGTTTTATGGCAGTTACTTATTTAGAAAGAAGGATATATTTCTAGCCTCCCAGCCACAGGCCCTGATCACATCCTTCCTGACACCTTATATCAACATTTCCTATATTTATAAGCTGCAGGAAATGTTTAAATTCTACTCATTAATGCCTTCTTAGAGCTGAGGTATAGCCTGGTAGGCTAACCATAAAGAAAAATCATAAAAAGAAAAATAATTTGCTCCTTCTATTTTTCAAGGTTATTTAAGGTTATATGCTAAAAACATTCCTAAGTGAGCCGGAAGTACTGGAATTAAAGATTATCAACAGCTAGATTTTTGCTGTATTAATACAGATGCTCTCTTAATATATCTTACAAATCTTAGTAAATGCTAAGGAATCTTCTAAAAAAGAAAACCTGTTTATGTCAAATTATCTGCTTTTAATACCACTTAAAAATTAGATAAAAAGTTCCACAAATACTCCTGAAGCTACCTTTAGAATACAAACTTTTCTTCCTTTGACTTTTTAATCCCTGCTTTTACTGTCAGCAAGCAACATACCCGTTGTTGAATAGGCCAGGGTTTGGTGATGGCAGAGAGATCACAAGCTGTCATCAGCATCGCTCTGTTAAGGGAAAAAGAAGCCCAAGGCTACGATTTACTTTTTATGCAAATACATACTCTCAGTAAATAGTTACTGGTAAAAAGGTTAAATTAAATCCCCCTAAACTATGAAGACAGAAGCTTATAAAGACTAAAGAAACAGAAACAATTTCTTTGGAAGCATGGCTGATTCAGTGATAGCAGAGTATCACTGTTTTGGTTGCCCATTGAACTACTGGAATTTGCCCTAAAACTTCATTTAGGTCCAGATTGGCACAGGGAGAGAAATCACTAACCTCTGGGCAAAAACTTGCCTGCTGTTACTATTTTTTTTCGCCCTGGTATCCCATTCTCAGTGATAGTAAAATGAAAACACACTGATTACTAATAATTAGCCATTAAAGGATAACATCAGATATCCTACTGATAGAAGTCCTAGGAGAGCAAGAATTATGGTGGCTCATCCCAATGCTGAACTCCACACATGTAGTGACTTCTATGTGAAAAGCTCCAACTTACAAACAGTATCTGCCAGAGAAAGAGGGAAATGAGAGAACAAATTTCGTCTTTCTGTTGTTGAGAGAAGTGAAAACCATGCTGGACTCTGGCGTCGATGACAAGGTGCTCTAGAATTCAATAGCAGAACTATCATATGACAGTGGTTCTGTACTTAGCGCGGTGTTTCCCATGTTGGATCCAGATGCCTGTTTGTAATAATTTTGTTTGAAGGAACAGGCAGAAAGGCCAACACTGTAATACAGAAACACTTGCAGTGAAGGACTGGATCCCTCGTCCCTGCAGGGAAACCCAACCTAAAAGCACATTGTCCTTAAGTATGTGAGGCAAAAAGAAAGTGGTTTTCTGCTGCTATTCGACCTCTTCCACCAACTCTCTTGGAGAAGTGAGTGCACCAGAGATATTTTTAATCACTGTGTAAACCCACTGTCATGAAGGATTTCAGTGCTTGCTAGTATAAACTGCCTGCCCAAAGAAGACTATGCCCCTCAGTGAGCTTCACTAAAATCTGAGAAATGAGCGCGCCTGGTGGCACTGAGCTCTAGAACTGCAAGGATTTCTCGGTAAGTGGTCCCTCGGGTAAGACTGAGCGGCGGGGATGGACGCAGACTTGGAACTGCGGTTGGATTTCTTTTTTGTTATTGGGATAAACTGTTCACTAACTACAGTAGCATGTCTATACTTTTCTTTTTTGTTTCTTAAAATTTTTATTTTTCAGTAATCTCTACACCCAACGTGGGGCTTGAACTTATAACCCCGAGATCAAGAGGCGTGCTCTACGGACTGAGCCAGCCAGGCGCCCCTACACATTTGTACTTTTCTAAGGCACTGTTATGAAAAACATTTTGAGGCTACAAAGTCAAGCGTGATTACGCAGAACAGAACAGACAGCCAGGCATTTGCGTGTTGTTTCCTTAAAATTTGCATTTTCGTTTGAATGCTAAGTAATATCAATCCATTTAAAGAAATGTTGATTTCAAAATTGTAATAGCACTCTCCTTGGTGTTCTGAGTCATTCTTTTCTTTATGATTGACCGCTTGTTCTTTGTTATGGATCCAGTTCTTGCCATGGCAAAGGCAGGAATACTAACAGCAAAGGGATGGTATCTACAGCTAGAAGGAAGGGACAGGTGTACGGGGGAGGAAAATGGAAATTTTGACGTTCTGACTGGGCTACTCTGCCATCACTCAAGAGAAGTAAACACTTCACAACCACCTTGTTCCCACAGTCTTTGGGATGCTATTTTCAGCTATTCCATTCCAAAGAATTGGGAATATGAGCAAGGGAACCTTATAGCTTTGTATTGATCTTCCACCACATTTTAAAGGTCCTTCTAGGACAAAGGAGTGATTTATTCGCTTGCATTGGCAAATGCATTTCTTTTCAAATAAATATTCAGATTCAGCCCTTTATACAACACTTTAGAGATTTCTAACAGCCTCTAAGATCATCCCATTGTAACAAATAATTGCAATAAAATCTGATAGTGATAAAATTATTTGGGTAGCAAAACTTCAGCTTTAAGGTCAATAAACCTACTTACAAAAACAACTCTTTTTGATGAGGATCTTCCGAGTTGAATTGATTTTTTCTTATAAGTTCAAAAAATTCTCCTCGTCTCCTTGAAAATAAAGAAAAATATTTGGTGAGTACCCAGGCTCTTATTTCTCTGGTTGACAAAGAGAGTAAATTTTTTTGGAAAAAAATCTCTAATGGTTTTTTCCCATCTTAGAATCCAGTATAGAAGTCATCATTTAAAAAACTAAAAATATCTCACTTTCTTCCCTTCCACCATTTTCTCTGGATAAAACGGATTATTTTTAAATTTAAATTATTTTTAAATTATTATTTAACTACGGATCACAAATAATGGTAATTTTGATTCCTTTTTTTTATTATTATGTTATGCTAATCACCATACATTACATCATTAGTTTTTGATGTAGTGTTCCAATGATTCCTTGTTTGTGCATAACACCCAGTGCTCCATGCAGAACGTGCCCTCTTTAATACTCATCACCAGGCTAACCCATCCTCCCACCCCCCTCCCCTCTAGAACCCTCAGTTGGTAATTTCAATTCTTAAACATGATTTTAAGAAAATGAAACAATACAAGTTAAAAACCTGATGCCAAGAATGACTTAAGAGATTTTAAGTGTATGGCATAATCAGATCTATATGGCTTCAGTTTAATAGAAAAATGTTCATAACAATTATTCTATGTCAGTATAAAGTGGCGAAAGCCTTCGGAAGCAAAGACCAAGTAAAGTGTCCACTGATATTCACTCTACATGCCCAGCACCGTTAGCATCTTGGAAAGTTATAAGGCATGAGTCCTTTTGGACAGTGTTTAAAATCTAGTCGGAGACACAAAACAAACATAAGAAAAACTTATATAACAAAACTGACTGTACGTGATTTAAGTACCAAAACTGAAAAATAGGTTTCGTAAGGGTTCAGAGGTGAGACCCGTGTGGCCTGGAAAGGCTGGGAAGTCTTTTTGGTTACAGATATTTTTAGTCTTGGTAATCTGATAGTCTTAACTCTGCAATCATCTAAAGTCGACTGAAGTTTGCTGTATTTTCTTTTACCCTGATTAAAGTGCTCCCAAACCCAACGCGGACCCTTTTAGATGAGGTCACTTTCAGATGTACAATAGTGGATGTCTGGAATGTGACGTTGTGTGTCTCTTCTGTTTGTTTTTACTTCTCATCAGAGTGGTTAAAGCCATGGATGTGAGTCTCTGTGCAGAGGGAGAGAGGGTTGGGCTTCAGGGAAATCCCACGAGTGTGACCACCAGACTCCCCTCACTCCTACAAGTGCACCAAAGATCTCGGTCTGCATGCGGGAAACCAGTACCTGCCCAAAGGCAGCAAAGGCTTTTCTTGCTTCTAGAAAGGCAGTTTAATTATAAGCAAATGCATACACGCATGACAAATACTAGAATAATGCACACTTTAATTTTCGAGTCAGTAACTTCACTAAAGTTCTACATTAATACTCTTCTGCCAGAATCAAATAAAAAGAAACAAGATTTACTTCTCTGGCACTTAGCTCCTTTTCCTGCCCACCTAGGCTTAGATGACAGTATAAAGAACTGTAACAAGGTCAGAAGCTGGGGGAGTGAAGGGAAGGAGGAAAAGCAAACAGGCTATATAACCTTTAGGTTGCACAACCTAGCTTGCAACGACCGTGGGATGGTAATTTACTTTGTACATAGCTTCAGAGACATAGCAGTAGATCAACAGCACAAATAATTCTGTATTCCGTAACTTCTAGCATTAAGTGGTAAGTCAAAGGAGAAGACTTTCCCGGCTTCCTCTAAGAAACTGCTCCATAGTTCGAAAAACAAGACATTTGACTTGCCAGGACATTTGTCTTTATAATCTAAAAATTTCCCAATGTGCATTTTAAAAGTTTGGAACAATGCAAACACTTCCAAGACCTATTTATCTCAGAATATTTCTTAAAACTTACTTAATGTACAGTGCTAGGTCTGTAGCTAAAATAGCTTGCTTGATCATTTTCAACGTGGTCTTATATTCTTCAATGGAGAGGCCACTGAGGATCTGATTGCCCTTTATAAAAAAGAAAACCATCATTAGCACTCCATCTGGAGAAGCTGCTGACGAGAACAAAATCTGAAGATAGAGTGACGTATCTTAAACACACGCCTAGTGTTCTGGACTCATTAATACAGAAGACACCTACTTACTTAGAGTAAATGCCATGAAAGGATGTTTGCCTTCTATGCTCCCACCCCCACCACATTGTCCAATAAGAAAAGACAGCTTCATAATGGTGCATCTGCCTACACATGCATGTTTTTCCAAATCTAATACCCCTTGGGCCTTAGTCCAGGCCTAACATCTAATAACTATATATCTTTGTCCTTTGGGCAGGTGAATTGCTATAATATAACAGCAAGAGAAAGCTTTGAAAAATCAAAGCCATATTAATGGACATGAAGAATGGAGTAGTGAAATCTTTAAACAATTGATTATTATTTTTTTTTTAAGATTTTATGTTTTATTAGAGAGAGAGTACAAGCAGGGGGAGTGGGCAGGCAGAGGGAGAGGGAGAAGCAGGCTCCCCGCCAAGCAAAGAGCCCATTGCGGGACTCGATCCCAGGACCCTGGGATCATGACCTGAGCCGAAGGCAGACGCCCAACCGTCTGAGCCACCCAGGTGCCCCTAAACAATTGATTATTAAAGAAATCAGTTCTCTATGGTTTTTGTAATAACCTCAATAACATTTTTTTGGTGCAAATTTATATAATTTAACTTAATCAATATCAAGAACAGTGTGTATTCTTTAGGAACATGCCAATATGGATGGGTACAGAGCATGAGCCAAAGGTGTGCTTACTGGTGATAAAAAGCAAACATGGGTTGAAATGTCTAAAATGTGGCTAATCCAGCTATAAATAATGGAAAATTTTTGCTATATAACCATTTTTTAAAAATTTCTTGTTGGTAATTTAAAGCATAGTGGTTCTCTCATCTTGAACTACGGAAAACATTCTTTGGGTACTCAGAATATCCTCAAAACAATATCTGTAAATTAAGTCAGATGTGCTTCCTAAATCTCAGGTCCAAGAAAAAAACCCAGAGATGTAGGAATGAGACCTGGAAGCAAAGGATTTGTTCTGAAGACAGGGAAACTGCTGAGTGCCAGAGGCCAGGGCCAAAGCACTGGTTCGAGGGTAACTAGATGCCAACATTGTGGTGTGTATCTAATTAATGAATCTGTGATGGTAACCATATACATTGTTTTTAACTATGAAATCATTTTAGATTCTAGGCCAGAAAGAAAACTATTTAGAAAATAACTCCTGATACTTCTATTTAACATAAAACAATTTCAAATGGAAAAGGAATTATCTTTTGGGGTTATATTTTTATTTTCCCTTCCAAAAACACAGATTGTAAATTCTTTTGTTTTGGTGCTTATAAAGACAGAATATATACATGTTCTTATAATTTGAGGCCAGCTATATATATATATATATATATATATATATATATATATACAACCAAATTTCTTGTGAGTTAAGTAATAACATGTTACTTAGTAAGCTATGTTATTTAATAACCTGGGTACTTCTGATAGAGATATTATTAAATATGCTTTAGAAAAAGGTTAGCATGTTTTCTTTCTTTAAAACTGAACAGGATATTAAAATGAAAGTTTTATATTTTTATTTTTATTTATTTTTTAAATTTTTAAAAGATTTTATTTATTTATTTGACAGAGAGAGACACAGCGAGAGAGGGAACACAAGCAGGGGGAGGGGGAGAGGGAGAAGCAGGCTTCCCGCTGAGCAGGGAGCCCGATGCGGGGCCCGATCCCAGGACCTGAGCCGAAGGCAGATGCATAAAGACTGAGCCACCCAGGCACCCCTGTATTTTTAAATGAGGCACAGAGATAGCAAATCCCAAGGAGAGTACAGATGTTTCTACTACCACACAATATATAATTCCTGGAAAGTCTCCGTTCTGAAACACTACACACTAAAAATAATATGGTTTGTGGGACAAATAGTGTTGGGGCAGATCACACAGAACCCGTGCAACTTTATACCCAGAGCATAAAGCAGACTGAAGATTAGTGCATCTGGAGGGAACATGGACAGTTCAGGCTGGCCAGTCTGGAGGCCCTTCGAGAATAGTCAAGACACACAAAACAAGGGAGTGGAAACGCTGGTTTGTGGGGGCCCAGAGACAACGTGGATGGGACTGGATCACGGAGACAACGGGGCTGCTTAGGCGGGCACCGAAGGAAAAGCAACCTCCTAGGAGCCTAAAGCGAGCAGTCCAAAGCAAGGGAGCATGCCTCAGGTGCAAGTGACCATTTTCAACACTCTTGCAATAGGACAGGAAGGGTGCATGAGCAAAAGCCAAGGGGAGGGATTTTTTTCTTTCTTGCTGAAGGTCAAAATTCAACTCCCATAATTTTGGTACCTTACCCGAGAATGTGTGTAGGAAACACAATTGTACGCTTATGCTAATGTCATTCAAGCACCAAGCACACATGAACTAATTCATATTAAACAATCACATACTTTAGCAATCTGTATGAGACTGTATGCAGAATTTATAATGAGGTTACTCAACTGGTTGTATAAATCTTTTTTTTTTTTTAAAGATTTTATTTATTTATTTGACAGAGAGGGAGACAGCGAGAGAGGGAACACCAGCAGGGGGAGTGGGAGAGGGTGAAGTAGGCTTCCCGTGGAGCAGGAAGCCCGATGTGGGGCTCGATCCCAGGACCCTGGGATCATGACCTGAGCCGAAGGCAGATGCTTAACCGACTGAGCCACCCAGGCGCCCCTGGTTGTATAACTCTTAACCCCTCACCCCACACTAGATGTTTAGGGAGAGGTGAGGTCGTGTTCCCTCTCATCTTAAGTAAGAGAGGAACATGAAGTCCCTACATGTGTCTCCTGTAGTGTAGTGGGGGTGGGAGGGGCCACAGTGGTCTCGTGTCTCATTCCTGTCTGGAAAATCTAAAAGGCAAGACCCAGGCTAACTAGCCACTCTGACTTTGGCAGCAAAGGAGAGGTTACTCCTTGCATTCTCTGAGTTTTGGAGGCGTGGGGTTAATTTCTGCCCTGTCCTTTTCAAGAGGACTGCAAAGAAGGCTAAAGAACCTTAGCAGCAAGGAGTCAGGTGAGCAATCCGATTTTCAGGAGCTGAGGAAGGAGCCATAAATAAAGCAGACAGAGATGATCATTCACATTAAAGAAACATCTGGTAGAAAAACCCCACAAGGAGGGAGCTTGGCAGGGATCATGAACTTACCCACAAGAAAATAATTTGGTTTAAACACCTACCAGGCCCAAAGAGTGAGGCACTCCTAACAGCACCAGTCTGTTGAGAATGTTCTTGCCCATTTTCTTACCTATTTCCCCTTCCTACTCTGCAAGTCCGGAGGGGTAGGAAACTACACGGGGGTTTAGGAATGAGGAAGGAGTTAGAAAGAACACAAGGTAGGGATGAAAGAAGCCAACCAGAGCAGAAAGGGGAGAACCCGAACTTTAAACCAAGTCCAGAATCCCGACTATTACATTTTGGTTTCTAAATTGAGACCTACATACTATATTTTGGGACTTAAGGTAATTAGAAGGTTTTTACTTAAAAAGAATGACCAGAAAACGGGGTGCCTGGGTGGTTCAGTCTGTTGAGTGTCTGCCTTTTGATTTTGGCTCAGGTCATGAACTCGGGGTCATGGGATCAAGCCCTGCATTTGGCTAGCGCTGGGCATGAAGTCTGCTTACGATTCTCTCTCCCTGGGACGCCTGGGTGGCTCAGTCAGGTAGTATCTGCCTTTGGCTCAGATCATGATGCTGGAGTCTCGGGATCGAGCCCCACATCTGGCTCCCTGCTCGGTGGGGAGTCTGCTTCTCCCTCTCCCCATACCCCACACGTGCTCTCTCTCTGTCTCTCAAATAAATAAATAAAATCTCAAAAAAAAAAAAAGATTCTGTCTCCCTCTACCCCTCCACCATCCCCCAGCCAACACGCGCATGCTCTCTCTCTCTCTCTAAAAAAAAAAAAAAAAAGAAAGAAAGAAGAGTGACCAGACAAGTTATGGGCCTCCCAAGTGTTGTTTTAGGGCTCAGAGAAGAACTAGTACCAGCGAGCAAGCATAAAAAGATGGACGTAAAATTGCTTTAAGATTATATACCATGCATTGTGCCTATTCTACATTACAGTTTCAACTTTCACTTTTTTCTTACATAAAGGTAATACATGCAGATAGCCGACAGTGTGAATAATGAACAAATCAAAATGAGAACATGAAAAGTATTAAGAGTTTAACTATACAAAGAAAACCTTTGTTAACGTTTTGGTGTACATTATTTTACTTCCCTTCACATAAATTTGTCTAGCGTAGCATATCATATGCTTTTTTACACTGATAAATATTCATTTGACCGAACTGTTGAATAGCTCTATTCCTTAACGTAACAGTTTGTGAGTGGTCAGAAGATTCAATAAAAAGAGGAACAGGCATGGTTTTGTGAAAGCAAACCTTTGAAAGAGAGCTGTATAAGCCACTTCGTTTGAGAAGAAAAAAAGGAAAATTAACTGCAAGCCATAAAATACTAGTTTTGTTTGTTTCTAGTTTGCAAAAACCAAACAGAGGTGAGTAACCAGATACCCTTTATCAGGCAACATTTAGACAGTCTTGGTTGTCTACAGAAGCGAGGCTGGGAAGATTTTAAATGTTTTGGCTTTGCCTTCCTTACCCAAAAAGGAATAAAGCATGCTCAAGAATTTATGGTGCTGGGAATAAATCCAAAACTTAAAAATAAAACTGAATTTATAAAGCTCTCTTTTAAAATTCCACAACCATAAAGTAGGTACTTACTGGACTATTAAGAATCATCAGGCACTGGTCAAAATGATGATGCTCCATGATTGAATGGCAGTAGAGTTGAGCAAGTGGGTGTTCAGTTCTGAAAAATATTTTGTTGAATATAGAAAAACAGTTTAAAAATTACCCATTTCCCCCATATGTCAGTTTTTTCGTGTCTTCTTAATGCTAGTTAATGAAAAAAGAGGCTACTGCACAAAATTAACCAAACTAACAATTTTCTCTTCTTTGGCTGAGGAAAACAGTGAGTTAATCTCCGGGGAAGACAGAGTCAAGTTGTTTTCAAATACCAGAGTAATTGGTGCCAGTTCAAAGTACGAACAATTTCACTGGTTTTAATATTGATAAAATAGTAGAAGGAATGAGGACAAAGGACTAATTCCTCTAAACATGAAAAAAAACCCTCTGAAATACTTGTACCAATTATATTTTCCAATTTCAAAACTGCAATTAATTTACAATCCGAAACAAATGTAGAGCCAGTCTTTCCTCTGAAATAAGGCTGAAGGTGAGCATAGTCATGCGTGCCTACATCGCCAAGAAGACTGGACTGAGGTGGGCTGATCAGGCACGAGTGCTGAAAGGCACAGAAAAGGGGCAGAGTCGGCACACATCCCCCTTTGAAGGGAGGAAGCAGACGGCTGAGTCAGAACAAGTGCCCCATGTGGGATCCAAGTTATTTCAGTATAGGATATTCCGTGAGCTCGTTAACTTGAACTTGGGGAAAATGGTAGAGACCATTTGGCTGAGTGAAGGGAAGGATACTCTACTCAGTTCATTATATGTAACGGGGCAGTCACAAATCAAGTTCTAAAGCATGACAAGCACAGTCCTCTGCCTCATCTTTCTCATGACCCTTCACATGTGAATATGAAGCACCATTTTCACTATTTTTTTCTTTAAAAGAAAAAGAGTTCCTGCAAGTCTCTGTTTCTCAAATTTACAGGACAGGGCGTTATGAATTGTAAAGTACAACCCAAGTGTTGGATAATACAGTCGACTTGTTATTTCTTTATTCTACTATATGAATCGATAATTTACGTATCATTTACTTTGAAGATAGAGAAGCTGCCCAACACTGAAGGAACGGAACACAGGAAGAAACTGAGTAGAGTACGAGATGCTTAAGGGAAAACAGAAACAATAAAAGGGAAATAAAGGTAAGAGAATGGGGAATCTCATCTATTCCTGCTTAATCTACCACTGATACTGCTGGCCCCCAAACCTCCATTTTTTGTGCTGTTGTAACTTTTGCCAAGTTAACTCCTGCCTGTCTTCTTTGCTCCTTCCATGTTTAGGGAGTTGTATGATGGACCAGATACTGTGCTTATCATTGGACAACGGGAAGACAATGGATGGAATAAAATGAGCAGATTTATAAAAAAAAAAAAAAAAAAGATAAATTTGCTGGAATCAAAACTGGAGACTACTGGAAGTTAGTTAGGAGACTACTGGGAAGATAGTAGTCCCAGTTCTAGTAACGTCGGTACAAGACAGACCGGAGCCGGATGATGGGATCCTGCATATTGAGGAGCAGTTATCTGAAAACTATTTAGGAGGTAGGAGTTGGCAATGAATCCCGAGGTGGGGACCCAGCAGGAATATTCCTGGGGAGAAACTATGCATGCCAAGTGTCTGCCTTGTCATATACTGACAGAGGAAAAACGGGAGAGAATGATTAGGGATGGGAGGTGAAGGCGGGAAGATGTCTAGTTGAGTGTTGCATCTGTTGATTTTAAGGTGCCTGAGGTCCACCAAGTGTTTAATATAAACGTCTGTACTCGGGTCTGGGCTGCAGATGCAGGCTTGGAACACATCAACTGCACATGGTAATAATCCACGCCACGGGTAGTTGAGGCGCTGCTGAGTACTGGAGGGCCCAGGGTAAACAGCACGATGGCCTCCCTCTGCCTTCTGCCTTGTAGTCTCCGTTCTCTACTTTGGCCAGCGCCTTTTCTCACCATTCGGACTAGCTATGCTAAAGTCAACTTCAACATGACAATTGCAGCCTTCCCCATTCCCTTCACTTCTAGAGTATCTGTTTATTTTCATTTATGCAAGAAATTCAAGGACATATGGTATTAGTTTAATGTCCATTTTGTTCTGCCAGTCGTTAGCCGTTCATACGTCTATTACCTTGTTAGACTGTAAGCCTCTTGAGCTTGGTACGATCTGTTTTCCCTAATGATAATAATTACCATTTCCTGAGAGCCTCGAACATGTCAGGCGCTGTGCTAAGTAGTTGATATTTAATTTTTATTTAATATGGGACATTTCCATTCTCCACATCAAAATCCTCAGCCCACCTCTGACTCCAGCGGGCTGGTGCCGCGTTGAGTTTCCTGCGCAATTTAACAGACTCCCTGCAGGGGTCAATTAGAAGGTGCTTTGCCACTCACTGGCCTAGTTAGAAGCTGGCCCAGAAATGCGATTAGGTGGACGCAACACGAACATGCCTAAAATGTCGAGCACACTTTACATTTTTAGACAATGCAGAAAGGACTGTTTCGTATTAGAAAAACTCAGGCTGTGGGATAGATGAATGCAAATTATGTGTGTTTGTCTTTACTTATGTTCTAAAAATACGGACTTATGAATCAATAAAAGGGTGACAAATGCCCCAAGTTTCCTGTTTACAAAATATTCGTGGACACCAATGTATTCTACGTTCCGTTGCTTTTTACTCTTTCAAACACAAGGCTGTGTTGCTTCTTTCTATGACATCTTGTCCGAGGGACCCGTGTAGGTCACTGCTGCCACCGAATTTTATGCCCACACTCCTGCATTTTCCTCTTGTCCTGCAGTCGTTGGTCCGTCTCTGAGAGAGGCGTCAGGATGCCAGTGCCCAAATCAGAACGATGTTCTAGAAATAGAAAGCCTCAGAAATCAATAGAAAATGTAAGCTCTGGGAGAAAAACAATGCTTGCTGCCCTAGGATTCCGTTTTACAGACTCTTAACGACCGTCCTTGATCCTGCTTCTCACCCACGCAGATGGCTCTGGGCTCGGATCTCTTAACTAGTCTTCTTCATAAGCCACGTCAACCCCACTGTATTCTCTCTCTCCAAAGCATCACTGCTGTGTTCGAGCAGCCGGGGGTTAATTTACCTTCGCGTTCTCCGTGATCACTTTAGATGCCACAGATGTTCAAGCTGATGATGCATTTGACCTTTGACCCTAGTTCTCTGACCGCCGTGACCCTGCTGATAGCCTCTTTTCCCGTCAACAATACGTACGCCCTTCTTTGTTCCGCAGCTGCTAGGTGCTGCTAGACGCAGTATTTTTGCTGCTGCCTGCTCCATGTCCCACCATGGCACAAAGCAAGATCTTGAATTCCTATATGTCCTTAATAGTATCCCCCTTTGAAAATGCTAAAACCGGGGTACCTGCGTGGCTCAGTTGGTTAAGCAGCTGCCTTTGGCTCGGGTCATGATCCCAGGGTCCTGGGATCGAGTCCCGCATTGGGCTCCTTGCTCAGTAGGGAGCCTGTTTCTCTCTCTGCCTCTGCCCCTCCCCCTGCTTGTGCGCTCTCTCTCTCTCTCACTCTCTTTCTCTCAAATAAACAAAATCTTTAAAAAAAAAAAAGAAAAGAAAATGCTAAAAACTGGAGAACATTTACTCTGTGCTGGGTACTGTTCCAAGACCTTTACATTTATTTATACTCCTTAATCCTTGTTAAAACAAAACAAAGCAAAACAAACTGCAAGAGAGATGCTGTCATTGTTCCACTGCACAGAGAAGGAAATAGAGAGAGGATGTTAAATGACTCGCTCAAGATCAAATGGAGTCGGTATTTGCTTGTGCACCCAGGTATCTGGCTCAAGTTGGTCCTTAACCACCGTAACCATCATAGCTCCTGAGGGGCGGTCTAAGGACTAACTGAACTCATATATAAAGTACTAAAAAGAGTTCCCAGCGCCACATGGTTAAGAGCCATATTAAGTGTTCACTTCTATTATTATTATTAGCTAGTGACATTAGGACTCCTTGAACTTGCACTTTTTGCATATTGAGAAACTCCAGCCTCTCAATCCCTCCATCCTAATCGGGAATGATCTCATTCCTGGCTAATATAGACTCTACCCAGTTGAACTTCACAAATTGTGATTCCTGTGGCGTCTCTCCTGTCCTGTTGAGGCCCTCAGAGCCTGCTGACCGTCTACTGTCACCTCGCCAGGCCAGGACTCCAGCTCATTGCTGTTCTAGTAAGCGGGGAAGACCAGGGAACAGACCCAGGACAGAGACACGGTCTGTTTATGGTTACCAGAAATACTTTCATTCTAATTTTATGGGAACTTGAAAAAAAAAAACCCGTTCCTTTAATCATTTTACTTCTTCTAAGTACCATCGTATTTATTATTTTCTTCCCATTGCCAACACTCCTCTCCCTTCTTTCATGTCCCTTCCTCCCTAAGTACACACACACACACACACACACACACACTTCCCAGTTCCTCCATTTTCGTCAATGGCTCCATCGCTGTTTCAGTTTCTTGGGCCACGAGACATGATTTCCCCCTTCCTTCATGCATATAAGCATCTGTTTAATATTAAATGGAAAAACATTTCTCCCTCCATCTCTTCCTCTCTGTAGCCAGTATGGTCACCATGTACGTGGCTGTTCTAACAGCTTCCGAGCTGAACTCTGTGCTTCTAATTATTACCCACTGCACCTTGTATTTGACTTTCAGTCTTTCCTTCCTCAACAAGGTCTTTATTACCCACTGCAGTGGCTCCTCGTTTCTTCACTCTACCAAATCTCAAGCTCGCTGATTAGTTTTATAGCTCTCCCTCCAAGGGGCTTCTACCTCTACTTGTTCACCCTCTTACTCTCTGTCCCGAGTCAGTGAGCCTTTGGACTCTGCACGGGCCAGGAAGCCATCGCTGGTCTGTGAGAATGCCCACCCACCTCAGACTGTTTCTGGGATATCTTCATCCTCTCTCCTCTCCAAATCCTACCCACTTCTTAGGATCCACTTTGTCTCACTTGGTCCATTAAAGTGGAGATGGACTGCACGAGTCTTGACCCATCTCCTCTGCCCAACACTTATGGTCCACATTACTAAACAACTCAGGACTTACTGGGTATTTTCTTATATTGATCACCAACTGTTTCATGAGACTACGAAAATTACTTAATAACAGGAAACACATTTTATACTCTATAGCTCTCTTTCTGCCTAACAAAGTGCCAGGCCCTAGTAATTGCCCATTAGCCGGCTGCCTGAAATGTAGGACACTTTCATTCTCTTCTTTTATAAAATACCAAACTCAAATCTAACCAAATAAATGCATCCACGACAGTCTTCTTATATTGACTGCAGGCCTAATGCAAGAGGTTTCTCAACGTGAGCCGAGTGTCACACCGTGCTTTCTCTAGTGGATGTCTGTGACATTTTGTCCCCATTACTGCCTGTTTTTAAAATAATACTTTAATACCTATCTGAAACCACTCTTTGTTTTACCCGCCCAAATGGGAGAAGAAGGCACAACAGTGAACTCTCCCTCCAAATATTTCACTGGCAGTACTCCTCATAATGACAGTTTTCCTAATCAAGGAAGCCATCAAAGGACCAAATAATGGGTCAAAACATGGTTTCCTATACATCTTACTTCAAATTAATTTTCTGAAAAGATGTTCAAGAAGAACGAATGACAGAAGTTCAGTTTCTAACTTTGCTACCACATGAGGGCTCTTCATCTTTTTGATATATTAGTTTCATTTCTGTGCCTTCTCTGATTGTGATGGTTTTCTTCACGTAGTGTTTGAGTACAGACGAGGTCGGACACCGTATGCCTTTTTACAAGTTAGCTCTTTATACGGGAATGTTTATGGTACTCTTATTCCCCCAAGAGTTCCCTGGTTAAGAAAATCCTCCTGAAGTATCACTAAGGAAAGAAAAAAAAAAAAAGAAACATCCCTGGTAAATTCTTGGTTTCCTCTACTCAAACCACAGAGATGTAGGAAGAAATAAAAATCTTAACTTCTTTCTTAAAGTTACTCTTACTCGGTGGAAGTCTGCTTTGTGGTGTGTGTGAAGGCAAGATTCTGCAGTCTATGAATTTTTCCCAGGACTTTTTTTTTTTTTTGAAGAGAAGATGACGTTTCTCCAGATGTTTTTCCGGGTAATTATTTTTAAAGAAACGAAGGAAAAATAGCTGAGTATTTTTCTTCACTCTAAAGCAGGGCAACATGGCATCCTGGATCCAGCCATACGCTGACAATGTTAGGTTCAGCTCTGAGGTACGGACGGGACACAGCACGGCCGGCTCGGGACTTCCGGCTGCCCTCGACCCACGCTAAACATCTTTTCATGTCGTTGTTCCCTTCCGTAATTACTGCCGTGTCAGTGTGAGGCTCAGGAGCACGATCGCGTGGCGGAGCACAGAGGACAAAGGACATGGCATCCAGTCTGTTCTCCACAACGTTTCCTCTTTAAGTTCAGATCTTAAAGAGGAAAGAGCCAGTCTCTGACACTCGGGCAAGAGCTTGCTACCTTTTCCCATCAGAGGTCAGCAGAGGACACGGTGGCCGCATCACTACAATTCTTGTTACATGAAGTTTTCCATTTATTTAGATAAAGGGAAGGTGGTTCGAGAGCTCTGAAATTCCCTCCAGATACCAGACATCTGGAATTTCCTTAAGAGGTCTACCCATTAGTTGCATCACTTGCATACGTAAAAAAAATCCTCAGTAGTAAGAGATTTTGCCATTAAGATGTAGGCTTTTCAACTACGTTGCTACAGGTAAATAAACACATCCCCGAGGCTCAAAATCTGACGAAAAGTGATGTCACCTTTATCATCTCATTTGTCGTTGCAAATGTCACTTAAGGATGGCCTGGGAGGGAGCCTGAAACACCTGTCTCGAGTTAGTATCTGCTCTGAAAATCAGCCAAAAAGCAGGCTTCTGATGTTGAGAGGACTATCACTAGCATCTGCTGCGAAGACTTAACACTGAAATATGCACCGCGCATTCCATCTGGTATTGACCCGTGTTCTCTCTTGAGACTGACATCAACCCTATGAGGGAGGTAAGCTATTGTCTCCATTTTGCAGATCAGGAAATTGAAACACAGAGAAATAAGCTGCTTATTTCTCTGTGGCAAAGGTAGGGTTTGCATCCTGTCTGACTGCAGGTCCCAACTTGCCAACACTGCGCTATACTGTCTTCACTAAGACCAAAAGCCTCCTTCCACTGAGTACTCATTAAGGACTCGGGATCGCGCTAAGCACTTTTCAAATATGATCTTCTCTGCTTCAGGGTAAAACTCTATCTTTTTTGAACTAGTTTTCTAATGAAGCTCTTAAGCTGGGTAGACATAAACTAAAGCAAAACTCTTAGTAATTATCTTGTGAAATAAGATTCTCAACACAAAGATTTTTTTGAACTTCAGGCCAGAAATGTTACCAACGCAATGTTGGATTTGGATTATTTTTTTTTCCATTTCCCTTAAGTAAAACCAGAGTACATTATGGGGCCTTGATCAACTGAAATCTGGTACCATCAAATTTTGCTGCTTTTACTTTAAAAAAGACAGCCCTAGGGGCGCCTGGGTGGCTCAGTCAGTTCAGCGTCTGCCTTCAGCTCAGGTCATGATCTCAGGGTCCTGGGATCGAGCCCCAAGTTGGGAATCCCTGCTTAGCGGGGAGTCTGCTTCTCCCTCTCCCTCTGCCCCTCCCCGCTGTTCCGTGCTCTCTCTCTTGCACGCTCCCGCTCGCTCGCTCTCTCTCCCAAATAAATAAATAAAATCTTAAAAAAAATAAGTTAAAAAAACAAACAAACAAACAAAAACAAACCAGCCCTAGAATTTAAAAGAAACATTTTCTTCTTTAGCTGGGGAAAAGGCGCCTTACCGCTGTATATAAGAGTTATTCACACCACGGTGGTCCAAGTCGTGGCTGAGAGTAGCAATCAGCAGGGCGAGTATCTCCAGGTCGGTCAGCTTGCTCTGCATGACCAAAGACATCAGTGGAAAGAAGGAGAAAGACAATTTGGTAAAGTTCGTTATTCTACCTCTTTTCACCAACCATGTGTTTGTTTTTCCGAGTGCTTTTCACATGTGCTTCCTTATGGTCAGAAAGGACCCATGGGAGAATCCTATTCTGCAGGGCATCAGTGGTACTTTGTCTTCAGAAGGGGATTATTACAAATGTCATTTATCAACAGAAAAAGTTGAAGTGCTTCAAACAATCCATAATCTCCACCTACAGTAAATACCATTAACTCTACATTATCTACATATATGGGGAATCATCAAAATAAACTTGAACCGGCTGTTGTCTCTCTGACTTCTAGTTGCCTGCAGATTCTGCTCCCCTCACTCTCTGCTGGTAGTTGCTAGATCCTTCAGGAACAGAGACAATGTGAATATTAAGCAAAACAATACATAAAAAAGAGGATTAGAAATGAAAATCTGGCTTTAAAAAGTTGCACAATATGTTCCAAAGCCAAACAGAGGTTATTTTTGTAATATCTGCCATTTGTATTATTTATCCTGCTGGTCTCCTTCATCAGTAAGAAAACAAGTTGAAATCATTATCAGCTCCACTCTTTTGGAAACTCAACATTCTACATAGTATGTTTATAACATCAGATAAAAATCATCATTTTGTTATTCTTCATAAAAAAGCAAGGACGGTCTTCAGCAATATAATCCTGATGACCTTTCCACAGCCCAAAATAAGTTGATCCTATTTTTTATAAATGTTTGCTATGGCAGGGAAATACTACTATGGTATTT
The DNA here is from genome assembly GCF_011800145.1 of Mirounga leonina. Classification (NCBI taxonomy): domain Eukaryota; kingdom Metazoa; phylum Chordata; class Mammalia; order Carnivora; family Phocidae; genus Mirounga; species Mirounga leonina. The sequence goes on from NW_023270702.1 coordinate 17,218,098, forward strand.
CATATGGCCTCTTGGACAACAATCCCTTCTTTTAGCTCTAGCCAGTTAAAATGTGCTCTCTATGGAAATAGAGACAGAGAATAACATCTTTAGAATTTACTTTTTTTTTTTTTTTTTTAAAGAGCATGGAGGCTCTGAATTAAAAACAGTTATATGATGGATGCCTAGAATCACTTACCTAGAATAACTAGTAGATTCCCACTGAAGTTAGAATCTAAGGACAGAGTTATGGATAAAATTTGGCCTGGAAAGGAATGAATTACTTGAACGTTTTCTGCATTGATCTTCCTTGTACACAGTCTCTGGTCAATGTATATGATATTAAAACCTTTTCCATGAAATATTACTTATAAAATTTAACTGAGCGCTCCAGAGAAAATGGGAAACCCCGGACTTATCTATGAAGCCACTTCAGTGGTTTTCGAGGAATTCTACTATGGAGCAAGTTGAATGGGAACAGGAGGAATTTGATACTTTTTCTTATACTGTAGAAATTTCCTCCAGAGAAAGTATTTGCCCAAAGACTATTAAATTTAACATGAAGTTATTTTAAGGATTTTTAAAAATATGCCATATATTTTACATGTGAAGGAAAATTAATAACTAAGTATTTTGCCATGCTAGTCTTCAATTAACAAGATGTCATTTATTTTGTAAGTAGCAACAAACATTAATCTAATCATCATTAGTGTACATTCAACAAAAAAACCTGAAAGAATATGCTGTAAATTTTACTAGCAAAGCAAGAAGAGGTCTTAAATATAAAAACAGCTCTAGAAAGTACCTGAATCTTGCCTGCTTTTAGAGCAGCAAACATGCACTGAGCTGTATTAAAGGCGTGTCTCCAATTATGATAGGCAACATTCTTCCGATAATTCTTCTTAACACTTAAAATCCACCTGCAAAGAACCTTTAGGAAAAAAAGAGTAAGTAGTGACACTACTTGCTAACATTTACACATATCTACTATGTTCCAGGAACTGTACAAAGCCTTTACCTCTAACCCTCAGGACTCTAGGGCAGGCACTACTACTCTGATAATTTTACAGATGAGGAAATGGACATTCAAAGTGGCAACTCTCCCAAGGTCACGTTGCTTGTAAAGGAAGGGGCTAAAATTCAAACTTGAGCAGCTGGACTTCAGAGCCCACCATGTTCACCACCATGCTAACTAAATGAGACGTAAAAGGCAAGAGAGCCTTAAGGAAGGTATTTTTGGCATGGGGTAGGGAGGGCACTGACTAGCTTTTTAAAAGATATTGTGTCCATGTGCCATCAATTAGGAGAATCCAAATAGTCAACTATGTATGGATTCACTCTTAGAAAGTCATGGAAATAGCCACTCTCAAGTTCTTCTCATGCTCCCAGTTTTTAGTTCTGCAAAGGTACAGGGTGCAAGGTTGAGCAGGTGGGTTGGGCGAGGAGATACAGAGCAAGTGGCCAAGCACAGAATGGAGCTCCCAAGTCCTGAGGCAATCAGCAGGTCTTTTGTTCCTTTTAAACGACGCTTAAATATTCAGGCAGGGTTACTGCTTGGTTACCAAGAAATAATTTTTAAAAATATATATGCAAAATAAAGCCCTGGGGTCCCTATGAAAAAGATTTATTTTAAAAGATGGGAAAAAAAAGAAGACAGACTTCAGAAAATCTCAAAAGCTGGGTTTAATTCAACTTCTAAGTAGTGTATTCAATAAAGTCCCCAGAGACTCATGGGCCCTCAGCATAGTTATTTTTTGTTTGTGTTAGCATCAGAGTCTGCCTCTCTTCAATTCTGAATGATTTACTATACTTTGGGGGATCTGTAAAAATAAATATGAGCTTCTTCCTACGTACATCACTGGAGATACTTCAAACACAAAGAGCATCGCCCTGGGGTATGGAAAAAGTACCAGGGAAAAGAATGTTGCTCTAACAATATTCAACACAGAATGACTGGCTGCAGAAGTAGGCCAAAAACAAGGTTTCCTCTTTGTTGGTAGAAATTGCTTATACAGGATTTGGTAGAAAATCAGTGCTTTCATAACCCTCCTTTTCTTTTCACGTCTTTTTGTTCCTGTTCTATAATGCAGTTCACAGGGAATTCTGATAACAAGCAACCTGAATGTCCCTTAGCTCTTGCATCTCCAAGTCACCATATTTAGCAGAGGATTTCTGTGTGTCTAAGACTGACATTCGTTAATCCCAAGTACAGTGCAGTTCCTTTCACCATGACCATTTCTGAACAAAATCAGCTGGAAAGCTGATAGTTTTGTCTTATTGGCAGAATTTAAGTAAGAGCTCTAAACTTGCTTGGATATGCTTAGAAACTATGAAGTGTTATAGAAAATTACTGGTGATGAATTAAAGAATCAAGGAAAATAAGCAGGAAAACCCAGAAATTTAACCTATGGATATATCTCTTTACTAATCATAAATCTGTAGATATAATTAAATATGCACATATATCATATAATGTTAAATAGTGACCAAAATGAATTAATAATAAAATATTAATTCCTGACGGACTATTCTATTATGCTTCTAATAAGATGGGCCTAAGAAAACTGGGTAATCCAATGGATACAGTAGTTAGGAACTAGATTTAAGTACAGTTTTGGATTCTATTATCAGGATAATCTTTTAAAAACATTTTTTTTTTTTTTTTAGTATAGTTAACACATAATGTTACATTAGTTTCAGGTGCACAACATAGTGATTCAACTTCTCTATATGTCATGCCTTGCTCACCACAATTTTAACTACTATTGATCACCATACAAGCTTATTACAGTATCATTGATTATATTCCCTATGCTGTGCCTTTTATTCCTGTGACTCATTCATTCCATAAGTGGAAGCCTGTATCTCCCATTCTTCTTCGCCCATCTTGCCCATTCTCCCAACCCCCTCCTCTCTGGTAACCATCAGTTTGTTCCGTGTATTTATAGGTCTATCAGGATGTTAACAGCACTTAGGAAAATTACAGTCAGATCAGCTCAGTGCTTGGTGGATGTGCCTGGCATGTTCAAATCTGCAATACAGCCTTTTGTATGGGACTACTGAATAATTAGGTACAATGTGGATGACTCTAGGGAGCTCAATACACTGATCAGTCTCCAACAATGACAAAGGCTTCCTATGTCCTGAGTGGCAGACTCGAGATGCTCTGGGAGAAAGAGAAGAACCAGAAAACAGCTCAGTTTCTGCCCTCAAGAATCTCAATCAGGAGTGAAAATAATAAAAGTGCACATATAAAAGAAAGAAAGAAAATCGAGACCACAAATTGTCAACAGTATTCCAAGTGGTATGAAGTCAAAACTGGGGTTGAGTCAGGCTCTGAGCACGAGAAAAGTGCGCTGTGGCAAGAAGTGGAGCAGCCTTGCAAGCGGGGTCCATTCAGGAGATGCATGACATGTGAAAGACAGAAGGTGAAGATACGCACAGCACATGCAGATTTGTTCAAGTAAAGTCAAGAGTCTGTTTCATAGGTCAGCAAGAGCAATGGTTGCCATGTTTGTAGGAGAGTAACACAAGATTTGGAAGCCAAGAAAAGACATGAAGATTTGACAGATCTTTCAGTAGGAAAGATTCTTTGTCGGGGCAGCTTCATGATGCCAACATCCTCTCCAGCAATAGCATTTAAAAAATTTTATCACCCTAAAATTATACTGACAACAACATCTCAAATAAACACGACAGGAGAGTCACTAGGGCAGGAAGGCCAATCAGAATGACCGTGGTATTCAAGTTGATGTTGGCCGGAATCAGAATAGTAGTTATTCAAACAGTAAAGGAGAGTAAATGAACAAGACATTAAAGAAAAATACCTGCCTAATGAACAAAAATTCAAGGAAAGGGAAGAATAAAGATTGCTAAAGAAATTTTGAGTGACTGGGGCACCTGGGTGGCCCAGTCGGTTAAGCGTCTGCCTTCGGCTCAGGTCATAAGCCCCAAGTCTGGCTCCTGCTCAGCGGGGAATCTGCTTCTCCCTCTCCTCTGCCCTTCCCCCAGCTCATACGTGCACGTGCGCTCTCTCAAATAAGTAAGTAAAATATTTTTAAAAAAATTCTGAATGACTACCATCATATCCAACACTCACATGCTATCTGAAAACTTACAGGTTTTTAAGAAATAAGAAATAAATCAACTTTTAAAAACTTCATAAATAGGTATAAGGATCAGATTCCTTTGTCCTGGCCGGGCTCTTTCAACGGAATCATTACTAGTTTAACGTATGGGAAATCTCAGAATGGAAAGGGATTTGAGATGCTGTCTTGCTTATTTTTAAGGTCATGCAACCAGCAAGAAGCTGAACTGAGTTTCACATTGAGAACTGGCTCTAAATGAGGTCTTTAGTCCATTAATTGAAAAGGCTTTTAAAAATGAGCCCTATAACCTACAGTAGAGAAATTTGATGGGGTGATACTATAAGGAGCAAAACGTCATAGGAGATAGGAGTATACCTTTGTACACATGCATACGTACAGTCACATCGATGCGTGTGTCATTCTTACAAGACTCCCACTGGGGAAGTCATAACAGACTGTGAAATGGAGAATTTGAGAGATGAATCCCTTAAGGAAATAAGAGCTCATGACTAGTAGAGCTATAACTTAAAACCCATGATCTTTCTACTCTTCTCACGCTATCTGAATTTCAAAGAGGGCCAATAATAACCAGAGAAGCGTGCTTGAGAGCTTCTTGAAATAATCAAGTAACATGATGTCCTTTAATCAACATGGCTCTAAGAAGAGTGAAGTATTATTAGAGTCCATAGACAGTTGTTGTTTGTTTTCACCCAAGAGTCATATAAACTTTGGCTATATTTAAGAAAGAATACCCCAAGAATACCAACAACGGCACTGTATTAACCTAGCTATATTAGCCCTTCCTTTTCGTTCCTAACTGTGAGGCTTTTGAGAGCAGGGACAACTCTTTGCTGAAATGAAGGCTTAGCATGGTGCCTGGTACACTGTATATATTAATAAAGTTTAATTTTATGAATTCGTGAATTGCTAAATAGTAGAGGCCTCTAAGGTATTTAAATTTCCAGACAGGAAATCTGTATAAGAAGACTAGAAATTTGATTGACCAGAAAAAAATTAACTCTAAAGGCAAATTACTACATTTTTTCCCCCAAACAATCCTTTCTCTTCTCCTTTATTCTTTGATGCTATACGTAGCTATTCCCTGGTATCTCCAGACGGGTATTAGAAGATACTGATCGAAGCCCTGCTGTTTTCTGAGAGGTTAATAATGTAATCAACAGGGGTTAAAATCAGTTTTCATCTTCCCCCCCCATATGGGTAACCCCTGTTCAAACCACAAGCTTGGCCTCACATCAAGTGCCTGTACTCCCTCATTTCCAAAGGAGTTCACTTTGTTTTGGCCCTTCTCAGTACTGTGTTATCATAACCTCTGTGATCGGATCAAGTTACTTCTGTGTTTACAATTCCTCAGTGACTCACCATTGTTTTCAGGATAAAATCCAAATTCTTCTGAATAGCCTACAGGGTTATATCCGATTTGCTTCTTACCTTCGTCTCCAAGTTGCTTCCCTTACCACCCTCCGTCCCTCCGCCAGGGCTCTGCAGCCCCAGCCCCACTCTCTCATCCTGCCTTTGCACACACCCTGCTCCCACTGTTGAAAGTACTCTCCCCTGTTCTTCAACTTGGTGCTTGGCAACTAGTAAGAACCCAACAAATGTCTTTTTAGGGTTGATCATTTTTCTTTAAAAATCTCAGGTAGGCATTAGGTGACAGTAATATTGATTAATTCTCTCTTATACACACACACACACACACACATACACACCCTCTCTCTTTCTCTCCTCCAAAGGACAGGACTGTATTCCTACCTCATGTTTCATCTGGAAGTTCTGCACAAGGTTGAGGTCAGTGAACATCCGAATTGTGCACAGTGCTGTTTCTAGGTCAGACAGCTCAAAGTCACTGAAGCTGAAGTCAGTAATTTTAAGTGTCTGAGCAGATGGTACCACAGCGGCCTTAGGTAAAGAGAGAAGAACAAAATGAGGTAGAGCTGTTAATTTTATATAGCAGCAGTGATTCACAAAGTTTTCTCACTTTACTACAGGGAAATAGCACATCATGTTTCTTTTTTCTTTTTAATGTACGCCCTAGAAATCTTTTGATAAAGGAGCTACTTCTGGTTTTGTTTTTGTTTTGTTTTTTTAAAGATTTTATTTATTTATTTGAGACAGAGAGAATGAGAGAGAGAGAGCACATGAGAGGGGGGAGGGTCAGAGGCAGAAGCAGGCTCCCCGCCGAGCAGGGAGCCCGATGCGGGACTCGATCCAGGGACTCCAGGATCATGACCTGAGCTGAAGGCAGTCGCTTAACCAACTGAGCCACCCAGGCGCTCTGTTTTTGTTTTTTTTTTAAATGAGTCACTTGGGGGGTAACTAATATGGTTCCAGGTAGGTTAGGTGGAGGAGAGAGGCTGGCTGCCCGGAGATTGTACCTAGAACAGTAAGCAGAACTAAGGACTCCAGGGATCTGGCCCCTGATAGCTACCCAGTCTTAGTCATTCAACAAATATTTATTGAGTAATTATTCTGGACCTATCCCAATACTATGGGCTGGGGATCAAGTGGTGAGCAGGATAGTGATAATGTTCTAAGTATTTTCTGCTTAATTGGCAAGACAATCTTACTAAGCGGATACTCTAGCTCTATTTTTCAGGTACAGAAGTGTAAGCACAAAGAGGCTAGCTGCCTTGCCCGGAGTAGCCCAGCTGGTTAATCCAGGCAGACAATCCTATTTTCAGATCTGACACAATCTCTACTGTGGAGATGAACAGAATGCACTTCACCCAAGCCTGATAGTAAGACTCACCTAGGGTGCCCATTAAAAAAAACTCAGTGATTCTGATTCAGTAAATCTGAGATGGGTCTTGAGAAGCCAGTTTTGTTTTCTGGAGGGGAATCTGTCTTTTAATTAATATCCTTGGTTTTGATAATCATTTAATTGCAGTAAATAATTGCAATTTCTTCAAACATACCTTGCTCCCTTTCGTCACTGTTCATTTGTACCTCCTACAAAGCACCTACTCTCTTTAATAGATGGACTCCTTTAAGGCACAGCTCACATTCAAGGAAAGGTTAAATGCCCTTCAGCGTGGACCCCACCTTGGGAATATCTGTTTAATTACAAGAAGTTCACTGTAATGTAATTTCCTGTTTATCTGTCTCCTAAGTCCCCTGGGATCTATAGGCAGGACTGTACCTTACACATCCCTATATCCATCGGTGGCTACTGATGGATACAGCTTTGGTAACTGTTAACATGAACATTTATTAAATGAGTGAGAGGAGAAAAACCTATTCCCTTCACCTAATATAAGTCATAAGTTCCAGTTTTAAGGTCCCAAAACCACCAAGGAGGGGGAAGCCCATGAACCTGAGTTGGAAAACTTGCAGACCTGGCAAGTGCATTCCAATCTGTTATACTGTTTAAAAACTGGGAGATTTTAACAACAACAACAACAACAACAACAACAAAAAAGGATTTCTGGCTTCTGAGAAATCAGGCCTCTCCGAGCCCCAATTCTCATGAAGTAACACCGGCCAAAGCCACGGTGCCTGGCTCCCTCGGACTGCGCAGAGCTATCAGGCTTCTCTCTTAGATTTCCTGCCGGGGCGGGGGTGGGTGGGCATCAGAACTTGCAGGAACCCCCACCCCCCCACCCCCTTGACCATTTTCCTCGCCAGCCCTTCAACTGCTTTAGCCAGATTGGGCTGCGATTCACCTGATGAAAAGAGGTTTTAACTTGGTGCCAGGCAGAGGGAAGACAAATTAGGAAATCTGAGCCCGGCTCCTTCCCTTTAATGTCTTTTCCTTGACTCCCTCCAAACCCCTTGGTTTTCCTAGGAGCATCTAGGATATCACTACTCTGCTTTACCTCCATCATTTCCGAAGCAAAAAGGCCAAAGGAATAAAATCTGACGGAGCAATCCACTGGTTCCTCCTACCGATCTTGGGGCGCTTGCCCATTCTCCTGCTCTCTTGACCTTCCCATTGTACTTACATATATCGGACACGTTTAAACTTTAAATTAACGTCACCCTCTTCATAGTCCAGACTCAGACTCTTTTCCCAAGCCCAACTGGCACGAGGAAATAGGCATTCTGTTAAGACAGTTCCACAGGCTACTGCGTGGGCTGGAACAGAGGAAGAGAGGAGGACTGGACTTTTAGATAAGGGGCTCCATTGCTTACAGCGGCCTCGGGCAGCAGGGAGGGCAGCAGTCGACTGCGGTGCAAGCCCCCACCCCGTAACGCGAAGCAGACTGCAGCTGCTTCCCTGCCGCGGGCTGCACTCGACCGGACCACAGAGGCTTTTTCCCCTTAGGGCATCGTTATTCTCGCAGAAGAAGTGTTCCTTCTTTCCTTCCACAAAGGATATTCTAGGCACTGCGGGATGGGATAACGAGGGCCGATACAGCTTGCGCCTCTCTCCTTGACCCTCAGATCGCCAACCTCTCTGCGGAGGGCGGACCGTCTTCTTGCGCGTGTTCAGTCAGCCCGCACCGCGACGCGGCCTTTCGGAGCTGACCCCGCGGGGACGCGCAAACGTTTTCCTTCCGAACCTCGTGCTCAGTGATACAGAGGTTCAGAATTCTCACTTTACAAAATCCTTAAAAATATGTTATTTCTGGGGCACCTGGGTGGCTCAGTCGTTAAGCATCTGCCTTTGGCCCAGGTCATGATCCCGGGGTCCTGGGATCGAGCCCCGCATCGGGCTCCCTGCTCAGCGGGAGGCCTGCTTCTCCCTCTCCTGCTCCCCCTGCTTGTGTTCCCTCTCTCGCTGTGTCTCTCTCTCTCTGTCAAATAAATAAATAAAATCTTTAAAAAAAAAAAAACACAGGGGAGCCTGGGTGGCTCAGTCATTAAGCGTCTGTCTTCGGCTCAGGTCATGATCCCAGAGTCCTGGGATCGAGCCCCGCATCGGGCTCCCTGCTCAGCGGGAGGCCTGCTTCTCCCTCTCCCACTCCCCCTGCTTGTGTTCCTGCTCTCGCTCTCTCTCTCTCCGACAAATAAATAAAATCTTAAAATAAAGGATTTTGTAAAGCGATAAGGTGCTATAAAGTGTATGCGTCCTATGGTTGAATAATCCAATTCAACTCTGCTATCATCGAATCCCACACAATAGTGCTTATTCCTCTACAAGAGAGCATAATGCCTCTGAGTCCTCAAGCAACAGCGTTTAGATATTTTGTCACTTAATTCAAATATAGCTAAGCTCTTCTAGAGTTGGGAGTTTAATTTGTGTCACATTAACCAAATATGGAATGCCAAAAGTACACGAAGCTCAGTGGGTTAAAGATTCAATCTGGCAAACAGGTCAGTAGTATAATCTCATTTTTCTTCTGAGTTCTGTAATTGGATCTGCCACTCAAACTAATGAAGAAACTAGTTTAGCTTCCATGACACTTTAGAGGAAATTCTTCATCTAAAGCACCTTTTTATGACCCTTTATTTCTAATGCTTTGGCCCGTTTTCACCGTTTTTGCCAAGTTTTTTAAAAAACACAACCAACCCTGGAAGTGAAATTCACTAAGGGTGAAACTAAACATATCCTTGGGAGTAGGACTGGATTGGGTTAAAGGAAGCAGTATTCAGAGTTTTTAAAATATTTTAATTTCTTAGTGTTCTTAACTTGGAAACAGTTTTTCTGAATACCATCTGACTGATAAGGAGCTAAATATTAAATTGATCACAATTAGCTAGATTAACTACCACATTCACGTTTCAGCATTAGATAATGATCCTAAAAAGAACAACTTTAAAGCAAAGTGAAGCACATGGTAAAAAGGTATGTTTGCAGGGCGCCTGGGTGGCTCAGTCGTGTAAGTGGACGACTCTTGGTTTTGGCTCAGGTCATGATCTCAGGGTCATGAGATCAAGCCCCATGTTGGGCTCCAACCTCAGCGAGGAATCTGCTTGTCCTTGTCCTTCTCCTTCCCCCTCAGCCTCTCCCTGCTGCTCTCTCTCTCAAATAAATAAATAAAATCTTTTAAAAAAAGGTATGTTTGCTATTAAGGGTTCTAGTCCCATTATTCCACTGACTTTATTCACCCTCAACAAGATGTCCAACCTCTCTATTTTTTCCCCTGTAAAATGAGGGGGTTGGGTTAGAATGTCTCTGAGGTTTAATATTCTGAATATATAGTATATTTATCTCTCTGGCCACAGGACTCCAGTATCTCTTATTGCCTTCTCACTTTGGAACAAAATACCACCCTGTAGGTGGCATATGAATCTTACCAGTGACTTTCCTGTATAGGGCTCAATCTCTGTCTGGGACCCTCTCCTCAGTGAAGGGAAATGGATGGGTGCACCTTAGCTGTTACGGTTATGTTGTGTTTTTCATGCTTGATTCCACATTCATGTCACTGTCAGGCTTCCTCACACATGAGAGAACGGGTATTCCACAACTCTTGGCTAAATAGAGGACCACAGCCTCTGCGTGCGTGTAGCGGAGGATTAGACTGGGTATGTGGTAGCATCTCTACTTACTGCATTAATGCTCTAAATGAAAATTTGCGTTTCTTGAAATTGCCATTTGTATTTTTGTGGGGGAGGCTTTGGGAGGAGGTTGATACTTTTGTCATTTGTTTTTTAGGTTAATTAATACTCTTTCTCACTTCCAGGCCTCTTTAACCGTTTTTCCTCTGCCTAGAATGCATCCCCCCAAGTTTTCATATAGCTAGTTCTTCTCTCATCTTTCCCAGCTGCACCAGGGAAACATTCACCGGTGTATCTCTTTGGTAGATACTATAGCAAGGCTCCGTTAGCATCTATTTCAACCTTCTGCTGGTGAGCCTTCATTTTCTGAAGAGTCTAGAAAGCTCAAAAACATATTTCTCTGACTCCCTCGCAGCTAGGGTTCTGGATTGATTTTGGTTTCTTCAGTGAGGGACAAGCATACTTCGTTTTACTGCACTTTGCAGATGTTGTTTTTGTTTTTGTTTTTTTAACCAATGGAAGATTTATGGTAGGGCGCCTGGGTGGCTCAGTTGGTTAAGCGACTGCCTTCGGCTCAGGTCATGATCCTGGAGTCCTGGGATCGAGTCCCGCATCGGGCTCTCTGCTCGGCGGGGAGTCTGCTTCTCCCTCTGACCCTCCTCCCTCTTGTGCTCTCTGTCTCTCATTCTCTCTCTCTCAAATAAATAAATAAAATCTTAAAAAAAAAAAAAAAGAAGAAGATTTACGGTAACCCTGTATCAAGAAGTCTACCAGCACCATTTTTCCAACAGCATTTGCTCACTTTGTGTCTCTATGTCACCTATATTAAACTTTTTCATTATTATTATATTTGCTGTGGTGATCTGTGATAAGGGATCTTTGATGTTATGACTGTAAGTATTTTGGGGCACCACACACTGTGTCCATATAAGACGGTAAACTTAATTGGTAAATGTTGTGTGTGTTCTGCAGCTCCGCCAATCCGCTCTTCCACCATCTCTCCCGCTCCTCAGGCCTCCCTGTTCCCGGAGACACAACAGTACCGAAGTCAGGCCAATCAATAACCCTGCAATGGCCTCTAAGTGTTCAAATGAAGGAAGAGTTGTACATCTCTCACTTTAAATAAAAAAGTAGAGATGATTGAGCTTAGTGAGGAAGGCATGTCGAAAGCCAAGGTCGGCCAAAAGCCAGGCCTCGTGCTCTAGGTAGCCAACTTGTGAATGCAAAGGAGAAGTGCTAGAAGGAAATTAAAGTGCTATTCCAGTGGACACGCAAATGATAAGAAAGTCAAACAGCCTTCTTGCTGATATGGAGAAAGTTTCAGTGGTCTGGATAGAAGGTCAAATCAGCCACAACATTCCCTTAAGCTAAAACCTAATCCAGAGCAAAGCCCTAACTCTCTTCAATTCTCTGAGGGCTAAGAGAGGTGAGGAAGCTGCAGAAAAGTCTGAAGTTGGCAGAGGTTGATTCATGAGGTTTAAAGGAAAAAAGCCATCTCCACGACATAAAAGTCCAAGGTGAAACAGCAAGTGCTGATGTAGAAGCTGCAGCAAGTTCTCCAGAAGATCTAGCTAAGGAAATTCATGAAGGTGGCTACACCAAACTATAGATTTTCAATGTAGATGAAGCCCGTCCTATCGGAAGAAGATGCCATGTAGGACTTTCTCAGCTGGAGAAGGCATTTGCAAATATCTTCTTCCATTCACTAGGTTGCCTTTTTGTCTTGGTTTCCTTTGCTATGTAAAACCTTCCTTGTTTGACATAGTCTCATTTGTTTATTTTTGCTTTTGTTGCCCTTGCCTGAAGAGACAGATCCAAAAAAATATCACTAAGACTGATGTCAAAGAGTTTACTGCCTATGTTTTTTTCTAAGAATTTTACGGTTTCCGCTATTACATTTAAGTCTTTGATCCATTTTGAGTTTATTTTTGCACATGGTGTATGAAAGTGGTCCAGTTTCATTCTTTCCCATGTATCTGTCCAGTTTTCTCAACACCATTTATTGAAGAGACTGTCTTTTCGCCACGGTATATCCTTACCTCCTTTGTTGAAGATTAATTGACCATATAAGCACGAGTTTATTTCTAGGCTCTCTATTCAGCTGCATTGGTTTATGTGTCTGTTTTGTGCTAGTACCACAGTGTTTTGATTACTTAGCTTTGTAGTATAGTTTGAAAACAGGGAGTGTGATTCCTCCAGCTTTGTTCTTCCTTCTCAAGATTGCTTTGGTTATTCGGGGTCTTTTGTGGTCCCATGCAAATTGTAGTATTAGTTGTTCAAGTTCTGTGAAAAATGCCCTTGGTATTTTGATAGGGATTTCATTGAATCTACAAATTGCTTTGGGTACTATGGACATTTTAAAAAATATTAATCCTTCTAATCCATAAGCACAGGTAGATTTGTCCATTTACTGGTGTCTTCACTTTCTTTCATCATGTTTTACAGTTTTCAGAGAACAAGTCTTTTATGTCTTTGGTTACATTTATTCCTAGGTATTTATTCTTTTTGATGTAATTGTAAATGGGATTGTCTTCTTAATTTCTCCTTCTAGTAGTTTGTTATTAATGCACAGAAATGCCACAGATTTCTGTATATTAATTTTGTATCCTGTGACTTACTGAATTCACTTATTAGTTTTTTGATGGAGTTTTTAGACTTTTCTATATACAGTACCATGTCATCTGCAAATAGTGAGTTGTACTTTTTCCTTTCCAATTTGGATGCCTTTTATTTATTTATTTTTCTTGCTTGATTCTGTGGCTAGGACTTAGAATGTTCAATACAAATGGCATGAGTGGGCATCCTTGTCTTATCCCTAATTTTGGAGAAAAACTTTTCAGCTTTTCCATATTGAGTATAATGTTTCCTATGGGTTTGTTATATATGGCTTTTATTATGTTGAGGTATGTTCCTTCTCTACTCACTTTGTTGAGAGTTTTTTATCCTAAGTGCATGTTAAATTTTGTTAAATGCTTTTTTTCAGATCTATTGAGATGATCACATGATTTTTTCCATTCATTTTATTAATGTGGTGTATCACATTGATTGATTTGCAGATATTGAACCATTCTTACATCTCTGGAATAATCCCACTTGATCATGGTGATCCTTTTAATGTACTGGTGAATTTGGGTTGCTAATATTTGTTAAGCATTTCTGCATCTATGTTCATCAGCAATATTGGCCTATAATTTTTTTTTTTTGTGGTGTTCTTTGCCTGCTTTTGGCATCATGGTAATGCTGGCCTCATAGAATGAGTTTAGAAGCATTTCTTTGCCCTCATTGGTTTTTGTTTTTTTGTGTTTTCTTTGGTAGCAATTTGAGAAAGATAGGTATTAACTCTTCTTTAAGTATTTGTTAGAATTCACTTGTGAAGCCACCTGGTCCTGACTTTTGTTTATTGGGAGGTTTTTTTTTTTTTTTTTTTTATTACTGATTCAATTTCATCACTAGGAATTGGTCTATTCAGATTTTCTATTTCTTTGTTGTTGGGTCTTGGAAAATTGTTATGTTTGTAAGAATTGACCCAATTTTCATTTAATCAACGGAGCCACCCAGGTGCATTTCTGTAGCATCTGTTGTAACTTCTCTTTCATTTCTAATTATGTTTCTAATTTTCATTTTTATTTGGGCCCTCTGGTTTTGTTTTGTTTTGTTTCATGATGAGTATGGCTACAGGTTTATCTATTTTGTTAGTCTTTTCAAAGAATCAGTTCTTCATTTCATTGATTTTTCTATTGGATTTTTAGTCTCTATTTCATTTGTTTCCACTCTGAACTTTATTATGTCCTTCATTCTACCAACTTTGGGCTTTGTTTGTTCTTTTTCTAGTTCCTTTAAGCATAAAGTTAGATTATTTTTTGAACTTTTTCTTGTTTCCTGAGGTAGAGCCTGTATGCTTTAAACTTCCCTCATAGACTTGCTTTTGCTATGTCCCATAGATTTTGGAATGCTGTATCTCCATTTTCATTTGTCTCTAGGAGTTTTTTGATTTCCTCTTTGGTTTCTTCATTGACCCATTGGTTGTTTGGTAGCATATTGTTTAGTCTCTACGTGTTTGTGTTTTTTTCCACTTTTTTTCTTGTAATTGATTTAGAAATCAATTCCATACTGTTCTGGTGGGAAAAGATGCTTGATATATTTGCTTCTTACATTTATTGAGGCATATTTTTGGCCTAACATGTGACCTATCCTGGAGACTATTCCATGTGCACCTGAAAGCAATGTGTATTCTGCTGTTTTTGTATGGAATGCTCTGTATGTATTTAGGCCCATCTTGACTAATCTGTCACTTGAAGCCAATGTTTCCTTATTGACTTTCTGTATGGATGATCTATCCATTTGATGTAAGTGGGTGTTAAAATCTTCTACTATTGTTGTATTACTGTCAATTTCTCCCTTTATGTCTGATAATATTTGTTTTATGTATTAAGCTGCCTCTATGTTGGGTGCACAGATATTTACAAGCGTCATACCCTCTTGTTGAAGTGATCCCTTTATCCTTTTGTCATGCCTTTCTCTTTCTCTTGTTACAATCTCTGTTTTAGAGTCTATTTTGTGGGGTGTCTGGGTGGCTTAGTTGGTTAAGCATCCGATTCTAAGGTTTTGGCTCAGGTCATGATCTGAGTTGTGATTGAGCCCCATGTTGGGCTCTGCACTCAGGGCAGAGTCTGCTTGTCCCTCTCCATCTGCTCCTTCCCCCACTCTCTCTGGAATAAATAAAAAATCTTTTTAAAAAAGTCTATTTTGTTGTGTTTTATTTTTTTTTTTGCTTCATTTGCATGGAATATCTTTTCCCATCCTTTCATTTTCAGTCTGTGTATGTCTTTAGATCTCAAGTGAGTCTCTTGTAGGTAATGTGTAGGTGGGTCTTGTTTCTTTATCCATTCAGCCACATTATTTCTTTTGATTGGAGCATTTAGTTTATTTACATTTAATTATTGATAGATATGTACTTACTGACATTTTGTTGTTTTCTGGTTGTTTTTGTAGTTCTTCTCTGTTCCTTTTTCTCTTGCTTTCTTCTCTTATGATTTGGTGACTTTCCTTAGTGTTATGTTTTTATTCCTTACTCTCAATTTTTTGTGTATCTATTACAGCTATCTCATTTGTGGTTACCATAAGGTTCATATACAACGTCCTAGGTTTATACCAGTCTATATTAAGTTGATGGTCACTAGAGTTTGAGCACATTCTAAACCATTAGATTTTTACTCCACCACGTTTTGTTTTTGACATCATATTTTACACATATTTTGTGTATCCTTTGACTAATTATTGTAGATGTAGATGATTTTATTACTTTTGTCTTTTAACCTCCATAATAGTTATATAAGTGGTTGACCCAGTACCTTTACTATATGTTTACCCATACCAGTGAGATTTTTTTTCTTTAATAATTTTCTTATTGCTAATTATGACCTTTCCTTTTCTATTTAATGAAGTACCTTTAACATTTCTTGTAAGGCCAGTGTACTGGTGATAAACTCCTTTAGCTTTTGTTTGTTGACGAAACTCCTTATCTCTCCTTCAATTCTGAACGGTACTCTTTCCAGGTAGAGTATTCTTGGTTTTGTTTTTCTCCTTTCAGCTGTTTGAATATATCATACCATTCTCTTCTGGCCTATAAAGTTTCTGTTGAAACATAGGCTGATAGTTTTATAGGGGCTCCCTTGTATACAACTAGTTGTTTTTCTCTTGCTGCTTTTAAGATGATCTCTTTTAATTTTTGACACTTTGATTATAATGTTCCTTGGTGTGGGTGTCTTTGGGTTCATCTTTTTGGGGCTTTCTGTACTTCTGGAGTGGGGATGTTTTCTTCCTTCACAGGTTAGGAAAGTTTTTAGGCATTATTTCTTCAAACAGGTTTTCTGTCCCTTTCTCACTCTCTTCTCCTTCTGGGACCCCTATGTGAGTGTTAATATGCTTGATCTTATGCCTTAAACTATCCTCAGTTTTTAAAAATTCTCTTTCCTTTTTGTTCTGATTGGTTGATTTCCACAGCCCTGTCTTAGAGAAGTTGATCTGTTCTTCTGCATCATTTAATCTTCTGTTGATTCCCTCTAGTGTATTTTTTTTAAATGTTAGTCATTTTTATTATTTTTTTAAAGATTTTATTTATTTATTTGACAGAGAGATAGAGAGAGAGCACAGATAGTCAGAGTGGCAGGCAGAGGGAGAGGGAAAAGCAGGCTCTCCGCTGAGCAGTGAGCCTGATGCAGGGCTCGATCCCAGGGCCCTGGGATCATGACCCGAGCTGAAGGCAGACGCTTAACCAACTGAGCCACTCAGGTGCCCCTCCCTCTAGTGTATTTTTAATTTCAGTTATTGTATTCTTCAATGCAATAGGCTCTCTTTGTATTTTCTATCTCTTTGTTGAAGTTCTCATTGTATTCATCCATTCTACTCCCAAGATCAATAAGCATCTTTATGACAATTTCTTTGAACTCTTTATCTGGTAGATTGTTTATCTCCATTTCACTTATTTATTTTCTGCAGTTTTATCTTGTTCTTTCATTTGGAACACATCCTCTGTCTCTTCATTTTGCCCGATTCTCTGTTCGCTTCCATGGATTAGGTAGATCAATTATGTCTCCTTGTCTCGAAGGAGTGGCTTTATGTAGAAGGTGTCATGTGGGACCCTGTAGTGCAAACTCCCCTGGTCACCCATCCCCTCTGGTATGGCAGGGTGGAGGACCACCCACTGGTTGTGGTAGGGTGAGGTTACCTGGGGCAGTACCATTGTCCCTGAGGCCACCCATCAGGTGTGGTGGGGCGGAGCCACTTGGAAGGAGCACAGGCCAGGCTGGGTGGGCTTGGTACAGCAAGTCTGAAGGGAAATGCCAGGGCAGGGCAAGTGGTGCTAGCACTGGAGATGGAGAGTGTCAAAATGGCACCTGTTAGGTAGGGCAGCTACTCAGAGCTGCTAGGTAAAGGGGAGTGAAAAAAATGGCATCCACCAGTACTTCTATCTCTGCAGAAAGTTCCAACAGATCCCCAAATTAGTTCCATGCCCTAAATTCAGTCAGTTAAATTAGTCCATGAATCTCATTCACACGTAACACAGGCACTTTTCAAACTGTTGCCTCTGCTCTGGGACTCAAAGCAAGTGAGACTGTGCACATGCCCTTGAATTAAGAGCAGAGTCTTGGTTTCCTACTGTCCTCTGGCTCTCCTGGACTTAAGCCCCAGTGGTTTTCAAAGCCAGATGTTATGGGAGCTCATCTTCGCAGTGCAGGTTTCCTGGATCATAGAGCCCGATATGGAGGCTGGACCCTTGTCCCTCAGAGAGGGCCTTTGCAATTGTGATATCCTCCCGTTTGTGGGTTGCCATGCTGGGGGGTGTGGGTCCTGAGTAGACAGCATCTCTGCCTCCCCTGGTTGTCTTGATGTGACTTCTTCTTTATATCTTTAGTTCTGTAAAATCTTAGTTCTGCTAGTCTTCAGGTCATTCTCAGAGATAGTTGTTTTATATGTAGTTGTAGTTTTGGTGTGTCTGTGGAAGGCAGTGAGCTCTGGATCTTGATTGGAAATCCAAACATTCTATTTCTTGAAGCATTAATGTAGCCAAAACCTAGATGCAATCTTATCCTGCAGGTTGCTGAATTACGGTATAGGATGAAATCACAGACTTGCCACATCTCTTACATGAAAAACTACACATATCTCAGACCATTCATTTTAGAATGTCTCTATATTATATAATTTCACAATGCCATACACTTTAAAGTTGCAGCTTTTTGTTTCTGGCTGTAATCATATAATATTGAATAATTATAGTATATATTGTATATAGTCCTTCACTATTCAAATTCTAAGAGGGTAGAGACTTATTATTTACTGTCATGTGGAGCACCTAATATAATGTCCACATAGAGTAGGAGGCAAATATAAGTGTGTAAATGAAAATCTTTTTGTGCTCATCAAGACCTAACTAGTTCTCAATAATACTAAATGTAAGTTAATTTGGCAAAGAGTTATAATAAATATGTTAACATTAATAATGAGCCATGTTGTGTCAGAAACAACAGATATATGCTTTCTTACCCTATACATCAATTATTAATTTTATTTGCTTTAAGAAATTTTAAATTCCTTTCATCTGCACAATAAATATTTCATTACTGTAATATTTTCAAAATCAGCTTCAGTTTGTCTTAAGTCTCATTAAAACTTGATTCATTCACTTCCAAAAAACTCAGGAGGGGAAAGCAATGACCCAAATCCACTTTTTAGCCACTCTGGCAAGAAGTTACCTAAAATGGTCAAATTCTAGATTACTCCCCTCAAGTAGAGAACTGGTTATACCTTAAAAACAAAGGTTTCCATATGTTCTTAGGACACATGGGGCTTTTTTCGTCCAGATTTTTCACCTATTTGTTCCACTTAAACTAATTTTAAAAAATGAGTGTAGGGGCGCCTGGGTGGCTCAGTCGTTAGGCGTCTGCCTTTGGCTCAGGTCATGGTCCCAGGGTCCTGGGATCGAGCCCTGCATCGGGCTCCTTGCTCTGCAGGAAGCCTGCTTCTCCCTCTCCCACTCCCCCTGCTTGTGTTCCCTCTCTCGCTGTCTCTCTCTGTCAAATAAATAAATAAAATCTTTAAAAAAAAAAATGAGTGTATACTTCCTTGAAGTGCACATTATTAGAATGGCTCAGGCAAAAAGACATGGAACATGACAGGACACGTCAAGATCTTGCTGCTCTTACTACTAGATTTTGGGAACAGATTTTCCTCTCACTGTTACCACTACTATCAATAACTAATACTTCCTGGGGACATATGTACCAGGAACTCCAGTCACTACAACTCTGCAAGGTAAATTCTTTTATTATCCTCTTTTTACGGACAAAGAAACTGAGACACAAAGGAGTCACAGATTTGTCTGAGATCACAGAGCTGGAAGTGGAAGCTAGTTCTTCTCCAGACCCATGAAGCTTTATATATGTCATCAACTAATAAATTATTTCTAGCTTGATAATCATTTTAAGGAATAAAGCAAGCAAAATCTTGTTGAATATTGAGGGAGCTTGAGTTGTGTTATTTCATGCTAGAGTATAGGCTCTCTAAGAGTCCCGATTTTCCAGAATCTACTGATTGATTCATTCAGTCAATCATTTAACAAGATACGTAAACCAGGTTCTTGTGAAGCCATCACTAAATGGTAGCTATGATGATGATGATGGTGATAAGGATGGCTCAAGAACAGGCTGGTGGTGAAGATACACACATAAATAATTGAAATACAGGGCGCCTGGGTGGCTCAGTCGTTAAGCGTCCACCTTCGGCTCTGGTCATGATCCCAGGGTCCTGGGATCGAGCCCCACATCGGGCTCCCTGCTCAGCGGGAAGCCTGCTTCTCCCTCTCCCTTTGCCTGCCACTCTGCCTCTTTATCTTTCTGTCAAATAAAGAAATAAAATCTTTAAAAAAAATAATTGAAATACATAGTTTTTAAAGTGCAATGACACACAAACAATGAATCGTGGCACACTACATCAAAAACTAATGATGTAATGTATGGTGATTAACATAACATAATAAAAAAACAAAAAGAATATTAAAAAAAAGTGCAATGACACAAATATGTTAGTTTGCACATGATCTATAACAACACAACGATAGGGAACGTAAGTACACGTTTAACTTCTCTTTTTAGTCACTCGTGATGGTTAAGTTTTTGTCTCGACTGGACAGCAGGTGCCCAAATTAAACATTATTTCTGGGTATGTCTGTGAAAGTATTTCTGGATAAGATCAGCATTGAATTAGTGGACTCAGTAGACTACCCTTCCCAGTGTGGGTGGGCATCATCCATCTGTTTAGGGTCTGAATAGAACAAAAGATGGAGGAAGGAGGAGTCCGCCCCTTTTTGCTTCCTATGGAGTTGGGATATTTCATCTCATCTTCTCAGGCCCTGGGACTCGGATTTCAACCATCAGCTCCTCTGTTCTCAGGCCTTTAGACTTACACTGAATTATACCACTGGTTTTCCTGGGTCTCCAGCCTTGCAGACAACAGACTGCTGGATTTCTCAGCCCCCATTAATAGTGTGAGCCAATTCCTCAGAATAAATCTCTCACCTACTGGTTCTGTTTCTCTGGAGAACCCTGGCTAATATAATCACATATTTTTCTAAAATCAAAGAGAATCTATCCTGAGCATGATCAGTGCCTTACATAAGACAAATGACAGACTTTTTTATTCAACGATTTCTTACTATGAAGGCTTCTACACAAGTGTAGAGGGTACCTCTTTGTTTACTTAATAGAAAAATAAGACTTTATATACACTTGGGTAAGGTAAATAAAAGAATCATTTAAAAATTATTGAGTTTCTTATTTTTGGTGGATGTCTCATGAAAAAGGTTTATATTTAGCCTGCGGCAAAGTCTCTGGTAACCTCAGAAGAAAATAAAGACATGTGGCTACATGGCTACACAATCTGCTCAATTGTATAATCTTTATACGAAAAAGGTCACACTGCTATAAAAGGCATTCTACCTGCCTTAGGTCTGAAGTATCAAATCTCCAGAGTGAAAGTAAAAATTATGAAAACGACTCCTAACAGCCAACTGTTAAGAAAAGGCTCCTTATTCAGAAAGTTATTTGTTAAAATAAGTTTGAATAGAAGAGCAGATACTGAACTTGGTCTTCCATAAAATTTCAAATTCTTCCAGTTAGCTTCAGTGTTTTATAAAGGCATTTTGTTACATTACTCCTGATGTTTATTCAATATAAATGTTAGGAGGAAAAGAGATTTTCCTCAATGATCCATTCTTCAAGGAAATTACCTTCAAGGATAAAATTAATGTAAGATATCTGATGAGTTAATTGGTAGCGACAAGGAGAGATGCTTGCTCAGTTAGGGGTTTAAGCTCCCCGTATCAGTCCCTGATCCCTATCCCCCACCTAGCGGGGGACCATTTTACACAGAGCAGAGCAGTTTGGTTTCCAGGTCTCTGAATAAAGCCGTTTGACAGTCATCACATTATACTTTACAAAAGCCTAATGTCTCTCTTCCCCACTTTTAACATGCACAGAAAATATGTTCTTAGAGAAAAAAAATCCACACCATTTACAAGCCTGTTAGAATTTATCTTTCTCTAAGAGGGAAGTGAATCCAAACGCATAGGAGAAAGAAATTTACTTAAACAAAGGGAGGTGAATATTCAAAGAACCAAATCTTATAGAGAATAAAGAAGCAAATAAGGCAAAGCAGGACTGGATTAGCATATTTTCTTTAATAACTACATCAACATGTTTTATGATTTTTCCTTCTTTCTAACATTATATAAATGTAATCTTATAAATCTCAATAGCAAAGAGGCACAGAATGTAAAAAATAATGAGCATACAGTTTTCAAAACCATGTAACGATGGCACATGATAATGTCAAGACTCTGACAAAATGTATATATGCTTATAAGTAAAACCTTCAAGGTAAATTTACGACTACAGTTAAGAATAATTAGTGCAGATCTGGTCAACATCTAGTTAGTATATAAGAAGTTCAAGAACGGCACCACTATACTTTGGAGCTAAGATTACCGTTGGAAGTAATTCACTAGGAAAATCAAAGCAGAAAAGATAAGATTAGCTTGCCAAAGGAAAGCAGGAAGAATCAAACAGAATCTATTAAGTCTTGCCAATGTGGAAAAGATATGGCCCAGTTAATGTTGTAGACACCTATAAAAATGAATGTATCAACTGATGGTGTACAGGAAGTCCAAAGGACCCAGATGGTTTCAGGGTAATTCTAGCACCTGTTTGAGGAAGAAGGAATCTTCCTGAATGCCATAGGTTACTACAGTTCAGTGACACTGGTTATCGAGATCATAACGCCAACTCTGTTATCATCGGCTCAAAATTTTCCATTTATAATTTGACTATCCATATACAGATTTTCCCCAAAAGTGAGGGAATGTGATGATCATCTTGATACAAGGAATCGGATTGATACTCTGACACTGACTTTTAGGCATCAGAGATTTGGGTCAGGGAGCAGCTCTGCCCTTTCCTGCTGTCACCTGTCACGCACACACCTGGTAAGAGCATTCATGTGACGTTTCTGGCTCTGAAAGGTTAAGGTCAAGATGAAGTAAATTCTCTCCTAAGAAATCCTGCCTAAGAAGTCAGCTTCTTCCTCTCTCACTATATTGATGCAGAAAACCTTTCAGGATACAAAAGGGTCTGTTTGCTTTTAAATACATTATGTATGATTGCAGAAATTGACATAAAGCAGAAGCTCTACGGACTGCACTGAATAAGCACGGAATCCATGGCAAAACTGAGAAGCTTATTTTAAAAAACTAAACTCTAATACATATTTATTTACTATCCCTCTAACAAGAGAGGAAGGCAGAAAAGGCAATCAGTCCATCAAATATCCAGTTACTGGAAATAAACATTGATTACTTTCTGATTATCTTAACTAATAATTTTCTAATAACCATGACCAGGCAGCTGAGGTCCATTTATTTTTATGTGATCAACTTGTGACTAATGATCATTAAAAGGTATATGGTAGAATGCTTAGTTTAAGGCCTTATTTCTGCGATACCCAATTCTAAGTCAAGAGAAATTAGATTAAAAACTCAAGTAAAACAAGGAAAAAAAAAATAAGGACTCTGAGTTTCCTGTCAACTTCGTTATACTTCTGTTGTAATTAGAGAACTTTTCTGGACACAAGCATAAATATTCAGCATCCTGAAGTATATTATTTAATTCAAGAACTAATTTGTAAGAATAAAAGTTAAGAATACATTAGACAGCTTTTCGATTTATTTTAGGTTTTAAATTGAGACAAATCATCAGATACACGACAAAGGCAGCAACTCCGGCCATCTCTGGATAACGCAGACACCTGTGTACTTGAGGCTGTGAAGGAATTTTTATTCGGTTGCTAGAAAACCAGCACTGCATTCAGTTGCTGAATTTCAACCAGTTTAAATAAAGAACTCGACCTACAAGCTTATAACCCTAAATTTCTCAATGCAGCTGCCAGAAATCTATTTTCCGAATGAAACAACAGATGGTTTTGAACAATACTCCAATATGGCAACTTTCAGTTACTCCGAAGGGTTTTTCTCTTGTTAAAATTATAAAAATAACTGAGAAAATAACTTCCAAATTTTTTCTGAAGGACTGCTATTTTCGAAGTGAAAAGCAAAGTTTAATAACCTAAGTGATTTTTCCAGCATTACCTTTAGACGTTGCTCTATTTGCTAGTTTTTATTTATCTAAAACAACACATGGCAGAGTGTATCCTTGCCCTCATTTTAGAACTGATTTAACACTCCCGCAGTGCCTGCAAGCACTTCAAGATGTATCTTTCCATGTGATAATTTCCAACTCACAGTATGCTTTTAGTTCAAAACTTCATCATTCTGGGAGGATTAGACAAACAGGCCAATTAAGCCTGATGTGAAAGATATTTAAAACATATAAACCTTTGTAAATAATTGAAAAACTGCTCATTCTTTCGAATACCATCGTCAACAAAATAAATACAGCCCATATAGCCTCCGAATAAGGCTAACCCCAAATGAAGAAGTGTAACCTTTCAGGACAAATCACCTCAAGTTCCTTAAACTGTTCTTGGCAAATGACTCCACTTCCTACTCACTGATTTAATTGAGAACGTCTGTAAGTTCTCATCCTTCCTTCCTTTCCAGCTCATTGCCTCTCCAGTGTTGTGCAATGGAGTGTGGGCTCTGGATGTGGGCTTCCTGGATTGAGTACTCACACCATCACTTACCACCCAGGAGATCCTGAGATCCTCTCAACCTCAAAATCCTCGAATTCCAAATGCTAACGGGTACTGACCTCATGGGGTTGCTGTGGACTAAATACACTTAGTTAACACATGCAGAGAACTTCAGAGATGCCAGGTGTACGGTAAGTGCTCAATAAATGAAGCTACTATTATTACTATTATTTTTTTAAGTTTTTTAAAGATTTTATTTATTTGTCAGAGAGAGAGAGAGAGAGAGCACAAGCAGGGGAAGCGGCAGGCAGAGCGAAAAGCAGGTTCCCTGCTGAGCAGGGAGCCCGAGGCGGGACTTGATCCCAGGACTCTGGGATCATGACCTGAGCCGAAGGCAGACGCTTAACCGACTGAGCCACCCAGGCACCCCTACTATTATTGTTATGATCCCTTCCCTCTTGTCTCGCTCAATGCCTAGGCTGCTCCGGTGTCTAGATCTCTTCCCTGCCTTGTACTCACTCGATCCCCTACCCTTGCCCTCTGTCCGAGAGCAGGCTGGTTCTCTAGCTTGTGAGCAACCCTGCGCACACAACAACAAAGCAAACCAAAACAAAAAACTTCACACGGTTCAGCCAACACCCTTCATTACTACTTCTCCACTCCCTCTTTTACACAAAACTCATCTTTTGAAACTAGGCTATGATTCATTTTCTCCATTTTGTCACCATTCACTCTTACCTCTGGCAGTTTTACACCTAAAGCTGCTTCCTCAACAATCATGTGATCACAGAGTCCAGCAGCCTTCTCTCAGTCCTTTTTCTCAACCTTCCTACCACTGATGCACCCTCCTTCCTCTTTGAAACTCATCCCTTTGCCTTCTGTGCCACTGCCACATCCTAAATTTTCCTCCCTGCTCACCTACCACTCCTCCACCTCAGCCAGGTTCCTTTCCTACTCCTTCCATCGAAACCCAGATTCCCAAGAGTTCTGCCCTCAGTCTTCCATACCCCCCTCCCAACTGCTCCACTCCCATGGGATCCCCCAAGCCCCATGGCGGGACCTCCAAATCACCATCTCTGATTCAGCCCCTCCCCACGCTAGTCCTGCCTCTGCTGACTGTTGGAAGACCTACATCTGGTGGTTCCACCAGCGCCTCACACTTACCACGTTCTTGGTCAAACCTACCACTTCCCTTTCTTAACATTTCCACTCTTGTCAGTTAATGGCACCATCATTCTTTGAATTACGAAGGTCAAAGCATTTCACTCATCTTTAATCTTCTCTCTCCCTAATGGCTCATAACAGCACAGTGGTCTGCGCGTGAGCTAGACCATAAGAGTTTGTACCTGACTTCCCCCACTTTCTGCCAGTGTGACCTTGAGCACGTCCACTTGGCTTCTCTAGCTTCAGGGTGGCCTTCATAACACAGCTGTGCAGATTACATAAGGAAATGTACATAAGGCCACAGAAGGGTGGCATGTGGCCAGCTATGCTGATGATGACAACGAAGAAGAATCTCATCCATCTGTTCGCACTTTCCTCATTCTTTACAGACTCTCGTCACATCTCGTGTAGACCTTCTCCATGTTGTCCCAAGTAAATTTCAACTCGGAAGGCCACTTGCCTTTGTTGTCAATGCGTAAGTGCCTCAAATTTTCATTAATCTCAACCAAGACCTAGAACATTTAACATTCTACTTACATATCAGTATGTTTTTTTCTCATAACATACTAAATAAAAAATGTAATGAGAATTCAGGAACTGACCTTATTTGAACCCAGTTTCAAATAAAATTCCATAAGCCACATGGTCAGACATTAAAATCACTCTCAATTCCCGATAGGGCAGAGCAGGTTATCAGCAACAAACTACAAAATCTTTGTTGTCATTACCCTTACCAAGCCTCCACCTCATGGTCACCTGTTCACATTTCCCCAGGAACTAAAAGGTAAGTTTAGTTTTGGCCTAAAAAAGATGTAACATTACTGGGAAAAAAAAAAAAAATCAGAATCATATAATGTATTATAAAGTCAGTAAGTTATCTTTTGCTTTGTTATCATCAGTGACTTTGTGGCCCTACAAGAAAGTAGAATTGATTAAATATTTTTATGAATGTCCATCTAAATATTTACCACATTTAATTCAATGGGACCATTGTTATTAGAAGGAGTTATCCTAAGAGAACCATGTTTATGTACTAATTAGATGTCGGCACTTAATCACTTTTGCAAAGAAAGGGGAGCATTACCGCTAAGGATTGGAGCTCTCTTGTTTCTTCTTCTGCTGCTGAAGCGTGATATGACAGAACCTACAGGGTAAGAAACAAAGGAAAACAGGTTATCCAAGAGAGGACTACAGAATGTAGACTTTGACAGTGTCAGGCTTGAGATTCTGCTAAAACTTCCTGGAGACAGAACTAGACGCCCCAGAATGTCAAATCTTGTTTCCTGCTTTCTTGAACAGAGAGAAAAAATCCCAGATTTCCATTCAATTGCGTGTTTTGGAAGACAAAAAGTTATACTCCCTATGTTCAGAGAAAGTCTTGTCACTTTTATTCTGACACCATTGATAGAGAGAGCACATTATTTATCAGCCATGCTACTGGCTCAACCTTGGCAGAAAGCTTATTTTGTACTGCTTTTTAAAAAAATAATAGTGACTTCAGCTATTTTTAACCTGTGTATAGAATTAAGAAAAAAAATCTTTGCATACACTGACATTTTAACATTGATATTTGGAAAGAAAGCAGTCTACAAGTGGTCCTCAGTTGAGGCCCATAACCAGTGTAGAATTTCATAAAGAAAAATTGCATGGCTAGAATGTAATGTCATACAGATTCAGGGATTCCTTCCCACTCCTAGGATTCAAGAGCTGAGAAGTGTAGCGCTGGCCTATAAATCCCTCTGTTAACATCTGAGCACACCGAGGCACAGGTGTTCTCATGACTTGGCAGCAAGCTCACACTTAGTGAGAGGACAGGGAGGCCTGGGACCCTGCTTTCAATTCCTAATCTAGTACGCTTTCTGTTACCTGAGTAGAGTTAAAAAGACAGGCTTACTATTTTCTTATACCTTAACGTAAGAATCCTTAATTCCCAATTTCGGAAGTAATAACTTCAAAGTAATGGGATAATATTTCAGGCATTCTTTTGAGCCGAGGTAGTGGTCATACTTAAAATGTCTTCCATATTTAAAAAAATTTTTTTTTGAAAGTTCATTTTTGACAGACACACATAGATTTACTAAAACCCCCAAATATTTTAGCATGACTGATAAGGAGGTGAGGCATTTTCAGATTTTAAAGGGGACTCGAGTAAATGAGCAGCCTGGACTAGTTTTCCTTGATCCAGTCTTTAAAATTTTAATCAATTCAAAATCTAAAATGGTATATATGTCTATCTTGTGATTCAGTGCTACATGGGATTTGTCTTCGTATTTGAACCATTAAGCACTAGGAAACCCCAGGAAACGTGGAGCTACTGTCTTCTGTTTACATGAAATTGATGGGTCACGGTGGCTAATTCATTGCTGCTGGGACCACAGAGCTAGTTTGTTGAGGAAAGTGAAGACTGTGGCCATGCACTAGTCTAATATAAATAAATGCAATACAACACAGATGAATGGACATGGGAATAACATGCCATTCTAAATTAAAAAAAAAATAGATGTTGTCTCACTGAAGGTAAAAATAGCACTTTACTCAGGGTCGTAAGGAATAATTTTGCTAATATGGGCACACCTCAGAGATATTGCAAATTTGTTTCCAGACCACTGCAATAAAGCCATTATCATAACAGAGTGAGTCAAATGAATTTTTTGGTTTCCCAGTGCACGTAAAAGTTATGTTGACCCTATACTGTAGTATACTAAGTGTGCAATAGCATTATGTCTAAAAAAGCAATGTAATACCTTATTTAAAAAATACTTCATTGCTTAAAAAAAAATGGAACCCATCACCTGAGCTTTCAACAGGTCCTAATCACTATCACACAACACCCCAACAAATATAATAATAATGAAAAAGCCTGAAATATTGTGAGAATTATCAAAATGCAACACAGAGACATGAAGTGAGCAAATGCTGTTGGCAAAATGACGCTGACAGACTTGCTCAACATAGGGTCGCCACAGACTGCCAGTGTGTGAAAAATGAAGTATCCGTGATGGGCGATAAAGCAAAGCACCACAAAATAAGGTATGTCTGTACCTGTGAGCATTAGAACACAGAGTAAGCACATTTGATAAAGGTTAGCTATTATTGTTGTTGTTGTTTTATTGTCATTATAATGATCATGGCTTCCAGGTCAAAATAATTCACCGTCCTAAGAAAACCTGAGGAGTTTGTGTCCCTGGCTTTTATCCAGTGCCTCATAAGGACAGGAAAATCTTTTTCAAGGTTAAACTTGTAAGCATAGATAGGACTTCTCATAGTGAATTGAAATAATTGCTTATACTAAGTAAAAGCCTAATTACTCCCATATTTAACTAAAGTAAAACTACAGTGGAAAAATAAATCTCAATCAGGAAAATATTCGAAGATTTTGAACTAAATTACATAATATCTGGAATTTGCTTCAAAAATATCAATGGATTAAAGTGGAAGAAGAGTGCAGAGAAGTGAGCAAGTGTATGAAGGAATGAGATCAGCCATGGGTCAATAATTATTAAAGACGGCTAATGAGTACATGGGCGCTCACTAAGCTATTCTCTCTACTTCTGTATATGCTTGCAATTTTCCATAGTAAAAAGTTTTACAAAAGATAATTTCTAATTGATAACTGGCTTAGATTCACTTCAGTACAAAACCATGGAAACTATAAAAAATTTGATTAAAAATTATATACATATACACACATGAACACACATGTGTATACATGCATATACATGCATGAAATTACATGTGCATATGTATTGTATAAATGTAACTTCAGGTATACGTGTGCATACATACACACATCCGTATATTTGTGTGTATATACGTACACGTACATGTATTTGAAAAAGATTTCCACTGGCTTATAATCCACGATCTCTTACATGTTACTATGGCAAAACTATTAGTGTTATATATTCATTTTAGAAAATAAAGTATACCATCTTGGTTACTGGTAGATTTTTACTTATAATGCATATATTTTGAGCTACTTAGGTAAGGTATTATTTAGAGGATTGGAGGAAAAGTTACCATATTCCAAACACTGATACCCAGTGATCTCAATCAACTAAATAAGAGTAGGCATACACTCAAATATACTTCACACCAGTGTGTGAGTAAGTAGAGACATTTGCCCTTCTGAAGTCTATTTCCCTTAACTGGTCTCTGATGTAAGAAATTTCTGTGTTATACAAAGTGAACATTTTCAGGCAGTTCGTGGAAATCATCTGGAAAGGGCTGGCCCCGCTCAGGTAGGGTAGTCCTGGGAGGGAGCTTGCCTAAGGTCAGTGCCCCCAACCAGTGGCTCACTGGCTGCCTGCACATTCAGAATCACTTGGGGGAGCTCTGGAATAATGTAGATTCCCAGCCTCTACCCAAGACTTAGGAATCAGGATTTTCAGAAGTGGGATCTGCAAATCTGTCATCTGAAAGGGTTTCCTATGCCTCACCTCTGATTCTCTGAGTGCTTAGGGTTTCTGTTTTTGTCTTTTAAGATATGTGACTACAACTGTGCACAAGGAGATGGGGAGGCTCAGGCAATGGGAAAGGGACAGGCTGCAGTGACAGCAGACGTCTGTGTGACTGGATTCTTAAGGTCGAAGGAGTGAAGGTTAAGGTCGAAGGAGTGAGGGACAACCAGTCCGAGTTCTGGTTTGGTCGTACGACCTTTGATAAGTTTCTACAATATTCTGGGTCCCAGTTTCCTTAGCTGTTTAAATGAGGAACTAAGGATTCAGTCTGATTCTCTGAGGAGACAGTGACCCCACGAGTCGTTCTGGGGGAAAGGGCAGAAGCTGAGTGTGTGGCCACAGAGACGGACAGAGTCCCGCACGCGCCAGCCCACCTCCAGTGTGACCATTTGCTTGGCCATGGCTCTCTCCACCGCTTCATACATCTGTGTGTTCTGGATCCCCAAGCCACAAAAGATGACAAAAGCCTCCAGAAACTGTTCATCATTTCGGTTGAAAGGCTTAACCTTGCCAGTATTCTCCTCCATCTTATTAACAAGTTGGCAAACCCCTATAACAATCCAAGAAATTTGAGTAAATATTATTATTAATTATGATAGTTTCTATTGCCTTTAACTCACATCCCCAACCCCTGCCAAAGACTGTCTTACACTTTCCTCTTAGGAATGCTTGGAATCTTCAAAGAAGCAAACAGATCCTCACAAATATAAACTAGAAAAGTAAACTGAATTAATTTACATGAGAACTTGTTTCACACAGTCCTAAATGTATGTTGTCTGTGTTCAGAAAAATCCTAGAGTACTATTTTCTTCCAGACTCAGTCACAAATTTTAGATCAGTTGAGTCCCCAAAGACAATTTGTCCTTTGGAGACTAATTGGATTTTTGTACACTTGCCAAGAGAACAATTTTGATGCACATCAGAATTTTGGGTCACACAGACTGCCTTTCTTGACTGAGAAACTAAAAGTTAAAAAACACAATTACATATAAAATAGAATGCAGAAAACAGGCAATTCACATAAACAGTCTCAAATTTCAAATAAGCACCTCTGCATCCAGAGATGCAGAGAATCTTATTTGCAGACAACTTTGGATACTACAAATAAATGCAAATAAAAATGACTGTTTGTTTAGAAATAAAAGCAGGACTAATCTTTGAAGAAAATCATAACCTCCTAAATCCTGACTTCTCTTAGAAGGTCAAAGATAGAGTCAATATAAATGGAAAATCACATCAACATTATGGTAAATCTTTACAACTAGTTCTATGGGATTCAGACCCTAGTAGGCTGCTCTTTGAAGGGTTTGGGCACCTCCTACCTCTGGGTTTAACAAGTGCTGTTAAATCCTTATTTCTTCTGTCTCTAAATATATAATCACAGAGTTCCACTGTGTGCCCACTGTGGGGCGGGTATTGCGCTAAAACCTTCAGGACACAACGTGATCGTTAGGCCTTACGATCTACGCCGTGAGGCAGGTGTGACCATCCCCATTTTACAGATGAAAAAACTGAGTCTTAGAAAGGTTAAGTCATTTGCTCAAGGCCACCTAGCTGGTATGCTTAGATCTAAAATTCAAACCCCAGGGGCGCCTGGGTGGCTCAATCAGTTAAGCGTCTGCCTTCGGCTCAGGTCATGATCCCAGGGTCCTGGGATCGAGCCCCACATCGGGCTCCCTGCTCCGCGGGAAGCCTGCTTCTCCCTCTCCCACTCCCCCTGCTTGTGTTCCCGCTCTCGCTGTCTCTCTCTCTCTGTCAAATAAATAAATAAAATCTTCAAAAAAATTAAAAATAAATAAAATACAATTCAAACCCCAGCTCGGGCCAGTCCCCAAGGCCACTGTTTCCCACACACTGCTGCTCTGTGCCCTTGTACCTCCTTCCGGTCATTGCGGGCAGTCCCCTGACTACATCTCGCTTGCTCACACCTTGGCCCGTGCTTTTCCACCGGCCTCCACTGCTCCCCACATGCTCTTTGCTGTGATTCAGTGGACACCTCAATCTCCTTCACCATAGCTCCTGGAGGCGGCCCAGTTCCCAGGTGAGGCAGGCACTTCTCTTTCCTTTGCCCTTAAGATGATCACTCGGTATGTGTCTTTCTCCTACCGGCTCATTGCACTAAATTCAACTCCTGAAACCAGTGTTAACACTATATATGAACTAACTAGAATTTACATAAAAATTTGGAGAGAGAGAAAAAAAATGACCACTCGGTATATCATGGAGGATTTTATTCCTGGCTCTCTTTCTAGGCTGTACGTATCTTGGGCCTAGAGATTTTATTTTTTCAGTCCCACTTCCTCAGCTAGCAAAATGCCTGACCTATAGCAGGAACTCGAAAAATGTTTACGGAGTTAATGAAAGAATGCAGGACTGCGGCTCTGACCCAAACTACTTTCCCATGAAGACTATAGTCTGTTATCTCTTATTTTTCCCAGAGCACAAAAGGATTTCATAGAGTCCACAGTGATACATGCTTGCACTTTAAGTCCCTTCATCACCATCGATGTGCAATTCATTTTTAACCCTACAAATTAACTGCACTCTCATTTTTGCTCTTTCTTGTTTGTTTGTGGGAGTTTTTCTACGATAGACAGGAAAGACATCCTTATCTATCTGTATTACTACCGTAGGGATTACTTCTCTGACACTTATTCCATTATCAAGAAATACTTTAAATGAAACATAATGAATTTGGACACTGCAAGAAAAACCGTAACTCAACCAGCAATCGGCATGATCTTAAAAGTACACGTCCCATGTATATGGTACAGTACGAGGGTTCTGTCCTCCAACCTTTGTGAATCCCCAAATTATACATGTGTAACTGTTTATCTAGGATCTGGCTATCTCCCAAATCACATTTTCTTGAGAGTCACGTGTTTCATGCCTTATCCTCACATCACAACGTTAATTGCCTTTCAATTCTGACTAAAGTTGTCTCCTACTTGATGGCCCCTTTTCATAAACACGATTTTTTTTTTTAACACTTCATAAGAATTATTGTATGTCTGTAAAGGAAAAGACAACAGGAAGGGGTTGAGCCGTGGCTGTCAGCAGGCTCCTGGGCTTCTGACCTAGCTAAGTAACTCTCCTGCACGTCACTGAATGTGCATTAACAAGTATTAGTAAATACCTCTGGAATTCAAAGGTATTGAAATGAATGTTAAATGTACCAATATCAGGAGTTGGCTGTCACAATCACACCTCAGAGCAGAACAGCTAAAGTGTGTTTGCATTACAATCCACCAGTCTAGATACAGATGTGTAGACAGAGCTAAGCTCAGCGCAAGAAAAGGGGTGAAGACAAATTATCCATTTAGGCGTATCATTTAATTCTCCTTTCAAAGCAGAATGGACAGTTATAGTTAAATAGCATTCATGATCATCCTGCTGATTTCTTTATACCCTTCAGAAAATTTAATTCTATCAAACAAAAATACCCAAGTTAAAAAATAAAAAAGCTATGAAGAAGAAGGTTTATAACAAACAAACAGGGTCCCTTTATGGGAGAAAATATAAAGCCTGGACACATTTACAGATAGGGTTTTCAGAACTTCATTAATGACTGGAAGAGTGGCTAAAGAGTACAATAATGAAATTTAAAACTTGTCACTTGAGATGCCACATCTACCAGCAATCCATATAAAATCAGAATCACTGCTCTATAAAAACCAAGTACTTAATGCAGAACCCAAAATAAAACGAAACCACTCAGCAAAAATCAATTAATATACACAATCATGAAAGAAAATACTCAAAAACATTAGGCAAAAACCAAGAGCTAGCGCAGTTAGTAAAATCTCAGTGTCACTTCGTATTATTAGAGCACATGAAGTACTTGTACTGATGTTGCTTCATGTGGTCATCACGGCAGCTCTGAGAGCTAAGCCGGCACCAAAGACATCTCCAGCAATTACGGGGAAGGGGCTAATGGTTTCTAAAATCACACAATTATGTTTCCTTTTCTGTAATTCCACAGATCAGATGTTGTTACCAACCACAGTTTTTGTCCTGGCTTTTTGGCAGAGCAGGGGGTCAGCTCTTAGATCCTGCTTGTGTCTCATGTACTCTCTACCATACAGGGTGGACTCCAAAACCAGCATCCTGTCTTGCTAAGATGTAAGACCTGTCCTTATCACCAATCTTGCGAGTATTTTTTTTTGCACTTGTCATCTGTCAATTATCTTCATCTGAGGTTTTCTGCTGTATAGTGTCTTGTTTTTAAGAGAAGCTTCCCCAGTTTTTTTGAAGCTTGCCCACTTTAAGATGATATATGAACCTCTATTTTCCCCTGGTACTTTTATAGATTCATTGTATCACATTTAACTTTTTAATTCAACTTAGTTTTTTTCCCCAAATTGCTACTAGATTCTTAAAATACTTGAATAGTTATCCCTTCTCCAATGATTTGAATTGCCACCTTAAATACTAAAGTCATACTTTTTTCAACTACTAGGTACTTTTCTCACATTTTATTATTTTTGAAATCAGTGTGCATCCTAATCAACTGCTCGACATAGTTTAATTGAAATAATTTTTTTTCTTTCTTGGAAGTACAGAAAATGAAGTCTTTCAATCATGGCACCTTAGAAACAATAAGCTATTATATATCTATGTACCAGACTTGGGTCTGCATTTAGACTTTCTATTGTATTCCATCAATCTTTCCATCTTTTCTGGCACACATATGATCTTTTTTATTTAAAGATTTTATTTATTTGACAGAGAGAGAGAGCGCACAAGCAGGGGGAGCAGCAGGAGAGGGAGAAGCAGGCTCCCCAGTGAGCAGGGAGCCCGATGTGGGGCTCGATCCCAGGACCCCGAGATCATGACCTGAGCTGAAGGCAGACACTCAACCAACTGAGTCACTCAGGTGCCTCCATATATGATACTTTTCATTATGATACTTTTCCAGCATTATTTTAATTTCTGACAGGCAAATCTCTATCCATCAACTCTGATTCTTTTCATATGTTATTCTTCCAGATGAGTTTTATAAATGTTGGTCAGGAACTCCCCCTTCCCTCTGAAAAAAAAACTCTTGTGAGGATATGTATTAAAATTGATATAGGGCGCCTGGGTGGCTCAGTTGGTTAAGCGACTGCCTTCGGCTCAGGTCATGATCCTGGAATCGATCCCGGGATCGAGTCCCGCATCGGGCTCCCTGCTCAGCAGGGAATCTGCTTCTCCCTCTGACCCTCCCCCCGTCTCATGTGCTCTCTCTCTCTCTCTCAAATAAATAAATAAAATCTTAAAAAAAAAATTGATATAAATCTAATCTGGGGAAAGTTGACCTCTTATAGAATAGGTTCTTATCATCGGGAAATGTTATGTCCCTTCACTTTTAAGTTACTCAGAATATTATCGTTTTCCTCATAAAGATGCTACATATTTCTGGTTACATTTATTCTTTGCTATTATAAATGGGGTTTTTTTCTATTACTATTTTCAAACAAATTTGTCTTGGCATAAATTAAAGCTATTTCTCTTTAATAATTTGGTAACAGGAACTTTTACAACTCTCTGTAGAAGGGGCACCTGGGTGTCTCAGTTGTTAAGCATCTGCCTTCGGCTCAGGTCATGATCCCAGGGTCCTGGGATCGAGCCCCGCATCGAGCTCTCTGCTCGGTGGGAAGCCTGCTTTTCCTTCTCCCACTCCCCCTGCTTGTGTTCCCTCTCTCAGTCTCTCTGTCAAATAAATAAATAAAATCTTAAAAAAAAAAAAAAACTCTCTATAGAGAAGTATTTTCAGCTGATTCCACTGGGCTTTCCACCTCACCATCTTATCATCTGGAAGTTTTTTAATTTTGCCTTTTCTTCTTCTGTATCTCACATTGTTTCATCTCCTCCGCTCTGGTTGCTTTGGTTAGAATTTCCTTTGGGCAGTTGTTTTTGTTTTTTTTTTATATTTGCTTTTTTTTTGAATGACTTTAAAAATAACTTTCTCAATTACTTCTATGAAATATTTATTTATTTATTTATTTATTTATTTTATTTCTATGGAATATTTAAAACTTGAGTTAGTATTGGTTATTACCAATTTTTATGGAATTTCTCCATTTCATCAAAATGTATTACCTTTTTGGTATACTGTATTACCTAACATCTTTTAAAATTTCTTCTGTCTCTATAATTACATTTCCTTTCTCATTCCCACCTGTGTATTTCTCTTATTATCCTCATTTTCTGTGTTGCCAGTTTATTATTATCGTATTCCCTCATTATCTCTTTTTTTCCCACTTCATAAATTTATCATCTCAATTGCTTTTCTCTGCTTTTGATTTATTCATTTATTGGGGGACAGCATAGAAAGTGAGAAAGAGAGGTGCTGTTTTTCTAATTTCTTCAGTTGAGTGGTTAATTAAAATAATTTTATTATTTCTTAATTCAGAAATGACTAGTTTGTGTTGCATGTGTGTATATCATCAATACTTGTAAGTTTCTAATGGATAGCTGACAGGAGTTTGTATTTGTAAATTATGAAATATAAACATAAATCTATAGTTGTTAATTAAATCCACTTCATTTTTTATATTAATTGATTCTTATGTTTCCTTATTTTATCCTGTACTTTAACCCTCTATGAGATGTGTACCAAAGGCTCCCACTATGACTGCCAGTTTGTCCATTTCTCCCTGTATTTTTAATAGCTTTGGCTTTTATATATCAATGATGTTAGTTTATTAGAAGCATTTACGACAGTTACACTCTCTAGGTGGATTTTAACTTTAATCAATGCAAAGCGTCCCTTTACATTATGTTTTTACCTTAAATTCGACTTTCTCTGATATTAATATTGTCATTGCTATTCAAATTTTGCCCATTTTATGTAAAATGTGTTCTTACGAATGGCATATACTTCATATCTTCCAGAAATTCCCTTATTGTTTCTAGTCTAGTAAAGGTAAGTTTCTGTTTTCCAACACTACTGTGAAGTTTTCCTTACTACTTTTTCAATCAAGTCTTTTTTTTTTTAATTTTTAAAAATTTAAACTCAATTAATTAACATATAGTGTATTATTGGTTTCAGAGGTAGAGGTCAGTGATTCATCAGTCTTATATAATACGCAGTGCTCATTACATCACGTGCCCTCCTTAATGTCCATCACCGAGTTACTCCAACCCCCCCACAGCAACCCTCAGTTTGCTTCCTAGAGTTAAGAGTCTCTTATGGTTTATATTTATTTTTATTTTATATATTTTCACTTTTATAATTTTAATCTTACTTCCTTAGTTTTATTTTTTTTTTTCTCATGTTCTTCCAGTTATTATTCCCCTACGGTCTTATTGCCTGGAGCTTATTATAACTAAGCCTAATTTACAATTCTCTGGGGAAAAAAACCAGATACTTTAAGTATTATAAGCAATGTGTTTCATGGATGACACAGGTTAATTATACTTGCATTAGGAACATCCTAGCAAATATTTTTATAAACAAATGAGCAGTTAGTGATATTGCCAAATGGCAACATTTAATATGAAAAATAAAGTGAAGTAGCATCAAATTTAAACATATAATTTTAGAATATTTATCTATGCCTTAGAATCAAATTGCAACACACAGATGAGCAAAGAATTAGGATAGTAATCAGTTTAGAACATACATTCTGAGAAATACAGTTGAGCCGTGAACAACATGGATTAGAACTGCGAGGGTTCACTTGTTTGTGGATTTTTTTTAAATAAATATAGTACAGTACTGTAAATGTGGATTTTTTGGATAAATACAGTACTGTAAATCTATTTTCTTCTTATGATTTTCTTAGTAACATTTTCTTTTTTCTAGCTTACTTGTTGTAAGAAAACAATATAAAATATATATAACATTTTTAGAATATCTGTTAATCAATTGTTTCTGTTACTGGGAAGATTTCTAGTCAACAGTAGGCTACTAGTAGTTAGGTTTTGGGGGATTTAAAAATCATAAATGGATTTTAGACTGCATGGGGGGGTGTCAGTGCTCCTAGCCTCCATGTTGTTCAAGAGTCCACTGCACATATTTCTCATACTTCACTGTCAAGCGATGTGTGATATAACACTATAATTTTTGTTATACTTCTTTGTTAACAAAGAGATGAAAATGTAAGTTATTTAAAGTGGAGATGTTCTCAACATTTTTTTTTTTTTTTTGGATGGGAATGGGACTAATTTCTTCAAAATCTGTCCTGAAATTGGCATGGAAAATTGGAATAAGAATTTCTGGTAAATATGATTTGGGAAAAAGGCATATTTAGCCTAATAAATAGGGGAAGTAATTGCTTAAAACAAATGAATGTTGAATGTGAAAAATATTTCCTTAATAGCACTGGAAGCAAAACTCTGGAAACACTCTGTATTAGCCAGAGCACTAAGAAAACATTTGATATGAAACAATACCTCGGGGAATACAACAGGCCCCATACTGGTCTAATGTCTATAATTTCATCTAAATGTCAGTAATGGAAAAATAGGAGGGGGAAGGAAGATTACAAAAAAACACATGGGCCTGTCTGCCTTTCTGCATGTAACTCTATGGGGATTCTCTATTAGAATTACATAATAGAGGAATCTGGCCTGTGCTATGTAAGGAAAATTATCTACAGCCATGACATTTTCCATGCTGCATCTGTGGGCACAAAACACAGGCGAGAATTCAAATTTTCTGTTTTGTCACACTTTTAAAGAGCAGGGAGCACTGGAGATGTTTCTTCTTGTACTGGGAATCAACTTGAACCCCCACTGAAATGCCCATTTTTTCCTTTCTTTCTATTAATAGGGCATTTTTCCTCTCTGAAAATAACATTTGCTTACTTTTGGCTCTGTTATCAAGTAGGGTGACACGAAAGGCAGGCCAAGTCTGGTGACTTCAACAGGTATTTTTTTATTTTTTTGCTCACTTGAAGGAAACATGACAGGATCATAGCATATGAATTTTGAGCAGATCTGAAAGGTTATTTAGTTCAACTCCGCAGAGGTGAGTCATGTGCTCATAATGTTTTTAATGGTTAAAGGCAGAGGGGAACTAAATGGACACCCTGAGTCCGCTTCCCACCTGGGGCTGTTTGCACTTCACTGAACCAGCTTGCATTTGTGTCAAGTGATGACAAAGCCTGATATATAACTTCCTCCAGCGACTCCCCATGCCCCATTATTATTCCAAAGAGATGCTGCTGAGGAAAAGCAAAGATGTGCCCTGATGTGGCAAGGGGCCCCTCAGTCCTCCTTATGAAAACCTATGAGGGAATAATGCATCCTTTCTGGAATTTCATTTCACATTTTCAAAGGTCAGAGGCAGCTTTGTAGTAAGTCTTCATGCTTATATCAAAAAGCATTAAAAATATATATTTCTAATGCATATATTTTTTTAAAGATTTTACTTATTTACTTGACACACAGAGAGAGACAGCTAGAAAGGGAACACAAGCAGGGAGAGTGGGAGAGGGAGAAGCAGGCTTCCTCAGAAGCAGGGAGCCCGATGCAGGGCTCGATCCCAGGACCCCGGGATCATGACCTGAGCTGAAGGCAGACGCTTAACGACTGAGCCACCGAGGCGCCCCTAATGCACATTTCTAGTGTAGTTTTCACCTTGCAGTCCCTAGGAAATAAAATTTTAGAATACAACGTTTCCTTGGGATCATATGGTAAGGCACCCTTGTCAGTTTCCTTATTGCTTATGTTAGCAAACTGAGGGGTGATAATCTTGAAAAGAAAACCCCACACTGTGTATTCATCTTTTCTTTTTGAGAGCTGTGAAGAGTGCAGGGGACCAAACAGCCCAGCCGGGAGTCGCCGGGCTGGTGTCCCAGAGACTTTACAAGGCAATTCACCTTGTCAGGTCAGGATCTGACTCCTCGCCCTGTAGGCTTAGAAACTAGAAGACCATGGCTGACAGAGCCATCTCTCTTGGGGTAGAGTCACAGTCACTAAGTTCACGAGACTGCTAACACCAGAATATTCACGGATAGCACGAAACAGATCTGTCCCGGGGAACAGGAGCACATGCACCAACTCCAGCCCACTGCCTCAAGCCCAGCTCACAGATTTCTAAGAAGACACAACTGTCAAAGCAATCAATGTATTTTTGAGTATACGAATAATACAGTCTCCTATGAGTTCAGCTACCTTGAGAAAAAATAATCAGAACAAGGGAAGTCAGACTGGTGGGATGCTCAAGGGCATACGCCGGTGCATGCATCTCACACCAGCAAAGGGACTGGTGTCATCGACCGTGACAACCTGCTACACCCACTGCCCCCTAAGCGATGGCCTCACCACGTGGTCAGAAAACTCTACCCACACTGATACAACTTACTGCATCTGTCTCCACTTGGCGGGGGGGGGGGCAAAGATTTCCTGACCCCTGGACAAAACCTCAATAGGTACTTTCAATATTTGCCTTTTTTTCCCCTATTTTCCTTAATAATACCTCCCTCCGCTGCCTTTCTGACTGATAGCTTCCTTCAATAAAATTATAGTTAAGTCTTGCAACCTGGAAACTACTCAGACTTTTTAAGGTAAATTTATAGTCATGCAACCTGGAAACTACTCAGACTTTTTAATGTAAATTTATATTTCTAAGCCTCCCTTCATTAGGGTTTCTTTCTTTCTCTCTTTTTTTTTTTTTTTAAAGATTTTATTTATTTTTTTGACAGAGAGAGACCGCGAGAGAGGGAACACAAGCAGCGGGAGTGGGAGAGGGGGAAGCAGGCTTCCCTCGGAGCAGGGAGCCCGATGCGGGGCTGGATCCCAGGACCCCGGGATCATGACCTGAGCTGAAGGTAGACGCTTAACGACTGAGCCACCCAGGCGCCCCTTCATAAGGGTTTCTATTTAAAAGTTTAGCCTTTAGAAGGTCCTCATATTTCCTTTATTTCCAAGTTCTCGGGACAACGTTAACAGTTCAGACTACTTTCGCATGTCAATCATGCATGATTGTCATATAAAACTTCATACTTTCTGTACTACTCTTAATATAGACAAGAAACAAATATGTCAATAATAGGTAACATCATTCCATATTTTCCTGGGGATGCATTCTTCCAATATTCCTGAAGTAGACATTTTTCTATTACCTTAATATAAGAATGTAAGCTCCCTGAGGGTGAGGATTTCCACTTTGCTCACCAATTTATTACAGATCACCGGAGCACTGGAGTGCTCAATAAATATTTTTGAACGAATGAATACAATCTAAAATGTAAACCCCATATTAAAAAAAAAATCAGAAGCAAGAAATGAGACTCTCTAAAACAATACACATTATCAACTTGATGTCTCTCAGTCTACAACCTTTCAACACATCATTCTTCAACAAAAATCCAGTTGAAAAGCATTATAATAATTACTAAAAGACATTATAGTTAAGATATTTAACAATGTCTATTAACATTTATCAATATAAAATTATTTCAAAATTCTTTTATTATTCCAATTTTTATCTTTTTTTCACACGTTTTATTTCTCAGAATTACACTTGAAGGAAAGAAGTTTCTGGGAATACATTTTTTTCTTTAATAAGTGCAGATTAGTAAAAGGCTTTACCTATCACTTTATTCTTCTTTCCATTTTTTATAGGCGTACAAAGCAAACTTCTAATGCATTGCTGGTTTGCATTTCCTGTGTTTTCATTCTAAACAAAAACAAAAATAAAACAAAGCAGGTGCAAATTATGAAGAGACTGATTTTCCCACTAGGTGCTATATAAACTAGATCAGACATCTGAA
Organism: Mirounga leonina; assembly: GCF_011800145.1. Taxonomy (NCBI): domain Eukaryota; kingdom Metazoa; phylum Chordata; class Mammalia; order Carnivora; family Phocidae; genus Mirounga; species Mirounga leonina. Next base: position 17,259,594 of record NW_023270702.1, read on the forward strand.
ACCACTAACATATTCATTCATCTTTTATTAGCAGGCGATAACATCAGAGTGCAGAAAATGTACAAATTATAATGAAGTTCATGTAAATGCAATATGCAGCAATTAGTTTTTACATTATTAAGAGTAAGAAATATCCTATATTTCTTTTTTTTTCATTCTAAACTTTCCAAGCAGCTTTTGGTAATATTAAGCAAAATCTTTATGCAATTATTTACTATACTGGTGTAGTAGATGTCTCAGTAACTTCACAAGACCAGCAGAATCCAAAAAGCACTATATTACTTCAGATGCTCCATGCTACAGACTTGTCTTTCTTTAGGACTGCCACTGTTTCTATTGCCCATATCGCTAAAGTTCTAAAGAGGTCTTCTAGATACCCAAATAACAAAATCAAGGCAGCGGCTCAAAGTGCAACACTTTTCCAGAGATGAGAGAAAACACTAGAATTCAAAGTTTCCAATGCCTGAGAAACTGATCTTTGTAGCTTTGCTGTCAAAGAAAACATACTCATTTCTCCATAGAGCTACTCACGGTAGTAGATTACCAGTTAAGTCAGTTCGAGCCATACGGCACTTAGTTTTTAAGGATAAACTCAAGAACTCTAGCAACACTATGTAAGGAATGTCATTGACATTAAGTAGGTAATAGTTAAATTGCCCCATAAATTAGTTTATGGTCATTCATTATTACACATTACAAAGCTGAAAAGTACAGGGAAAAACACTTGAGTACAGCTGACCACCCCTCAACAGATGTCATGAGCTATTATTGTATTTTCCTTCATCAGATCAGGGAAAGCACCGTTCACTCTGAAATACAGCCAGTTCTTGGGCTAGGCCTTCAGCTGAAGAGTCCCTAGAAGTACAGATCTGATGGGAAAACAGTGTTCAAGCTCCAAGTTCAAAACTGGTTTACTTACTGTCCAGGGAAATCTTTTGTCCTTACTGACATCTGGGATATTAAGTGGTTCCATAGTATTTTTGACATACTGAGCATACATGTAATTGATTCTGTTTGCATCACGTTCCCTGTGGAAAAAACAGATAGGAGTTATTTCTGTGCACTGAAGAAACATGGGCAAAACAAAGTTAAGTAAATGATAGTAAGAGATACACACCAGTCTTAAATTATAGGGTAAAGTGTGTATCTTCATTGGAAAATGCACTTTAAATGTGATGATTTGCAACTTTGTGGTTACTATAATTTAAATGTTTTGAAAAGACAAAGACCCACAATTTTTCAGCTGTCTAAAACAAATTTTAAAATGCCATTAAGTAACGCTACCGCTACTGTTAATGGGCATGTTGATTTTTGTGCCGTTCATGTAAAATTCGTATGAATTTTCTTTCACGTCTTCTTTTTTCATCAGATTATAGAATGACTAAGGTCTAGTGCCTGTTTCACTTCCTCGATTATTTGCTTTATCCACCACAATAATCGTTTACACATTTCAAACCAAGGGGAAAATCAAGCATGCCTGGGAGAATTTTATTAAGGTTTTCTCTCTTCTTTTTTTCTGCTTTGAGATACTTTATGATACTTTTTTAAGTGAAAAATTTATCTTCTTCAAAAAACTTTCTTGAGCTTAACAATATTTTCCCGTTTTTTCCCATTTCTTACTTAATAGGCTGAATATTAAAGATTAATCGGATGTCAGAGGGTACATAAGCACAATGCCAGGGCTGCAGCTGGGAAAACAAGAGAGAACATGTTTTTACATCAGGAAACTTTATGTGTTCCCAGCGATAGGGATGAATTGGGCAAAGAGTGTCAGGTTGTGGAAATTTACTCAAATTATAAGGATATGCCTATCTTAATTATAATATCACTAACTGAAGAAATAGGAGAGTCTAATAGTGAGAGATAGTTGAAAATAAAATACATGCCTCTCGAAGTTCCAATATTTTCCCTATCTTCCATCCTCCCCCCACAGCCTGCCCAGCCTGACCAAACTGCCTCTTGGGATGGCACTCTTGAGCACTACTTATTTAGTGATTTCACCAAGACTCTTGAAGTCTGTGGCCTCATTCCTGGCCAAGATATTTTAGCCTTTCCTTTCTTTGCTGTACACTTTAGTTTAGGTGTAACTTGGTCAAAATGGGTGAAATTTGACCTGTGTCCAGTACTGTATATAAATGAAAAAGAATAAAGAGCAAATGACAATAGTCACAGAGTAAATTCCAGAACGGACATTTACTGAGACGACACTGATCATCTGTGAAGGCACGCAGATTGTCCAACAAATCAAACCTGAGACCTGGCTCCTCTTTCATGCATACTATCTGGGTGGAATCCCAAGAAAAGGGTATGAGATAAGTGCAGGATTTTGGTTAATAAAATAATTTAAAAAAAAACTATTCATAAATAGCTGAAGTCTCAGGAAAAGAAAGTAAGAAGCTTTAATAAAGGTAAGAAAAATGGAATGGAGGTTATGGGGAGAAAGAAGTACACTGGAGAAGATACCCTTGTCCAAATCTTTTTAAAAATTACACTACTAATGACTTTTATTATTCTTATCACCATCCTTATGTTCACAGTGGGAGCCAGATGAAACCCAAAATAGTTAAGCGACTTGCCAGAGATCCTAAGATCAGACCTACAGGCATTAACATAGAGAAGAAGTAATTTAAATTACTTATAAATCAATAGAAATCAAATTCTTTTTTCTTTTTAATTTCCTGAAAATTTTCAGTTTCCCTAATGGTGACCTTAATGAAAGATAAGTATTAAGATTTATTAAGGTACGCGATACCATTTTGTTTCTTACTCTCTAAGAAACAAGCTGGTGAATTCTCAGTTCCCGCACTCAGTAAACACAGACTGAGCACCTGCCCACGAGAGGCACCCCTAGTGCCCCATGGGAGACGAGCTCATGCAGGTCAGTAGCAGTCACAAGGAGCTTACAATCTAGCAGAGGCCAGGACACAGCACGGAGAGGAGAACCCGTCCAGTTGCATGTCCTGTTTGGGTCGAGTCCGGTGCAGAGGCTTCCAGCTGTCCCCTCCATAACTCTCCTCTGTTCGTCTTGATCTGGACACACGGCCACCCAGAACAAACCCTATGCTGCCCAGCCACCTTAGTGGTCTGGTGTCATCATGTAAGTTCTAGTCAACAGCTGTAAGAAGAAATATGGCTGCTTCTAGAAACCTCATGTACGAGAAAGCTGGTGCATGCTCTCTGCCTTTTCTTTTACTTGCCACCCCCTGCCCCCCACTCCCCTTTAAAATATGGGTATGATTAGAGGAGCTGCATCCCTGACACTGAAGGCAAGGGCCACACCCTAGAGAAGCGGAGTAGAAAGCCCCAAGGTGCCAGGGGCCCTGAGCCCTTTGTGGAGAACAGCTGCAACACCGGAGCTTCCAACCTGTGGGCTTTTACAGGAGAGAGTAATTATACTGCATTCTGGTTTAAGCTATTTTGGGGGGGGGGGGTGTTATGATTTGCAGTCAAGCCTAATCCTCGTTAATGCAATTGGTAAAATGCAAGCACCACACATGTGGGCAAGATCGACAGATAACACCTACATGGAGTGGGTTAGGGAAGAGGTAGCATTAGAGAAATGTGTAAAAGGCTGCGTAAGATTTAAGGATGGGGAGAAACACATCAGGGATGAAAGGGAGGGTGTTCCAGCAGGAAAAAAAAAAAAAACCCTCAGCATAAAACACGTCTCTGAAATGTAAGAGTTCTATCTATGGGGTATTTGGGAAACATGAAATAGATTGGTAGGAATAAAATGATGGTTTCAGGCTGAAGATGTGAGGCTAGGGCAGATAGTGGATTATTCTGAAAGAGCAATGCAAAGAATATGGATCTCATTCCTTAAATAGCAGGAGTATCATGGTGGCCTCAGACCGTGCCTCTCAGAGCGCCAACTGCAGGGGGCATTACGGGCGGGCGTCTCTAGGGGCGGTGTTCTAGATCCCGGGACCCCCGCCCCCTGACGCACCGAGGCCACGCCTCCCGCGGCTGCTTCTCCATGAGGACTGAGCCCAGAGGGATACGAAGGCAGGCCAGTTCTGGGAGATTTGGGCTTCTTCGGACAGGAGACCGGCTAGAGGACTACCCAGAAGTCTTGCCACCCTCACAACTGCCCGGCTGTCCAAAACACTCCTTCCTTCTTCACCCACCTCCACACACTCTCTCACTCTTCACTGAAGTACAGTTGACACACATGTTAACCTTAGTTTCAGGTGTACAACATAGGATTCAGCAACTCTGTGTTCCGCTGCGCTCACCACAAGCGTAGCTACCATCTGTCACCATACATCGCTGTTACGGTACCACTGACTGTATGTCCTATGCTGGACCTTTCTTCCCCATGACTTACTCATTCCATAACTGCAAGCCTGTGTCTCCCACTTCCCTTCACCCCTTTTGCCCATCCCTCCACTCCCCTTCTTTTCCCTCTTTTTTCACTCTAGGTCAGACTTGTGGCGGGGGGGGGGGGGGTCCACGGCTCTTTTAGCTCTGTCCCCTTTTATCCTCACAGGGCATTTCCCCTAATAAATTTCTTGCACATATAATCCATTCTTGGCATTTGCTTCTTGGAGGACTTGGGCTAATTCCGACACCTAAAGCGTTCTGCACCGCTATCAGGGGAATGTACATGAGTATACCCTGGGGAAGACAGGGACATGGAGCTGGGGCTCACGGAGAAATTTTTGTGCTTTAGAACTAAATGGGAATCATTGCAGGCTATGTAAACCAAAGACAAAAAACACATCAGAGACATGGAAATAACAGGCAACACTGACTTAGTACTTACTATGTGCCAGAAATTTTCCGAAGCATTTTGTGTGCATCATCTCATTTAGACCTTACTACAATCCTGCTATCAGTATCCCCATTTTACAGACGAAGAAATTGAGGCTTTGAGAGGTTAATTCATTTACAAAACGCCCCACAGCTAGTAAGTGGCGGAACTTAAATTTCAATCAGTCTGACTTTAGACTCTACACTCTTTTCCTACTCAGTATGCACAGTTCTTTTTTAAAGTAGTAAAAACCTTTTTACTACTTTTTACAGTGTCACTAGTATATATATTCCAAGAAAGTGAGCTTAAAGAATTCATTCTATGCATTTGTCATTTTATGATAAAAATGTTCATTTATAAATTAACATCAAGTTAACTGACATGGAATTACAGCACTAAACTATCATTTTTTCCTTCTAATTGGGTGGCTCTTATGAACTGAAGCACAGAAACTCCAAAACCTCCCACCATCTGGAAATGAGCTAGCTTTCCTTCTGAAATTTATAGGCAACGCAAGTCCCAAATGTCTTCCTGTGCTTTATCTCACTGACGATGTGATTCTGATGATTATGTATAATGTTCACCCTGAATATTTATTTTTTCGTTTTACACTTAACATTGCAAATCTGTCTTCAATGTGTTATTTTAATTTATGAAGGATAATTAGTGGGTTGGTCGGACAAATGCCAAGTGAGCAATGCTTTTCAACTGAAATGACTGGTCTAAAAGAATGATTTGCTTACTGCTGACATCATAAAATTGCCTAGCATTTCATCTCATGGGAGAGTGTTTGGATTGGCAAAGTGTTTAAGGATGAGCATCGAAGAGTCTTGAATTCTATCAATAACCAATTTCAGCAATGTAATAAAGAGTCTGCTGGTAAAGTGGCAATATCAGTTTAGTCCTTTGTCAAAATGCTGAAGTCACTACACATCATTTTTAATTCAGAGGTTTGGCAAAATTAGGCTTAATATCTAATGTTTATAAAAATAATAAAAAATATTTACATCACTTAAAGACCTTTTATTGTGTCATTAGTATAAAGGCTAAGTTTAAAATGTTTAGCTGAAGGGTGCCTGGGTGGCTCAGTCAGTTAAGCATCTGCCTTCAGCTCAGGTCATGATCCCAGGGTCCTGGGATTGAGCCCAGCATCGGGCTCCTTGCTCAGCAAGTAGTCTGCTTCTCCCTCTGCCTGCCACTCCCCCTGCTTGTTCTCTCTCTCTCTCTCTCTCAAATAAATAAATAATAAAATCTTAGGAAAATTTTTTTAAATAAATAAAATGTTTAGTTGCTATAAGGCATTAGTGAATACTTTTAAACACTGTAAAATTAGTTGATGAAGCAGTTACAATGATCCATTACATTACTCTCTTTTAAGGTAATCACCCTGAACTATTTAGCCTTTATAAAAATATCTTTATACAAGACTATCTTGGAATGATTAAAAAAATAAATGGAAAAATACCTTTCATTTTGTCTACAGAAAGGGAACATAGTATTCGTCAGAAATAAATCAGACTATACTTTTTTTTAATGCGTATTTACCAGTAGAGGTCACTATCACACCAAATAGCCTTGTTCGGCTACCATTAGAAATTAGAGGATCAGGCTGAATTTGTAATAAAATCAAAATACCAATACATAAAATGTAATTATATAGACTTATGCTGCTGTACAAATATTCAAAGGTAAATGTAGATAACTCAACATTTTAAACTTTTTCTTGATCTTACTTTTTTAAATCAAGTATAATATATGGTGTTACATTAGTTACAGGTGTACAATATAATGATTCAACAATTCCATATGCTTCTCAGTACTCATCAAGATAAGTGCACTCCTAATCCCCTTTATCTATTTCATCCATCCCCTTAGCCACCTCCCCTCTGGCAAACACCTATTTATTCTCCGTATTTAAGATTCTGTTTTCTGGTTTGTCTCTTTTTTATTTTGGTTGTTCATTTATTTCTTAAATTCCATATATGGTCATTTTATATCATTTATATTATATGTTATTTTCATATCATTTATATCATATATCATTCCATCATTTTATACTTTTAATATACAGTATCATACCTATGGACATATGTAAACACATTAAATATATGTCTATATTTATATATGTAGCAATTCATTATGCAATCTGAAAAGTAAAAGAACCAAATATTTACATGTGTCTTATCTAGAAGCTTTCTAAAACATTATAAAAAGCAACAAAAATGTTATGGTATCATAAAATCAAAATTATATTGATGTTCTTCCTAGGAATAAGAAACTTCATTACTGGGCGCCTGAGTGGCTCAGTTGGTTAAGCGACTGCCTTCGGCTCAGGTCATGATCCTGGAGTCCCGGAATCGAGTCCCGCATCAGGCTTCCTGCTCGGCAGGGAGCCTGCTTCTCCCTCTGACCCTCCCCCCTCTCATGTGCTCTCTGTCTCTCTCATTCTCTCTGTCTCAAATAAATAAATAAAATCTTTTTAAAAAAAAAGAAACTTCATTACTGATTTAGGCAGGAGATACCAGCATTTAAAAGGGATATACACATAATCACCAAGACATGGGCTTATTATCATATACTCAAAAAGGACTTGATACTAACTAAAACTAAATGTCCAATATGCCAGAAAACACAATGGCACACAGAGGGGCTTAGGAAAGAACACACATGGAAATGGGACAGATACTTGTCATGACCAGCAATGCCAAGAGGGAAGCAGGCGTCGGCTACTCAATTTAACTTTGTGAACGAAAAACTCCAGGTACCAGAAAAATTTCTAGAGATAACATGGTTTATCTACTTTTACCTATGCACCCCAGGCCCAAGTCAGCAAAAAAGGCCTAAGTCAGGTGTACCAGGGGTCAAATGAATTCCCCAGCTGCCCCCAAGTTACATCTGCCCCTTTGCTAATTCCTCAAATTCTTTTAATCAGAGAAAACGTATTTCATTGTATCAGACTGTTAAAATAATAGTCTAGAAGTAATGAGTCTTGATTTACATAGAATCACTTAACCAACTAAACTTTAAGTCACTATGGTCAACGGTATCTCCATCTTGCTGAGGGAAGACATAAGAGGATAGAACACGTGAGAGAGGATGAGGGGAAGAGGAAGAGGATGGAAGACAGGTCTGCAGGCCTCACACTGATCCCGGGGGTCAGTCTTAAGAGGGTTTGAACAAAACCAGCTGTCCACTGAAGTATTCTGTTCTTGAAGATAGCTGTAAACTCAGGCAATTGTGCTTTGCAATTCTGCTTTACATGATCTACAGAAATGATTTTCATTTTGTTTCCAATTTTTCATTACAACAATTTTCTTCCAATTTTTTATTAACATTTTGAAATATACAAAAAAGTTGAAAGTAATATCCCACTCTAGATTCAACAATTTTTAATGGTTTTACCAATTTGTTTTATCTACATATGTTTGTGTGAATATACTTATTTGTTTAAATATATGAAATTTAAATATATTTACTTATTTATCTTTGGCTGAACCATTTTAAAGTAAGGTGCAGACATCCTAATATTTCATCCTTAAATACATCAGGATGAATCTCCTAAAAATAAAAAGTTTCCTACTAACCACAGTATCTTTTTATTTCCAAAGAAAAGTAACAGTAACTCCCCATCAACCATCTACTATCCAGTCCATACTCACATTTCCAATTGTTCTCAAAAACTGTTCATTGATAGTTGTTTTAATGAGAATCCAACCAAGATTTATGCATTGCGTTTGGCTATTATGTCCAAGATAGTCCTTCCCTCCATTTTGTTCAAGGACACTGATTTTTTTAAAAGACCAGGCCAGTTATCTTATAGAATGTTCTACAGTTTAGATTTGTCAGAGGTTATTTTTAAAGCACCACTACCAAAGAGCTTGGTTACTGAGGACTGTGCTAATTGCAACACTATCCACTAAATGAAATAATGTTCCAATAGGTCAACTGTAGTGAAAAAAATATGAAACTTTAATATCAAATAGGAAAGTTAAGACAATGTTCTATTTCCATGATCATATGAAGCTTTTAGATAAACATCAATAATTAGGGATAAAATAATTTGAGACAAATGATTGTAGGAAGTGAAATAATTTGAAACAAATGAACAATGAAAATTATTTATTTTTATTAAGGGTGAAAAAGGGAATCTGAAAAAGAACATTTGGTAGTTTACTCTAAATCCTTTCTAAAGTTCTTCAAAAAGCACAAATAAAATTGGGGAAATGATATCCCTGACCTCAATCATATCAATACTTTGTATTATTATCCACGTGATAATTAACAACAAAAAATTAATACAAATTTTTAAATTACAAAAAACATGACAAGGAAATGAACTGCAATAGAGATCTGATTTGATTCTAGCCATCGGGTATATGTATTGGTGTGACTGGGTTCATAGGCTTCCTTCTATTATTAATTAAATCCCTGTGGCTGATTCCAAACCACAGCAGACTCAAAGAGAAGTCTGTTCAAAAACCTATCAAATTTCCAGTGAGGGTCCAATATGCAGTGAAACATGTAATTTCAATACAGACTTATGGATCTTAAATGAGCCAGTTCACAAAAATACCATACCCAGGCCTATACTAATTTGGACACCATTCACTATATTAGCACTTCTCTTCTAGGTCAACTGTAGGGGGAAAAAGTCCTGGAACTCTGTCATCAAATAGTACAGTATTTTTCACAAATAAAATTATTGATGGTCGGAGGGAAGCAGCCTGTAGCTTCTACGTCTTAAACAGGTCATACAATAAACAGTTTAGCCAGCATTACATATACTGGCTTAAACAATGTGGGGGTTATGGGGTGTCAACACCCTACATAGTCAAAAATCTGCATATAACTTTTGTCTTCCCCAAAACTTAACCAATAGCCTACTGTTGACCAGAAGACTTACCGGTAACATATACAGTTGATTGACATATATTTTGTATGTTATATGAATTATATATTGTATTCTTACAATAAAGTAGGCTAGAGAAAAGAAAATGTTACTAAGAAAATCATTTAAGGAAGAGAAAATACATCTATAGTAGTGTACTATATTTATTTAAAAAAAAACCCATCTCTCAGTAGACCCACACGGTTCCAATCGTGCTGTTCAAGGGTCAGCTTACTTGTGATAAAGACAGAGAATGAATTATTTTACCTTGTTAAAGTATCTGACGATTTTTCTAATTCCTCACACTCCATGTGAAACACACTAGAAAAAGAATCCTGAAAACAGAGCAACAACACAGACTGAGAAGTAAGTTTGACAATGTGATGAAATCTATCTAGATACACACGCGCGAGTCGGTGGAATTGACGGAAGACACCAATACTTGTGATATTTTTTGAACTTATTCTCAGACTGAGCTGACACAAGTACTCACTGCCTGACAGCCTCAAGTCTGCTTCCCATGTTCTTACTGTTTCCGAGACTCACCTGCAAAAATGCTCATTTGCGTATTACTTGGTTTTTGTTTTTCTAGCCGGTGCTAATGAATATCTTAGCTTCAAATTTTCTCCGTATTTATTCAAAATCCTCATGTTTTAGCTTTTATGCATACATTGGTTGCTGTTGTTAGATCTTTTTAAAAGACATGCAATTCAGTAATATTTTATGAATACTTAATGAAAATAATTGTGAAGATTTTAGCAACATAGAGAAGTACTTTGAAATTACATTAAAAAACAGAATACATATTCATACCCATGCTGTATTTACAACTGAATAAAGAATTGGAGGGAAACACAGAAATAAAACAATGATATTAGTTTAATTTGGGGAGGGAAGAACTGAGTACTGTATTTTTCTTGCTTACATTTGGATTTTTGCTCATGTTGCTGAAATAATTTTAATCAAAAAGTTATAATTATAAATGAACATCAAGTCACTTGAGTCCTAAAATTAAGTTAAAAAGTGAGCAAAATATATAAACGGCATATAACTGAGCTATACTTCAAAGCACCAGGGATCCAAGTCAGTTGCTGACATGATAGATGGTAACTGGTAAAAGCATAAGCTGAATGTTAATTAAAGTGATATTTAAGTTGTCTAAAAAAGGAGTGCCGTACATATAACTTTCAAAAATTAAATGCTAAAGAACAGGTCACAGAGCAGAAATTGTAAATTGACTTACTGCATTAATGAATTCTGACCTGAACTTTAAAAGGATAGCTACTTGTAATCATGTCCATATTGAAGACTTTATAACTGATTGAAAATATGAAATAATATCTATGAGAATACTGATTACCTTATAGCACAGTAAATTCTCATTTGATAGCCAGTTAATGAGAATTAGACACGCACGCACGCACATACACACAAAATAATTGAGATAATGAGTCATATAGTACAGTCTTACTATCTAAACCAATTTTTAAAATTTCAATATAAGTATTATGTATCTTTTATTATTCTACTTTCCAAAAACCCATCAATTCAGATATCATATATGGATTACAATTGACCACACAGTGATGGGTGATCCCCACTCTCTTTCCTAACCCACCAATGAAGACCCTTTTCTCAGGGTCTAAAGGAAAAAGAAAATAAACAATGACATCAAAAAGAAATATCCCAGGAACAGTGGTTCATAGGTTAAAAAGGGAAAAAAACTGCATAAAGGAAAACTGCCTTAGGCCAGGAGCTCTGATTCTAACCGCAACCTCAATTGGCCTGTCTAGAAGTAACCAGCACTCAATGAGAACACTCCATCTTTCCACACACATCTGTTCCTTTATGTTACACAGCAATGGATTGAAATCTACCAATTAGAACAGTTAGTGGTTTTCCAGTGTTGGTAAAGGACTTAGGACTAATAGGCACCTTTAATAATACTGCCTCTATTGGGCCATGCCTCTTGGTTTCTAAACAATTTCTGATAAAAAGAAAGTTTTTTCCCAACCCATTCAGAATGGGGGTCTACTTGCTCAGAGCAACCAGGGCACCACTATTCCTGACCACAAAAGGTCTGCATACTGTAATGACAATGTATTTCTCCATCAAGGAAGTGTAGACATTGACAAAAACAGCACACAGACATTCCCAAGGTAACCACTCAGTGGAGGGACACAAAGGTGAATGGTGCTTTGAAGGCATCCTCCAACCTCACCTCTACCCGCTTTCAACCAGAACAGCTCATACTCTGATTGGCTTTGCATACACAACCATATACAGTTGGGGTTCAGAGAGATCTGAGGCTAACATGAGGTTTAAAAGCAGCGCTTTAAGGAATATAATTTCTGTCTTTCTAAAAATAAAAAAATCATACTCTGTACTCACGGAGCAATCTTCATCCACTATGAAAATGGTGCATTTCTGCACCTGCATGAAAGAGATAATAGTGGCAGCTATTTTCTTTAGAATTACTTCTAATGATTGTTGTTCTTCAAAAATTAAGCTAGCAAGGTCAAGCAGCACCTAGACAGGAAAATTTAGAGCTTATTACTTAATAATTACCTGCAATTATTAAAGCAATACAATGATTTATATAGTTTATAAGTTATTTATTTATAATCTAACAAGTTACAGCCAAGTTTGCATTCAAGTATTAAATATGTAAGTCTCTGTTTACCAAGAGAGCTTCTGTATTGACTGTTAGTACAACGGTTACAATCAGACTCTAAAACCAGAGTTATCAGTTTTTAATCCTGCCTTCCCTTCCTGTGAGCTTTGGACGGAGGGCCAGTTCCTTAAAAATGGGGATAACAGGGCGCCTGGGTGGCTCAGTTGGTTAAGCGACTGCCTTCGGCTCAGGTCATGATCCTGGAGTCCCAGGATCGAGTCCCGCATGGGGCTACCTGCTCAGCAGGGAGTCTGCTTCTCCCTCTCCCGCTCCCCCCTCTTGTGCTCTTTCTCTCTCTCAAATAAATAAATTAAAAAAAAAAAATGGGGATAACAGTAAAAGTAATACCAAATCACAGGACTATTGTGAGGACTAAATAAGCAAACATTTATAAAGCATTTTGAACAGCATCTGATACATAAAACACACTGACGTTGCTATTGTTCCCAACTTCTGAGATCAACATTTATCAGCATTTTCACATAGCACAGTAAATATTGTCCAAAACAGACAAAGTTTTTAGAGCTCCTTTTGTGTTTTTCCTGGTAATTTCATTTTCCTTTGAATTCCACAGAATTTCTTCTAATCTCACAAAAATATTTGTGTGATGAGGAGGAAGAAAGGGTATCACAGAAAATTGACTGGAGGAGCTACTATCCTAGCTGAGGCCTGAGAGATAAGCAGGAATCGTTCAGGTAAAGTGCAGAAGGGAAATATTTCAGTCAAAAACAACTGAATTGAGAGACAGTAGCAGACCGCATGTTTTGATCAAGTTTTAAGAGAGAATCTAGAGTGTAAAGAGGAGAGCTGGGGAGATGAGATGGCAGAGTCAAGTGGAGAAAGAACCTCAAAAGCCCTGTGTGTCTTTAGAGGCACCTTGGGCTGTGACAGACTGCAGGAAGAAAGTGACAGGCTTGCAGCTGTGTTTGTAAAAACGGGGACTGGATTAATGGGTGGCGAGAATGGAGCAGGGAGAACAGTTAGGAAGATACTGCAGTCAAAGGCAATGGAAGATCCAATATCTTATTAGCACAAGTTCTAGAAAGAGAAAATGGGATTATCAAAGAAATAATGAAAAAGGATTATATAAAATGGAAGAGCTTAAGTCTCCAGATGGAAAGGGATGACCAGTTACCAGCATGATGAATGAAAAAAAGAGTTATCCTATAAAATTAAGTTATAAAAGCAGAGAGAGAAATGATCTGAAAAGCTTATAAGCAAAAACAAAAAACAAAAGAAAACATCTACACAGAGCCAAGAATCAGAACAACACGGATGCTAGTTAGAAGACAAAGCACCACTTTAAATTCTGAGAAACTGATTTTTCAATTTGGAATTTTATACCCAAAGTGGTAGGATGGTACAATAGGCATTTTCATGCTATGCAAGGACTCAGAAAGTTTACCTGATCAATATTCTTTCTCAAGTAATTATTTGAGAATGTGCTGCAGTAAAATAAGGGCATAAACTGAGGAAGGAGTTATGGGATCCAGTGGATAACCAATGGAGTCCCTCTGAGGAAGCAGTGAAGGAAAATTCTATGATGACATCTATGCAGCAGGCATGGGGAGAAACAGCTTAGCTTGGAAGAGAAACAACAGAGAACCTCAATTTGGAGATCGCCAAGAAAAAGAACTCAACAGAATGCCTAAATAATGGGGCATTTGGGGGAAAAACCAACGGTATGAGGCTACACTAGAGCAAACAGTTCAAGGGGAAAAAAAAAGAATGGAATTCAGAAACATCAGGAAAAACTAAAAGTTGTATAACAAATGTAATATGAACATTTACATAGTCATGGTTCTTTTATAAACACTTTATTTTAAATCACAACTCTAGAATTAAACTAGACAAAGCTTACTAAAAGCTAACCATGGTTGTAGAACAATATATATGTTATTGTTGTGGGCAACAGAAAAAGTCCAGATGGGAAAAGCAAAGGTAAGGAGTAGCAGTTGGGAAGGAAAGATGAGGCATGCTAAGATCCTCATTTTACAAAGCATGGAATTATGAGATGATGTCTCTAGTTGATAAAGCAAGAACTAAAAGCCTTATTTAACATGACAAATGCAGTCCATTCAGTAACTTAAAACAGACATAATGATACTGGTAGGAAAAGGATAATGGCAAGTAAAGAGTGGTATAAATCAAATAACTCCACATCTGTTAAGTTAATAAATATTGTCTAACCGTGATAAAGCAACAGAGCATGGAAAATAGGAAATGGAAGTAATTATTAAAAGATACAGCTAAAATATTAACTGGATTTTTCAATCATACACATATATTACTTGGATAAAAATTTAACAACTAAAGAAGCAATTTCTATACTCTCTCTTTAGTAATCAGACTTGCCTGATTTCTCTTGTTCTCCAGCAGTGAAGTCTCATAGAGTTGAGCATTATGAAGAACAATACCACAAAATGCCAAATAAGCAGCAAAGTCCTAGAAAACAGGTAGGATAACAGCCAGATTAAGAACTGTCTACAAAACAGTCTTATATTGCCTGAAACAACAAAAGGCACTCAAAAATGTTTACAGTTGAAATAAATATTAGAAAGCCAAAGGGTACACGTTAATTCTACATGAAATTAAGAATGAATGCAAAGCAAGTGTTAGCTAACTAGCACGACAAATAGATGACAAGGATGAACAGTCTCCTTAAGTCACACATTAGTTACAAATTAACAAGGAGAAGAGGGAAGGGAGTAGGACACAGATCTCTTTATATCATTTAAATTGAAATTCACTCTATGCAAAATTTGGTGTAGTCTCTGAATGATCTTAAGAGTTGGATCTGTGTTGAAACTATATAAATAGCTTGTGACTTATTCCTGGGGCAAACGAAAGCTAACACACTTGAGAATATTGGCAATAGTAGTCTCATATAAAGTTGTATAAAATATTAACTTAAATATGTTTTAACATGGATCTGTCATCCTCATTACACTATTCTAAGGCGATATGCTCACAATTATATTAATTATTGACTAAAGTAAGTCTTTCCATGGCAAACTTTATTCACAATCATAGATTTATTTTGCCAAGAGATGATACAACCTAAGAACGCAAATCTTTCAAGAGGGGTTTACATTAATGGACTATAAACAAATGATGAACTATAAAGCCAACCTAGAACCATGTTCCCCATCAAATATTCTCAGGTGTCATTAACAGAATAGGAGACTAGATGTCTCAAACACTGATTTAAAAAGGTACTTGCTAAGTTCTGAAGCAGTTAAGACATGGGGACCCACACAAGTGCCAAATACAGCCTACACCATGGAGACAAAAATAACTCTGTCTTGTTTGAATGTCTTTCAAAAGCTCCTACTAATTTTCAGGGAGTGACTTACATAGCAACAGGCTTGAATAAGAAGAATTCATTGGGTTCCATGATATACATATAATTACATATTCAAGAAGAGAAATAATAAAACATCCTGACAGAATGAAGTTATAAACAGGTTCAGGGGCTTCCGTCCTTCCACGGAAAGCATGTCGATGTGGTGTATGGGATGTATTCCTTCAGCTTTGGATGGAAAGAGTAATAAAATAATGCTGACTGCCGCTCTTTCTGAAGCTAAATTCACATTACCCAGCCTGAATCCACACGTTGGCGCCCCACCATCTGAGTGCAAAGCTTATAAAACAGTCTGAAATTTGCTTCCCCGGGAGGCAACTCCAATTTTTAGCCAACCTGGAGTGCTGAGCGTGGAGCAATGCTTCAAGGGTTTTTACTCAGGGTTGAATTTCTTTATAGCAGTGACGAAAGGTAAATGGGATAGTTAAAATAGCGTGTCACCCTCGCGGTGGCCCCAAGACGCACACAGCCCTGGGGGAGGCGTGGCAGCACAGTGAGGATGGAGTTGGGGGGCTTCTAGGGACTGACTACCACCAGTACCCCAAAGTCAGCACTGTATTTCGCGGTAGGAAAGAGACACTTTTGAACATTTCAGATCATTTTAAAGCGTAATGGTTTTTGCAACCAACAATTTCAGGAACCGCTAATTCGAGAGGTCTATACACTATAAGGAAAACACCTCTTCCTAAATTGAGGTCACATCAGACATAAGTTTTGGTACCTTTTCATCTTTTTCGGTAAATGTCCCACCATTTCCCGATTTCTTGTTGATGGCCTGGGCTACACCAACAACCTGGGATAGGAGAAAAATGTGCTTGCTTCATTGGCTGTCATTATTGTTATAAATTCACCAAAATGTGTTTTTAAAGGAATTTCTATGTGTGCTTTAAAATAACAATAAGCTATGAAACCAAAACAAAAACGCTCAGCATTTGAACTAGTTCTCTATCATACATCCACTTTTGCTCCTAAGCATTCGAATGCTGTCAACTTCTTGGGTCCCACTATTTTTGGTTCTGTGATTTCACCCTGTGTAGTGAGAAAAGTTATTGGCAATCACATTGTAAGTGAGTATTTTTCAGGGTTTTTGGATACAAAACAAACCATCAATTTCTATCACATTCAAATTAAATCTATGATAAACATTTTACAGTGGCTTTAAATTTATTATTTCAAATGGGCTAAAATAATGCTCTTTTACTAAAAATGAAACAGGACCCAGTGCCCAATTAGAGTGAAAAATGATTCCTAATATAGTCCAACGTCTTTTGAAAACTCTGACGTTAAAAATTATTTTAACTTCTGGAGCACTGGGTGTTATACGCGATGAATCATAGAAACTAATGATGTACTGTATGGTGACTAACATAACATAATAAAATAAAACTAAAAAAATAAAATAAAATAAATTATTTTACCTTCAACAGATTTGTTTTTGGGAAAGAAGTTTTTCTTGAAAAACCAAAACAGGAATTAGCAGGCTGAGTCTTACTTCAAATAGATCAAAGATAAACTGTATCTTGAGAAGACTGAACTAAAACTCTGTCTGAGAATAGGTTTTAAGTTTCCACAAAAGGTTTAGCAACACTGTTAAGAACTTTCTCATCTTTCTGTATGTTACTTACCTGTTTAATTCCAATTTCAGTTGGGTTATTGCCTTAGTGTTTTAAAGACCTTCAAAACTTACCTTTTTCCCTCTTTCCTCTTATAAATTCTACTCTCTCCCTCTTTCTGTGATTTAACATCAGTGGAATAAGCTATTATCCCCTAACTGGTTACACTTTGGGAATATAAAGGCCTTCGTTTTGTGTGTATGGCTCATCCTTTTTTTCTTAGCTCGTTCTAAGTTCCTTGGCTCTCAGAATAGGGTATTAAATTCCCGCTAGGATAGCAGAAAAGGAAGGGGAAATGGATTCTTGCCTGATGTAGTTTTCTGGTCTTCTTAACACCTGTCCTCCATGCCCCATGCAGAGTAAAGAGATGTTAAAAAAAAAAAAAAAAAAGCAAATTCTCCAATTATCCTGTACCTTTTTAATTGTCCTTAGTTCAACTCTCCCTTATTTTTGTACACTCTTTAGCTCTTGAAAATGGCTAACAGATTTCTAGATGCTCCAATCTCATGGACTAAATGCATACAAAAACTTTTGTCTAAGGTAAAAAAACGTCTGTATTGCAGATAACCATGTTCACTTGAGTATAACTGAAAGGAGGCACCTGAGGGTCACTGGGATCTGATACACAGTGGAACCAGTATAACTTGGTCATTTCAAGTGTTCATTCATTCACCCAACAGATATTGAGGTGCCCATATGTACTGAGGAGTGATAAAAACTGGGAGAAAGACTACTCTGAAAGAGCTCAGAGTCAAGAACAGGTGATACCTAAACATACACTGAAAGCCCATGGGATGATCAGTTTGATGGTTCAGATGCCCACAAATTGCTAAGAGCACAGAAGGGGGCACATAATATGGTTCAAAGAGGCAGCTTCTCAGAAATGATAACATTTGAATTTTTGTCTTTAATAAATGGTTTTATAAAAGAAAGACTTAAATTTTAAATCTTCAATTTAAGGAAGATAAGTTTACAAACAGATAAAAAGACACTGATGCAAACCTTCTCAGATAATTACACAGTATAAAAAATTATGTACTGATGTGCTCTCATACATGGAGCTGTGTGAGGCAAGTGTTGGGCAAGAAAGTGAAGAGAAAGTTCCTGGTCATTCAAAAATATAAAGACACAAAAAGCTAGCTATTTATTAAATGGTAACCAATCAAACTGTATTAGCATTTTAGTCGATCATGACGTCACCATAAATTGACAGTGGGATGACAGTTAATTTCCAAGTCTTAAAAGAAAAGAGGAGAATCACCTGCATTATGTATTTTCTGAAATCAGGACTAGTAAAAGTAGTAATGATGGTCAGTTTAGATCACTAGAGTCCCTTGAGAATGAGGGCTGAGCCGGTGTGGGCCCAACAGGGCACCGTGGTCCCAAGGCTGCAGGCTACAGATACCCTGATCTTTGGACTGCTGGGGGTGGGAGGGGAGAGGATGGGAGAGCTGGGAGAAGCGGGGGGAATGTTTTAGAGGTGGGTCAGTAAGCAGAACCAAAGCATGGCCTGTTCTCGGTGGGTCGGCAGCTACTTCATTTAAGAAGAGCACTTCAACCAAGGCTTCTTTGGTACACTGGGATGATCCCTTCAGCTCTCACTTTATTAAAACTTGCATGCCAATTTCAACTTCGGTTTCAATCTGCGTGTTTGACACTCAAGACCATTTATATGGTAGGCATTTTTCTAACTATGGGCTGAAAAGTTTTCTCTCTGGTTAAAAGAATAATGTCCTTAAAACCATACTAAAAATCAGCCATTATTCACAATTTTCAACCAACCCAACAGTCTTCACACAGTTCAGTAACAATTTTCCATTCTGGAATTTCTTTAGTTTTTTTTTTTTTTTTTAAGATTTTATTTATTTATTAGAGAGAGAGAGATTGAGAGCACGAGTGGGAGGAGGGGGAGAGGGAGAAGCAGACTTCCTGTGGAGCAGAGAGCCTGATGCAGGACTCAATCGCAGGACCCTGGGATCATGACCTGAGCTGAAGGCAGATGCTTAACCAACTGAGCCACCCAGGCGCCCATGGAATTTCTATCAGATTCATCTTTCAAACCTGCCTATTCCTCCTTCTCCTCCTTCTTTTTCTGTTTTGAGAGAGAGAGAGAGAGAGAGAGAGAGTGTGTAGCCGGGGGGTAGGAGGGGAGGGGCAGAGGAAGAGAGAGAATCTTAAGCAGACTCCATGCTGAGTCCAGAGAATAAGGCAGGGCTCAATCTCACCACCCTGAGATCATAACCTGAGCCGACATTAAGAGTCAGAGGCTCAAACGACTGAGCCACCCAGGCACCCTCCTCCTTTTCCTATAAATACTAGTACTTGATGTCCTTCATCTCTTTGAACATACTTAATTTTGCCTGTAAGTTCATCTTTAGCAGGGACTGTTTTCCACGGAAGTCCCATGTTTCCTGAGTCATGAAGTGTCCATGCACAGTGACTTCCTGTTCATCTTGGCACTGTCCTGGGGGTATGAATTTGAACCCCATACCTACGTATGGCACAGTCTTGTGCTCTTAAAGTTCACAGGTGTCTCCTCTTTCTCTCACAGCAGTAGTCAGGAGGCAAGCTTCCTTGAGGCTTCTCCTGGCTCCTGATGCAGTTTGCTAGGCCCAGTTTCATGAATGAAACCATCATTCATCTAGGCTTCACCTCCCTGCCTCTCTCCTCCCCGCGCCCCAGAGTGGATGCATCCCCCGGCCTGCGGATGCTATCCCCAGACATTCATCTCCCTCCTGAATCTCAGACCTCCGTGAGCCCCTCTGGCCAGTACTCCATGCTCACGTCTCTTATCTCGGGTTCCCCTCTGTTTCTGACACCTGGGGGTTTTCCCTTTCTTGAGCTCATCTGCAATTTGTAAAATTGTTTTTGGTGAAATTTTATCTTCTACTTTTTTGCAGAATTGTGGAGGGGGATTCTTCTGCATCTGTACAGTCTGGCAAACTGACAAGAAGTCTTGTTTATGGGCTTTAAAACCTACTTTGTACCCCATGAACATCAGATCTTAACTATATTTGGATTTTTTCCTCCTAACATTACAGCAAGATATTTACTTTTAGGCAATGTCATGGAGTGAGCATGATGGATTTTTCATCCTTTCTGGTAACCAATTATTTCTCTAACAATTTTACAGATTTCAGATATTAAAGGTTAATTTGTTTAAGAGATGATTAATTAAATATAATTGGTATTTAAAAAAATAGGCAAGTTCTTCTGAGAGAGTTATTAGACACAGAAAATATATCTAATATGTACATGTGCCTCTATCCCCAGATAGGTGACATTTTAAAAACAGCACTGAGAAAAACAACAGGGAAAAACAGGACAAAAGGCATAGTGTCTGTCCAAGGTCACACAATTCAGTAAAGGACCAAAAAGAGTTTAATTCTCTGAATTTCAAGGATCCTAAGCAAAACTAGCACCCTCTGCCCTCCTTGCCTTGATTTCCTTCTTCTGTCTATTGTTCCTTTAAACAAATTAGCTCTTTGTCTTCAAAGTAACGGCTAACCATAGGTTTTTTTAAACGTCAGTTTTGAAAGGCAACTTTGACGGCAAGTGTATGTCCGACCTCATATCTGAGAGGCAAAGCGCCTGCAAGTATTAGCTTCCACATGAGAAAGCCCAATCGCACGGCCTACCTGCTGGCTACCTGGACCCTCACACGCATGTACTCCATGCTTTTTTCTTAAGCACAAAGAAGCTTCAGTTTTCTATTTTACTGGCACTTTCCACAGCATAAATGGATATTATGTCCTCACAGGGTCAAGTGTTCTTTTAGGAATGCAAAGGGCAAGACTTGACTCTCACTGAGTGAACAGTGTGGAATGTGACAGCTGGTCGATTCAGGGGCAACTGATCATTGCCACAGTGAGCAATTTCTTCTTCAATTAGCAGCTGCCCCAGACGCTTACTGAGGCCATACATCAATCTCAATACTTCCTCATTCCCGATTCCAGGGGATACTCAGCATGGAGGCTAAAAGCAAGGGAGGACAGGAACAGATTCTACAAATCTCAGCTATCCCTTTCTCCCATCCGAGGACTGTCTCAATCTATAACTGAGCCTAAATCTTACTTCACCAAGAAAATGAGAATTTAATATATACAGGAGCTGGTGGAGAAGTCTCCCCAGTGCTCTTTTCAAACTTTCCCGTGACTTGGTCATTCATTCAACAAAAAATATGTTATTCAACAAGTAATCACTGAGTCTCTCATGTATCATTGTTCTAGGCAATGAAGACCCATAGTGAACAAGACAGATGGAAATCCATGGCCTCATGGCCTGACATTCTAGTCAGAGTGTTAGGCCTGGAAGAGAACCCCACCCCTACACCACCTTTTCCTCCCATTTCACAAGTAAGCAAACTGTAAGTGACACGGTTGGTATGACCAATCAGGGCTTTCTCACCTCTCTTCCAAATCCTAGGCAATTATCAAAGTATGGCCATAGTCCATGTAGTAGGCGAAATAGTATCCCAGCAAAGATGTCCTCATCCTAATCCCTGGAACCTGTGAGGATGTTACCTTAAATGGCGAAAGGGAACTTTCCAGATGCAATTAACTTAAGGATCTGGAGATGGGGAGATTATCCTGAACCATCTGGGTCCAACTGTAATCCTAAGAATCCTTATAAGGGAAAGCAAGAGGAGGCAACCAGAGTCAGAGATTTGAAGATGCTTTGCTGCAGGTTTTGAAGACAGAGAAAGGGGCCGCAGGCCAACGGATGTGGGCAGCCTCTAGAAGCTGGAAAAGGCAAGAGAACAGATTCTTCCCTTGAGACACCACATAGGAACACAGCCCTGCTGACACCTTGATTTTAGCCCAGTGAGAACTATTTTAGACTCTGGCATCCAAAACTATAAGATAATACATCTGTGTTGTTTTAAGCCACTATACTTCTGGTAGTTTTTTCCAGAGGCAATAAGAAACATACATTCCGTTAGAATCATCCTCCATTCCCTTTTCACTTTTCCTCACCCCATACTGTATCTTCTGTTTCACATCTAAATCTTCACTTTCTTTGAAAGCCCTGACATCTCATGGCTAACAACTGTTTCTCTGCCTTCAGTTGACCTTTGACACTTATGCCAAATTTATCTTCTTGGGACACTGCTTTGCACATACAAATTACTTCTTTACTCAAAACATTTTAATGTTCCATCCATCTACAGGATAAAAATGGATGACCGATTCCACATCCCCAACTTGAACAAAGATCACTTCAATGGGTCTCTAAATTAGAATGCTACAATGACCTTGTTCACATCATTCCTTGAAATAATACCTTCCCCTTTCTCTCTTGAGGCTGAGTCTACAAAAAGCTTCCTTTCAAACCCCCTGAAATTCTGTGTAGCAGTTGGGTGTGCCAGGCATTTCACAATGAGGTATTCTCATTTTTAACCTCATTTCCTCTTCTCTCATCCTGGCTCTCCAACTAGATTGTCTTCTAAGGACATGATTTATATCTATGCCTTATTGTAGCATCAGTACTTTGCTTTGTCCTGAATGCACTCAGTGCTTGATAGATATTTGTTGTCAACGATAATGGGAGAAGTGAGAGAGGGATCAAATATTTTTTAGGGTGATGTACTCACTCGACAATTCACATTAGAATAATAGTTAATTATATCTGCCCATTTTCTTTCTCTGCCATTTGCTTGATATTAAGTGGTCTCTCCACATCTGATAACTTTATGTGGCAGTAAGAAGTTTATGCTCTTAATAAGCCTTTGGTTATTAAGTTCCAGCTTAAGAGCCTAGAAGGACTTTGAGAGAGTGGGAAAGAAAAGCTTAAGACTGATTGTTTTAACATTTTAAAAATATGGAAAATCACAGAGAATAAGATAGTAAACATGAGTATCTCTGTCATCTAGAACAGTGGCAGTGTGGGGCTTGTTCAACATGGGCTGTTGGGCCTCCCCCCCGCCCGAGTTTCAGATTTAGCAGATCTGGGTTGGGGCCTGAGAATTTGTATCTCT
Organism: Mirounga leonina; assembly: GCF_011800145.1. Classification (NCBI taxonomy): domain Eukaryota; kingdom Metazoa; phylum Chordata; class Mammalia; order Carnivora; family Phocidae; genus Mirounga; species Mirounga leonina. The sequence continues at coordinate 17,282,863 of NW_023270702.1, forward strand.
CAGAGCACAGGCTGCCAGTCCAGAGACAAAAGACACTTTGAGAACCACTGATAAAGAACTGCTAAGTGTTAATATTTGGGGATATTTCCTTTTTTTAAAATTAAATTAAGAAAATTAAATCGGACTTTCTCTTTCCAGGCCCATTCTTCTTTCTCCTGCCCTTCCTCCCCAGAGGCAACCTCTAGCATTGCATTCTTTTTTTTTTTTTATGATTTTATTTATTTATTTGTCAGACAGAGAAAGAGTGAACACAAGCTGGGGGAGCGGCAGGCAGAGGGCAGAGGGAGAAGTAGGCTCCCCGCTGAGCAGGGAGCCCAATGTGGGGCTCGATCCCAGGACCCTGGGATCATGACCTGAGCCGAAAGCAGATGCTTAACCGACTGAGCCACCCAGGCGTCCCTAGCAAAGCATTCTTAAGAAATATATGAATCTATAAACAAGACATAGTACTTTCATCTTTCAAAAAGGTGACTCAAATAAAATCATGTAATATGCAGAATTTTGCAACTCGTTATTGTATTCAATGTTGTTTTTCAATCAATTTCTATAGATCTGGCTCATTCATTTTATATATAATGTTGTATTGCATACCAAATTTTGTTCATCTAATCCCCAAATGACGGATGTTTGGGTTGTTTGCAATTTTTTGCTGTTATAATAAAACCATCTACAATGAACATTTCTATTGTACACATATGCAAGAGCTTCTTTGGGGAAATCTTCAGAGGGATTACAGAAATTATACCTTTACCAGCAATGCTTAAGAGTTTTTATTAACCTTACATTCTAATCAGCACCTAGTATTATCAGGCTTTTAAATCTTTGTCCATCCAATGGCCATAAAACTGTATCTCACTGTTACTTTAATTTGCATCTTCCTGATTACTAGAGAAAATGTACAGCTTTTTAATTTGTAATTGTCTACACTGGTTCTCTTCTGTGTTGCCTACGTGTATTTTTTGCCAATTTTGACCATTTTGTTGCTGTTGTTTGGCTTTTATTAATAAATTTGAGAATCAAGGGTTGATTTTTGAAGTTTGGTAAGACTGACTTTACTTGGTTGTGATCCGTTTTATCCATTTATAATAAGCACCACCATGCCTACTATTTCTCTCAAGAGGTGTTTATGGATCTTCTGAGGTTACAGACAACACGAGTATAAGTACAGGAGAAGTGGATGCTTTTAGTTTATTCTCACAGCCTGGGAGGCTAGGAAGAGGCAGCCAAGTTGAAAAGAAGCTTCGAGGAAGCTGCAAGATGTAAACAGCAACGCCCTAGGATAACTGGCATCAGAAATACATGATTAATGGCCAACGTCTCTAAGACAGTTAATAAATCTATTCCCGGCCAAAAAAAAAAAAATGCATAACGCTAACAAGTCTGCCATTTAAAAAAGGGAGAAGGAAGGGCTTGTTGTATGACAGGTGCTTTGTATCTGTTAATTCATTTAGCCTTTGGCACAACCCTTTCGGATAGATATTACAATTCTCATTTCATCACAGAGGTAGCGGATGTTCAGAAAAGTTAAATAGGAGTCCACGAATGCGCAGACACAGATGCTCTGCAGGTCTGATCCCAAACCTATGTTCTTTCTACTACTCCCCCCCCCCAGGGGGAAAGTGACACCTTCACTAGTATAAAATACAGATTCTTAAGCACTTCTTTTTTTTGGGGGGGGGTCTTAAACATTTATTTCAGAGAAATAATGATATATATTCACACAGATATCTGTACAGTAATGTCCATAACTAATTTTCTTTATTCTTTTTGTTTTATTTTTTTTTTGCTTTTTTTTTTATTTTATTCTTATGTTAATCCCCATACATTACATCATTAGTTTTAGATGAAGTGTTCCATGATTCATTGTTTGTGCACAACACCCAGTGCTCCATGCAGAATGTGCCCTCCTCAATACCCACCACCAGGATAACCCATCCTCCCACCCCCCTCCCCTCTAGAACCCTCAGTTTGTTTTTCAGAGTCTATCGTCTCTCATGGTTCGTCTACCCCTCCGATTTCCCCCGCTTCATTCTTCCCCTCCCGCTACCTTCTTCTTCTTCTTTTTTTTTTTTCTTAACATATATTGCATTATTTGTTTCAGAGGTACAGATCTGAGATTCAACAGTCTTGCACAATTCACAGCGCTTACCAGAGCACATACCCTCCCCAGTGTCTATCACCCAGTCACTCCATCCCTCCCACCCCAACCCCCACTCCAGCAACACTCAGTTTGTTTCCTGCGATTAAGAATTCCTCATATCAGTGAGATCATATGATACATGTCTTTCTCTGTTTGACTTATTTCACTCAACATAATACCCTCCAGTTCCATCCACGTCATTGCAAATGGCAAGATCTCACTCCTTTTGATGGCTGCATAATATTCCATTGTATATATATGCCACATCTTCTTTATCCATTCATCTGTCGATGGACATCTTGGCTCTTTCCACAGTTTGGCTATTGTGGACATTGCTGCTATAAACATTGGGGCTTAAGCACTTATTCTTTAAAGGAATCATGAAGACCAAGGATCTTCCAGTATTGCCAAAGGCTGTATGCAAATCCCATACATATGCCTCTCTTGTTAATTCATATTTTTATCAAAAAGAATGGGACAATTTCAAAATTATAACTTTTAAGAAACAAAGACAAATCCAAAATGGCAGCTAACAGTTGTTTTTACTTTCATTATAAATCTTATGACACGTCTTCATATCCAAGAATCTCTTATGCAACATAAACAGATCCTATGTTTCAGGGATTTATAATACACCCTCAAAAATAAGTAGAATTTAAAAAAAAAAAAGCAGAATTAATCTATGGCAACAGAAATCAGAACAGTGTCACCTAAAGGTTGTGGGATATCTTAATTGGGGTGTTAGTTACACAGATGTACATACATTTGTCAAAACTCATCAAATTGGACTTTCAGATCCGTGTACTTCACTGTATACAAAGTTTAACTCGGTTTTCAAAAAGTATTCAAAAGTCTTAAAAGTAAATTTATAATTGCTGACGGTAATATGCAAGTGATGGTCCACGTACCAAGTTCCCAGCTGTCCTGGTCATGGTGAAGCAGGCAGAGGTTCTGACCATTTGCTCTGTGCGATTAGGCAGGATGGATGGTCCCCAGATAGGGCCAGGACAAATCCAGCCTCTGGGGGTCAGTAGCTGTCCTGCCCGAGGAACATCCAGTGGGAGTGGTGCCAACCTGAGACTGGGTTCCTTCCAGACAAGGGGATGCTGGGCATAATTCTTGATCCTGATGTTTATTCTCATCCCTTTGCACACAAAAAAATTCCTCTTCCCTGCCAAATACTAAACTCTCTGCCTCACTAGCTTTTAAGCAATGAGGTGAAGGTCCTAAATCTGGAACCATAGGAACCTTTTGCCTTCTTGTTAGACCTTTCTGTCCCTCAGTGCAGTACGGGGCCATTGTGCAAAGTCTCCTTCCATGCCCTTTAAAAACATGCCAGAGACACAAAGGTTACATAGCAGAAAAGAGCCTGCTGTCTTTCCCACGGCAGGGTACGCTCAGCATTTACTGTCATTTAACTTTTCCATTCCTCCATGTGTCTGGCCTTGCAGCACTCTATAAAGGGAGGAAACAGACATTTTTCTGAACCTTCACTAGGTGAAGAGCTCTGTGGTGGGCACTGTCACATTCCTTGCCTCACTAGGACCTTTAAAACCACCCTGTGTGTTTGCCTTTCATGTTGAAACTTTACAGATGAGTCACCTACGGCACAGAAAGGTGAAGAAACTTGCTCAAGGAATCATAAGCCAGCACGCAAGACTAAGCCATTTTTGCTACAAATTCAGAGCTCTCTCTTTCAAACGGCCTTTGCCTAATTGGGACTAAGTCCAAAAGAGCAAAAAAATATTATATACTCAATATATATTATATAATTGTGCTTTGTATCAGAATAAACCTACCACTGTTTGTGCCCACCTTTACACATGACATTGCCAAAAATGACTTCAGAGCCTTGGATCTATTTAATAACTGAGATATATTTTCAGGGTGGTGTTCTGCATTCTGCCAGGTACTGGCCTGCAAAGCCCAGGCTTACCCCTGGATGGTGGTGTTGGATTTGGGCTCTTTTAAACCAGGATCAAGTCTGTTCCAGCACTGCCTGCACTTATAACAGGTCCCCGTCTCCACAGCTTGGTAAGATGCTGGGCTCATAAAGCTTCCTGATAATTATGGGGTAAAGTGGCGTACCCATAATATGCACTAAATACAAACAGAAGATGAATAACAGAGCAGAAGTGGCAAAAGGCAAGTTTCGTGCATCAGAACACTAAGTAGGCGGAATCTCACTTACAAACTAGAGCTGGCATCAGAGATTTTGAGAGGACATCTTCATCAGAGCCGAACTGAGTGTTCAGGGGAGTGCTCCCACCTGTACTGGTCCAGCTAAGCACCTCAAGGCCATGAGAAGCTAGATATCCGTATCATGAGAAGCTCAAAAGGGGCGAAAAAAGTGTATGTGCATATTTATCATCTTTTTTTTTTTTTTTACATCTGGAAAATCCTTCACATAGAGAGTACAGTCTGTTATGTCATCATAGCCAGAACATAATTTTATCTCTAAGTGTTTTCTTCTTCAAATGGAAGATGTGCCCGAGAAGGTAATCATATATGAAAGCTCAGATGCAGACCTCTGTCTCACTAGCAAAACTCCGAACTGTAGGTGTTACCTGCAGAAAAAGACATGTCCTCCTCCACACAGCTGTGCCAGATAATACACAAAGAAATTAATAGTATTTGGAATCATTGTTTGCAACTCTGTATTTTATTATAATATTATTCCAGTCCATAACTGGCATTTTAAAAACTAAAATAGTAAAAGAGTTGGTTGGTAGCTTTTCAGGTACAACCATTAATAAAGATGAAAGAAGATAATTACTTCATGGTAAGAAAAATGCAGCCTTAGAATAAAGACGATGTGGGTCTAAATCCCAGCTCTGCCACTTAGAAGATATAAAATATTGGGAAATTTCCTGTACTTGACCAAGTCCCTATTTCTTCATCTAAAATGGGGATGAGAGGCCTGGGTGGCTCAGTCAGTTAAGCGTCTGCCTTCGGCTCAGGTCATGATCCCAGGATCCTGGGATCGAGTCCCGAAGCGGGCTGCTTGTTCAGCGGGGAGTCTGCTTCTCCTTCTCCCTCTGCCTCCCACCCGCCCCCCGCTCGTGCATTCTCTCTCAAATAAATAAAATCTTTAAAAATAAAATAAAATGGGGATGATAATATCAACAAAAAGTATTATTACTGATCTCTAAGAATGTTAGCATGACACTCCCAGTCCTACTGCTATTTAACATACAGCCTTGCTTGAATTTCTACTCGAGATCCCTTAACTTGTCAACCTATTTTGGATACCATGCTTCAAGATGGCAAAGAAAAACTTCTGCAAAAGAAGTTCTTGGGTACACTAGATTATTGCATACCATAAATGCAATTTAAACGTCACCAGCTCTGTGAAGCATTCTTGTCTCACCTTGCTCTCATGTAGGGTACAGTCTAGTGAGGAGAAAGAGAAATTCTCCAGTAAGTTAATATGTAGTGTGCCAGATGGTGATTAAGAGCTTACATGTTATGGAGAAAACGGAGCAGGGATGGAAGTAATGGCTGAAATTCAATAAGGATGGCTTAAGAAGAGTCTCGCTGAGATGTCATTTGAGTAAAAGTCCAAGGGAGATGAGAGAGTGAACCATGTGAACAACTAGGGTGGGCGGTGGGTAGGCGGGGAGACACTTCTAGACAGAGTGAACAGCAAGTGCAAAGGCTCTGGGGCTGGAGCTTACCTGATGTACTGAGAAACAGCAAGACTGCCAGTGTGCCGGAGAGCACAGGGGTGGAATAATAGGAGGTGAGATCAGAGGGGCATCAGGAGCCAGACCATGTGGCACCTTTCTTATGGGATGAGGTGGTAGGAGAGGGCTCTGAACAGGGGAGTAATGAGATCTAACGAGTTTTATAAAATTTGTGTTCAGAATAGACTATAGGGAGTTAAAGGCTTGAAGCAGGGACACTAGCTAGGGGGTTACTATATAGTAACTCAGGTGCTACATCCCAGTGGCTTGAACCAGGATGATGGTGGTACAGGGAGAGCAGTGACTGAAGGGAAAGCCAAGAGTATTTACTGATGAATTAGAGATCTCGTGTGCGAGAAAGAAAGAAGGTGGAGATGGCTTCACGGAATTTAGTGTGAAAAGCTGGAATGAGAGAAGTTGTTAAGTGTGGTGGGGATGAGCATGGAGCAGGTCTGGTGGGAGGGAAGATCAGGAGCTTGGTGTCCAATATGTTAAGTGCAAGAGGCCCGTTAGACATACAGAGGTAGAGAAGTAAGCAGCTGAACAGAAGAGTTTAAATTGAAGAAACGGTTCACTTGCAATCTAAGCCTGGTTGGCATCTAAATGGTACTTAAAGCCACGAGGGTAGATAAAATCACGGAAGGGGTGCATTTAGTTAGAGGGGAGACAATGGTGCAGGGCTGAGCCGCGTGGCACCGCTCTGTTGAGCGGGCACCAGCCAACGGGGCGGAGAGGCAGACAGAAGCAGGAGGAAAACTGGGGAGACTGAGGCCCTGGAAACTGGTGAAAACACTCTGTCCTGGAGGAGTGACCAATCACCAACAATGTCACAGGCTGCTGGCAGGCCTGGCAAGGTGAGGACTAAGGAATGATCGCGGGCTCCCTGTGGAAGTCACGGGACACTGCCAAGAGCGGTTTCCACAGAGTGGGAAGAGCCAAGGCTTGGATGGAGTACGTTCAGGGGAGAATGGCAGGAAATGGAAAAAGGGACAACTCTTTTCAGACTTGCTCTGATGGTGATCAGAGAAATGAGGTGGTCCAGTGGGTGTTTTGCTTTTAAGGTGGGAGAAATAACAGCATATTTGTATGCTGATGAACCTGTGTGGTAGAGAGGGAAATTTTGGTGATCCTGCACATGGCGGGTGGGAGGGGACCTGCCGAGATGTGGCTTTGAGCAGGTGACGTGGAAAGAGATCCGGTGCACAAGAACAAGACTGACCTTTGCTATTACACAGACAGTCTGACCCTAGAAGTACAAGGGAGACCAGAGTATATGGACTCAGATGCAGGGGCGGGGAAGGAAGACAGAGTAAGTTCTCTTGCAGAAGTATGCTTCTAATTGCTTTCTTTACTGACACCATAAGCAAGGCCATCAGCTGAAAGTGGGGTGGGGAGGCAGCACTGAGATTCGAGGAGAGAGGAGAAAGTATTCAACAGTAAAATAACATAACCAAAAAAGAGAGATAATTGTTTTGATCCCCACAAACCAATACTTTCTGTTGCATGTTTTACTTTAGGGAACATCACAACTCTCCTCTGTTAGATCAATCTAAAAGCCCAGAATGTATTCTAGATTCTTCCTTTTGCTGATTTTTCCATTATATCAATCCCTCCACCTCCTAAACAGAAGTGCAACAAATCCACTTCTTGTCTCCTCTGCCTCAGCCTGGGTCCACTTCTAGCCTGGGTTACTGCAAATTCCTTACCAACTTCCTTGCTTCTGGATACAGTACTTTCTCCATGTCTGAACAAATATGGAAAATATTTACTTAGCAAAATCTATCAAGTGTCAAATTATGTGGCTTTGAGTTATATATTAAAAAAAGAAAACTGTTCATCCTCAATGCTGTGGCCATACAAATCTTTCAATAATAGCAAATATTTCCTGAACTAAAAAAAAAATTCCGCACCACCTCCGCCTGGCACTGGGGGGCTCTTCATGATCTCGCCTCTGCCTGCCTGCACAGCCTCATCTCCAGGCTCTTCCCTCCTTCCAGCTTATACTCAACACTGTGCCAAAGGACTACACACATTCCCTCTGCTTTTGATCCATGAATGGATCAAAACAATGGAGCAGAGAGATAATAAGGATAAGCCAGGGAGCGTTTCCTGTGGATATCATGGAGCAAAACATTTAAATTACATGCAAACAGTGATCTCACGTAGACTAGCATTTGTGACATAACATTTCAGAAGGCTCTTAATGCCTTAATCATTTGCCACAGCCAAAGAAGCAGACATTTTCCTCATTTCTCCTCAGTCTTCTTCCTTTCTTTTTAATTTTCTGCTTCCTTTCTTCTCTTTAACTTACACCAACTGGGCACAGTATACATACCAACCCTCCACCTTTCTTTAAATCCAGCCTATGTCGCTTCTGGTAATTTGTGTCATTTTTTAGTACATGAAAGGATGAGAAATAATCACTTTAATTAACGAGCAGAATTTCTCTTTTATCCTCTGGCCAGTTTTAAGGAAAGAGAATAAAGCCTCAAAGAACATCTCGTACTGCTGGTGTTTTCAAAGTATCTCCTCAAATTCTTTGATACTTCTCTCTTCAAGAGGTGGAGCCTAACTAACCGCCCCCCCCCCCGCCCCCTCTTTGAGTTGGGGCTGGCCTCCATGCCTGGCTTCTAGAGAACAGAACACCATGAAGTGAAGTTGAGCCACTCCAGAGGTTTGGTCAGACAGGCTCTGGTGCTTCCTCCTTGCTCACTCTCTGCCACACGGTGAGGAAACGGAGTGCCTTGTGGAGAAGCCCATTCGGGGAGGAACTGAGGCCTCCTGCCAACAACCACGTGAGTGAGCTCCCTGGGAAGCTGGGAAGCGGGTACTCAAGCAGGGGTCAAAGCCCCCTGCCTAGATCCCAAGTGCTGCCCCCTGCAGGGAACCTGGGCCAGACCCACTCAGCCGGCCAAGTCGCTCCAGAATTCCTGAGCCACACAAACTGTGAGAGAACATATATCTGGTGTTCAAAATCACTAAGCTTAGGGCAATTTGTCATGTTGAAAAAGACCACGAATACAATATCGATGATCATGAAATAATCTGTCATAATCAAATAGATCTGGAGTTCTAAATCCAGCTTACTTTCACTTTACTTCACTATGAAGTGATGCAAAAGAGAAAAATAGGATTCAAAAATTTTGTAAGATCATCTCTCGCTCTTTTTTTTTTTTTTTAAGATTTTATTTATTTATTTGAGAGAGAGAGAGAGAGAACAAGCGTATGAGTTTGGGATGGGGGAAGAGAGAGAAGCAGGCTCCCCCCTGAGCAGGGAGCCAGACACTGTCTTAATCCCAGGGTCCCAGGATCATGACCTGAGCTGAAGGCAGGAGCTTAATGGACTGAGCCACCCAGGCACCACTGCTCTTTGTTCTTTAAATCTTCTTCTTCTTTTTTTAAAAGATTTTATTTATTTATTTGACAGAGAGAGATACAGTGAGAGAAGGAACACAAGCAGCAGGGGTGGGAGAGGAAGAAGCAGGCTTCCCACCGAGCAGGGAGCCCGATGAGGGGCTCGATCCCAGGACCCTGGGATCATGACCTGAGCTGAAGGCAGACGCTTAATGACTGAGCCACCCAGGCGCCCCTCTTTAAATCTTCTTAAATATTAAAAAAAAATTAAAAATTAAAAAAAATTTTTTCTTAAGCCTGGAATATTCATTTCCACTCTCTGGCAGAAGAGAAATAAGTAGAGATTTTTAGATGTGGATATAAGAAGGAGTACAGAGTACTTTAAAAGTTTACAAAGAGCATTTTACCTATGTAATCTTAGCTCTTAATAAGTGAACACAGATGTTTGCACCTGTGTCTACTGAGAGTAGCAATATCATTGACAATCACCTTAATTCTTCAAGAATACATGAAAAAAAATGAAAATTATTTAATAATTAAAGTTCCATCCAAAGACCAAATTATGTAGTTCTGGGTTAGATATCTTACAAAGAAATTGTTTATGCTTATCTGCAACTTGTTCCAGACCTCTAATATTCATTATTCAGGGCCTATAGAAAACTTCTCAAAATTAAACTTATAAATGATTACATCAAAATGTAACGCATTCCAACAAGTGCTGGAATAGTTATCCTGAAAGTACCAATGAAGATAAACTTCATATTGAATAAAACGTAACCTTCAGTCTGAACCAAATTTTCTGAGCATTAAAAATAAGATTTGGGGAAATACAGCCTATGGTGAATGTAATTGTCAGCCTCAAGCTGTCATTCACCCTTTCTTCTCCTGGATCAGCGGCGTGGCCTCAGGGATTTAACCTATTAGCACTGTTTTTCATCTGCCGCTCTTAACAAATGTTTTTTTCCTTAGGAAAGTGGTTACCATCTTCTTTGTAAAATACACTTGCTTATTAATTAAAGGGCAATGAGGAAAAGCAAAGAGGAGAGATCCTTACCATCATGACATCAAGTCCAGAACAAACGGAAACTTTGCGGAGCACTTTTGTTTTGTTTCTAAAAACAAAGCTACAAGAAAGAGTCTCACAGGAGAATAAGTGCAATGAACACTTTATAAGTTTTTTAAAAAACCACTGATCTAAATCAACTGACAGTCTGCAATTAAACTCTGCTTCTTTTTGTAGCTGTATTTTCATCTAGCCTGACTTAGAATCAAAGGATTATGCATAAAGCCATAATGTTTATCTGTTTTAAGCTTACTTGTCAAATCCAAGCACAAGATCATTGGCAAGCATCTATCCTGCCTCTGCCCCCTCATGTAAGCATGTGTGTGCCTCCCTTAAGGCTGTGGGATAAATAGCAAGAATCTGCCAAATGAGACATCTTCCCTCTGTAATTTCTTTAGCTCTCAAAATCCAGTCTTTTCCTTTGAACTAGTGAGTTGAACGATGAACTCATTTAACATTTGGCTTGTTACCATGTATTGATATTAATGCCTGGTGTACAAGATCTACATCTAAAAGTTGAAAAAAAAATTCCAGCAAGTATCTTCCTTGCTTCATTTTTTAAATATCTTCAGTGCCTAGACCAGGGTTCTACATATTGCAGTGATTTAATAGTTACTTGTCCAAACAAGAGGATTCAGAGGGAAAAAAATGAGATTACTTTAAAACAACCAGATAAGGTCATATAACTTAAATTCTAGAAAAATTGATGTTTGCAAATTGCAGCTGGAATTACACATTATTTTGTGATTTTTAGCAGGCATTAAACTTCTTTGATTCATCAAAGTATTTATCTCATAAAAACTCAAAAAATTAGTTTTTTAAAAAGCTTTTCAGGTTCTTTTTTTTAAAATGATTTATTTATTTTGGAGAGAGAGAGAGCGAGCGCGCGTGCACACGCACGGTGTACACAGGAACAGGCGGGGGAGGGGCAGAGGGATAGGGAGAGACAGCATCTCAAGCAGACTCTGAGCTGAGTGTGGAGCCTTGACGTAAGGCTTGATCTCACAACCTTGAGATCATGACCTACCCCGAAATCAAGAGTAGATGCTTAACTGACTGAGCCACCCAGGTGCCCCAAGATTTTCAGGTCTTTTTTTTTTTTAAAAGAAGATGTAAATTTAGATAGTTAGCTAAAATGCTCCTTTATCACACTGGAAAAAAGTTATCCTGTATCCTCTATTATAACTTATATCCACATTGAAGAATTACAGGTACATCATCAAGTATGATAAAATCAAGATGCTAAAATAAAAATAGAGGAGGAAAAAATCTGATTCAAAATTAGATTTCTACTGAGTAACTAGAGTTGACATGCAACCAAGAGAAAACAGGTGTTTCAGCCCAGCCTGAAACACATTATTGGATAGGGGTGCAAGGGTGGCTCAGTCGGTTAAGCATCTATATTCAGCTTAGATCATGATCCCATGGTCCTGGGATCGAGCCCCGAGTCAGGCTCCCTGCTCAGCAGGAGAGTCTGCTTCTCCCTCTCCCTTTGCCCCTACCCCCACTAGTGCTCTCTTTCCCTCTGTCTCTGTCTCTCGCTCACTCTCTCTCAAATAAATAAATGAAATGTTAAAGGAAAGGACATTATTGGATATAATCTCCAGCTCAGATCCGTAAGAAATTTTCAAAGAACTGGCATTATTTCACAATCATGCCTTCTACTTCACTGGTGCAATGTCTATAAATACGAAAGAACACGCATCTCTACCATGTCATAATGAGCAATACTTCAGGGGAGGTCAGTATTTCAGAAATAAGTCATCTGAGTTAGAAAGAGTTGAGTTTTCCTGCACTTCTTTACCAAACATAAAAGAATTATCTCATTATAGAAATAACTAATGCCACGTGACAAAAACAAAAACTGGTCCAAGTGCCCAGGTCCCCAAAATCCAGCATTAAGTTTGAAAGAAACTTGACAGCAGCCCTAAAAATTCATACATTTGCTGCAACTTTTCTCGTGATGCTTCATGTGCACATCATGGCTCTTCTCTGGGGCACACTGCCCCAGATTAATATGGAACACGCTCATGTAACTCTTTTCTCCCTGGTGCAAATTTCCTCCTGTTTCCTGGACAGACGCCTCTTAAGACTATATTATAGAGGATTGGATTCTGATCCCTCTTTCTCTAGCCTTTTTTTTTTTTTTTAAGTTTTTTAAAATTAAAAGAGTCTGTTTGCAGAGTGGTTTAAACACATCATTAAAAGTCATCAGAATACAGCCAGGTCTCCTTGTTTTCACCCTCAACTCCCGCCTCTGCACGGAGCCACGCTAAATATATCAGTGTATCTCCCACCACCTCCCTCAGCCCCCAAATAATTTAACTGCGGGGGAAGAAAGTGGATGCACCCACAGCAGGATTTTAAGGAACCCTCCTTCCCATGTTATTACCCTATAGCCAGATTGTCTAGTTTGTGTTGTTGCTGTTGTTGAACATAGTCAACAACATAGTTGGCTTACAATATTAGTTTTAGGGGCACAACATAATGATTTGACAATTACATACATTATGAAATGCTCACCACAGCAAATGTAGTTACCATCTGTCACCATACATAGTTATGCTGACATATTGCTGACTATATTCCCTATGCTATACTTTTCATCCCTGTGTTTATTTTATAACTGGAAGTTTGTACCTCCTAATCCCCATCACCTGTTTTGCCTGCTCCCACCTTTCTCCCCCTCTGGCAACTACCATTTTGTTCTCTGTATTTATTTCTGATTTTTTTGTTTGCTTATTTTGTTTTCTAGATTCCACATATAAGTGAAATCAGATGGTATTTGTCTTTTTCTGTCTGACATCTTTCACTTAGATGTTGCCTAGATTTGAATCTCAGCTTTGCCAGTTTTTAGTTAGGTGACTTTGGGTGAGTTCCCTGAATGTTCCATGTCTTTTCCTCATCTGTTAAGTAGGAACAAATAATGACTACTTCCTATGGCTGCTGGGAAGATTAAATGCATTAATATAGGTCAGGTCCTTAGAATAGTTTCCATGGGACAGCAGTTATTTCCAAGGTCCTACCCCACCGTCTTCAAACCACTCTAATATACAGCCTGGGCCAGCCCTCTTCTCTCCCTTGACGTTTCCTCTTCTTGTCTTCATTTATTTTTCTCTAGTCAACAGCTCTTTGACCTTTCCAAAATAAATTATTTTAGCCCCTTCAAGCTTCTCCAGTTTTTTCCCCCCACTTTGCCCATTACCCCATTCTCTCGGAAGGGAGCAGGAGAGGGAAAGATTATAAAAACTTACTCACTATGATTCTTTTAAAAAATTTCTGTCACAGAAGTTTAACAATATCTATGATTCTCACTCCTAAAAAGGCACTGCTATCTCTATTACACTTAAGATTACAACATTAATGAAAAGAACTCCTGAAAATGTTTAATTAGTCGGAATATTTCACAGGAAAAAGAGGCAAATGAGGAGATTATATATTTCGCTGAATCTTAAAGATCTTCCTCAATTTCCTGGACTATGTTATAGTTCAGACTTTAGCATTCAATATTCAGCTTCTCCATTCAAGCAGCTTTCCAGAGTCGGTGCCTATGTCTTAAGGGGTCATTAAAAAGTACGAGGACATTTTGTAAACAATCAGTAAAATAAACTGTTTACCAACTGTTCATAAGATCACACTTCATTTTAGGTTCGCTGGTAATTAGTTGGAATCGGTATTGGCTTACTCAGCACAGCTGGAATAACACAAAGGGAAGGCATCAAATTAATTTTGCTTCGTTTATGCAAAAAGCATTTTTCTTTTTAAGCTGAAAGTTAGAGGGTCACAGATCAGTTAAGTCAGGGACTGCACTGGTTATCATTTGAGCCTCGCTGGCTGGTTACCCTATAGTGCTGATGACCTCTTCATATAATTTTATTATTCCTTATTTCTCATAAAAGCTCTGTCAGTTCTATGTCTCCTTTTAAAAAATAGCATTTATTGATCATCTTTAAGCATGCCAGGAACTATGGTAAAACCTCAGCGTACATGAATGCCTCTGTCCTTCACAACAAGGTAGGTCCTTTTATAACACCCAGTTTGCAGATGAGGAAACTGAAAACCAAAGGGATTAACCAATTCCATCCTGGCTACTCACCAAGTAAGTGGTAAAGATGGAATACAAGCCCAGAGGAAGCAGTCTTAGCAACTGCTCCCAAAAGCCTTACTTATGCCTCTTCATCTTAATTTCAAAAATTTTGTGAGAAAAGGAGTACTTCTGTATGTAATCTTTACTTATGAAAGTAAACACTGCCCTGGGTTTGTCTACATAGCTATAAATTTAAAAATAATTCTGAAAGTCATATTTGCACCTTCTTACTGGTCTTGGTTCTTCATCAGCCAAATAACTTTTTCCTTTTTTTTTTTCCCCACAGCTGAGTATGTCTATTCTTCTGTTTCTCTTCATTCCTTTTCTCTGAAGAAAATACTCACAGGAAATAATTTTGAACTGAGTGGTGCCAATGTTGGGGGAGGAGAGAGCAGGTGGGAGAAGGTAGAGAATGGGGAGAGTCAGGGAGGCCTTTAAAAAACGGTGTTTAGAAACCCTCCCTTCAGTGACGTGACTAAGTGTTCAGTGAAGTTGCTGAAGGCTTCTTTGTCCCATGAAATGCTTGGTGTGAGAGAACTTCTGGGGATACCAGTAAAGACCCCTGGCTTCCTATCCAGTCATTAGAGGGTAAAGCAGAGATAGCAGGAGAGGATGCGGGAACATGGAGGCAGGCCAACCAGGATGCTCAGGAACCCAGCAGGAATCTCAGGGGGAGCTCTGGACAATCACAATCTGGGGCCTGCAGCTGGACCCACTTTAATCAGATCTGGAAGTGAGCAGACAGCCCTTGGCTGAGAGTGGGGTTATATATTCATGTAATAAGTTCAAATTATCCTAGGGGCACCTGGGTGGTTCAGTCGATTAAGCATCTGCCTTCGGCTCAGGTCGTGATCCCTGCATCGGGCTCCCTGCTTGGCAGGGAGTCTGCTTGTCCCTCTCCCTCTGCCCCTCACCCCTGCTCGTGCTCTCTCTCTCTAATAAAAAAACCAAAAAAAAACCCGAATTCAAATCATCCCCACTAAAACACCTAAAAGTTTTAAAAACTGATAATACCACATGTTGCCAAGGATGTTAAACAACTGGAACTCATACGTTGCTGGTAAGAACGCATACGGTACAGCCACTTTGGGAAAGTCTTTGAGGTTTCTTATAAAATTGAACACCTACCATATGACCTAGCAATTCCCTTCCTATATATTTCCCCAAGAGAAATGAAAGCCTTATGTCCACACAAAGCCCTGTATGCAAACACTGACGGGGCTTCTTTCGTAATAGTGGGTTGCTTTACAAAACTGGAAGCAACTCAAGTGTCCATCAACTGATGAATGAATGAATAGTCAAACTGCATATTCCCACCATGGAATAAATCACTCGCCAATAAGAAGGAACAAATTACTGACATATGCAACAACATGGACGAACCTCACAAATGTTGTACTAAGTGAAAGAAGCCAGACACAAGACTACATACAGTAGGATTCCATTTACATGACATTCTAGAAAAGGCAAAAACAATAGAGACAAAAACAGACTGGTGATTGTTAGGGGTCCGGAGTTGAGGGAGAGTGAGGACATCGACTGCTAGGGGTACCGGGAAATATCTGAGGTGAATGACATGTTCTGTGTCTTAATTACAGCGGTGGTTACATGACTGTGTGCACATCTGTCAAAACTCATCACACTGTACACTTAAAATGGGTGGATTTTATCGTGTTAAATTATTCTTCAGTACAGCTGGGGTTGTTGTTGCCTGTTTAATTTAACCCATCCTCACAGGTCGTCATAAAGAGACCAACACATATGTCCTGCGGTCGCTCTCTTACAGAAGGGCAGCCCCACACCCTTCCCCCTGGTGATTTTGTTGCACTTTCTCATGGGCTCCCCCAGTCCCCAGTGCTGGTGAGCTGTTTGCACTATTTAGAAAGAGAAGTTTAATCAGAGCGTGATTCAGGCTGGCTCTCTTGGCCAGTACAAGGCTGATTTTTAGGACACAGTTTTAACCGTATACTTAACTAACTGGAAGCTGAACACTGTCTTCTCAAGTGCACAGAATCACAGCCTCTGGTTTATAACTATGGCTATCTGATGAAATACAGGAAGCTAGCCAAATTTAATTTCACATGAGGAACAAATAATTTTTAGCACAACTATGTCCCAAATATTGCATGGGACATGCTTTTTATTTGTCATATCTGGGCAGCCTCATCGTTAATCCATGTATGGCCTTTTCTATTTTATTCATTCATCCACATAATTAACTAACCAATTAATTTGCCAATTAATAATTAATTGAGTAATTAATTAATCTCATAATCATGTTTTAACTGCAGGTATTTTTAGTGACTTTGACATTAACTTTCCCCTTAAAAACCCATGTAGCAACTCTAAGGCACTGAGAATTTATTTTAGACTACTGAGACTACTGACTCGTTTAGGATCTCGTTAGTCAAATTATGATCCGCAGACTCGGGGTGTTGGCATCAACTTGGTGCTTGTTACAAAAGAATCTCAGGTCCCACCTGGACCTACAGAATTCAGAAACTGCATTTTAACAAAATCCCCATGGGATTCATGTGCACATTAATGTTTTAGGTGCACTGATTTAGAAAGCTGTGTTTTAGGAAAATTCCCAGGGCAAATAGCAGGCTGGATTGGAGGGAAACTGGCTGCAAGTATACAAGCCTCTTAAGAAAACATACATTATGCAATATCTGAATTATGGCAGTAGGTAAAAAAGGAAAGGAACTGAAGTGAGAAAACTCCAACGGAAAAAAATCAATGGGACTTGGTAAAGGACTGGATGGAGGAGAGAAAGGAAAGATGTCAGAATGTGAAAATAAGTCAATAGAATCATCAAAGTGCTTCTAGTATCTTTGGCAGTGGTTCGGTGGTTCTCGAACCTAGCTGCATGTTGTAATAACCTGGGAGCTTTAAAATACTGATGCCTGGGTCCCAACTCCAGAGACTCTGATTTAAAGTGAAGCCTGGGCATTAGAATTTCTAAATACTTCCTAGGTGATTCTAATGTACAGCCCAAGGTTAAGATCCCCGAGTATGGGCACTTTCAATCTATTTGTTTTCACTTAGAGTAGTGATTTTCAACCCTGGCTACACTTCAGAATTATTTGGAGAGCTTTAAAAATATATCAGTGTCTACACCCTGCTCTTAGAGATTCCGATTTAATTGGTTATATTTTAGAAGTTCCTCAGTTGATTGTAAGGTGCGGCCAGAGTTGAGAACATTTAACTGAAACATACAATTTGATTGATAATTTATTAACTTTTTTTTTTTCAAGTAAGTATGAATGAAGAGGGAATTCAGTGCTAACAGAATCCAAACTTCTAGTTAGGTGAAATATAAACCCAAACATTTCATTTGCTTGTTATAATTTCACAATGAAATTTATCTGGAATTAGCTATAATTTTCATGTTTTTGAAACCTCATTTTGAATCCCCCCACAAAATCAGCTGATAACCATTACAATTGAATAACCATTACGAAATGAGCATTATTCAGACACTTCGAATATAATATGAAATAGATTCCAACCACACAACAGTTATGTATCTTGGGATAAAATAAGGTCCTACGGTGGTGATAGGGGTGAGGTAAGGAAATAAAATGTCTGAAATCTATTTCTAAGTCAAAGTAAAGTCTCTATCTTCAGCCCTATCTAAAGTCTAAATAATAAAAAAAAGAAAAAACAAGCAGAACATTTAAGCACTTTGTAGTTAACTTGTCACTACAGTATTATTTCATAAGTATGCAAAGTAAAACTTTTTTTTCAAAAAGAAAATGTTTCAAATGACCTTTATAAAATGGAAAATTGGCTTACCTCTTCCCTATGATTCTTAATTGGCATACAAAGAATACTCTGTGTCTTGTAGCCTGTAATTTGGTCAACTTCTGCATTGAACCGAGGATCCTAGTAAGGAAAAAGAAATTCAATTTAATGACTGACCTGTTCAGAAATCGATTTGATTTTTCCGATTTATAAGATTAGAAAAATCTAACCTTTGACTTACCTTATTGCTCTGAATGACAATTTTATCAGTGGAAAGACATCAAATCATGTAAGTACATATCATCTTTGACAAAGATATATTTATGTATTTTAGTAGCTAGTGTTCATGAGAAACAAAAAAATACAGACTCAAACAAATGTTCAGAAATAAAGGAAATTCAAAATATTAACCAATTTAGACAGCATTCCTTAGACTCATGGAAAAGTGGCAACTCTCCACCTCTATAATACAATTTGCCTGTTCCCATATCTCACCATCTGATTCTTCTGTGCCATCCAAAGGAAAGCATCTCTGCTCTGAAACTTCTCCTCTAAAACCTACTAACTCCAAAACGACCTGCCTAATATTGACTTTATTTCCCTCGTAATGGTTGTTTATATACTACCTCAGTGTTCTGTTCATCTATCCCAGGTGTTCATAAGAATTTTAAATATTCTCATGTGTATGTGTGCATAAAAAAAAGCTGCACGGCCTCAGACTGTAAACAACTCCTTAATCTTTGTATTTCTTTTCCCTTTTACAAAGTACATCATGCACATCCAATAATCACAAAGGACTTCTGAGAGTTGTAAAGGTTCTAAATGTGGGTTAAAGAAAGAAAGGTATAGGCCATTATCCCTTGAACTTTAGATTGGGAGCGCCTGGGTGGCTCAGTCGTTAAGCGTCTGCCTTCAACTCAGGTCATGATCCCAGGGTCCTGGGATCGAGTCCTACATCGGGCTCCCTGCTCAGCAGGAAGCCTGCTTCTCCCTCTCCCACTCCCCCTGCTTGTGTTCCCTCTCTCTGTCAAAATAAATAAATAAAATCTTTAACAACAACAACAAAAATAGATTGGGAAGATTCAAGTTAGGCTGAAAACTCTAGGAGGGGCTTTTTTTTTTTTTGGTCCTTCACTGTATTCCCAATACTAGCACAAAAACTCAAAAGCATTTGTTAAATAAATGAAGGAATTCATTAACAAATGATATCACAGTTATCAGATGTGATCATTTTTAGCTTATTATGGTTTAAAACAAACACTGTAGGTAAGAAGGAAAACATACTACAAGAAATGGACAGATACTACTATATGATATAAGATTAGAATGGAAACAAACATACCAGAACATAAACATCTGAAGGAGTGTTGTTTCCCTCAAAGCAAAAGCCTTGGGAAGTTACATGCTCAACCTAATAGCAACACTGCTCTAAAAACTCCGCTTTTGGAATTCCCTTCAGAGAATATGGAATAGCCACAATGGAAAACCCTTATCTTTGAAAGTCATTTATTTATTTTTTTAATTAGTCCGAAGTCACGCAAAGCCAAAGCTGTGAATGAAGTAAATGATTACAGTAGGTTCCATCAACTGGGGTCAGAAACGAGGCCAATTTTCCCAGGAGAGACCAAACTTGGCGTTAAAGACAATTTCAAAAGAAAAGTTATAAAATCAGTATAAATATTTTATATTATAAATAAATACTACTGCATTTTTGCTTTTTTTAAAACATGCTCAAAGTTATATTGAGATACAGGGAAAATGTTGGCTAAATATATTTTTAAAAATTGTTCTTAAATATCATACTAAAAAGGCAGACAGGACACTGATATTGATGAGTTAAAGAAGTAAAAAATTATTAACTTATATAGGGGATTATTCTACAAGCTAAAAATCAAAATATGAATAAAAATGCATCCTTAGAAATTATTTTGTTAATGAATATTTGAATTATAAGAACAGTTTATAAAGAAGAAAACTTAACTATCTAATCAAAGCAGTAGAGTTTAACAAACTGAAATTAATAGGGCTCTCGGAGCATTGGGGGCATACTAGGAATTTAAAATCAACAGCAGCCCTGGATTCCACTTCATTGAAGGAGATGGGAGTAATGTATGCTTCAAATTCACTTTAGGTGAATTCTGGCATCTCAAAGAATTTTCCTAACAATGCACTCAGTGCAAAGGCAATATACATAGAGAATTTTTAACCTGTTTAGGTCCAGGAAACACCAAAGAAAACATGGAGCAGTACTATTGCTGGGATTATTCCTTTCACTGTTTATGAGAACATGACAGTGTAAAGAAAAAAAACTTAAGCCTTGGATATCCACTTGCTAAAATAAAGCAACTGGTACCAGACTTGCCCTCCTACTGCAAACTGTAAGACTAGACCAAATATATGAGACAACTAAACCACAGACCATGAAAAAGGGAAAGACACAGGACAACCACTCTGGCTGTCTTCCTGGGAGCATTTTCCTACTGGCAAGAAGGCAGACGGTACTCAAGTGTAGCCATGGTTCCAAATGAAACTAAAAGGAATTCAGGGCTTCTAAAGTGGCTAAAATTTGCAAGGCAAAGTACCTAATAAGAGAGCTATGTCAGGGGATTATGGGGAGAGATAAAAGGAGTGGCAGAAGACTGAGTGGCTATGCATTTCAAACACGTATAGGGCAAGACTCTAAGAGAACCAGCTAAAAATTATGTGTTGAGGGCTGAAAGCAGAATGGTGATACCAATTAGGGAAAAGTTTGGAGACACTGGAGTTCCAGCTCAACCATTCCACCTCAGGCATTCAGCTGAGACACAGATAACCACTCCTTAGGAGCAAGGACCATTCCCTAAGACGGAATTCAATCCACCCTAACAATAACACCAAGCCTGACAGGGCCAAAAAGATCTTTCAGTAATTGAACTGCCTGGAAGAACAAATGTCAGCCCTATTTTAAAGAAAGACAATATGATCCAATGCCCTGCAAGAAAACATGTACAATGTCCAGCATACAATCAAAACTCACACCATATGTGAAGAAAACAGGAAATTGCAACCCATAATGAAGAGAAAAAGTAGTCAACAGAAAATGACCCTAAGATGACTCAGATGTTGGAATTAACAGACAAGGACTTTAAAGCAGCTATGATAGATGTACTTAAGGACTTAAAGGAAAATGTGCTAATAATAAACAGATGGGAAATTGTAAAAAAACAAAAACAAAACTATTTTTAAAAACTCAAAGGGAAACTCTAGAGCTGAAAAGTACAATGTCTAAAATGAAAAGTTCCTCAGGTGCCTGGGTGGCTCAGTCAGTTAAGTGTCTGCCTTCGACTCAGGTCATGATCTCAGGGTCCTGGGACAGAGAGTCCCATATCGGGCTCCCTGCTCCGCGGGGAGTCTGCTTCTCCCTCTGCCCCTCCCCCAGCTTGTGCTCACGTGTTCTCTCTCTCTCAAAAATAAATAAATATAAAAAATTAAAATAAAAAAAATAGTGCTTCCCTGAGTTCTGTGAGTCATTCTAGCAAATTATTGAACCCGAGTGGGGAAATCACCTAATTTGTAGGTAGACATAAATGTGGGGACCCTATTTGTGGCTGGTATATGAACTGGGGACAATCTAGTGGGACTGAGTCTTTAGACTGTGGAGTCTGTGCTAACTGGTAGCAGTATAGCATCAGAAGTTAGTTACTAGATGCTACTAATAGTTAGCATCAGAATTGAACTGGGTTGTAGGACACCCAGCTGATGCAGAAGTGAAGAACTGATGGTTGTTTGGAAAACCAAACAAGGTCTCAACATTGACATCTGTGGTATTTCTGCCCAAAGTACCTAACTTGAATCTCCTCAAAATGCATTCTACAAAATAATTAGCCTGTACTCTCAAAATACATGTCAAGAAAGAGAAAGAAACACTGAGAAACTATTCCAGATTTAAAAGAGACTAAAGAGACATGAGAAGCGTATGCATTATATAATTCAGGATTAGATCCTTGACCAGAGGAAAAAGTAACTATAAAGAACATAATGGACAACAGAATAAATTTGACTATAGACTATTAGGTAATAGCATTGTATCATAAAATTTCCTGATTTTGAAAAATGTATTCTAATTGTATAAAAGAGTATTGTTAGAAAATATTCACTGAAATATTTAGTAAAAATGTTTCCAACTTATTAAGTGGTTCAGAAAAACATTATGCAGGGCGCCTGGGTGGCTCAGTTGGTTAAGCGACTGCCTTCGGCTCAGGTCATGATCCTGGAGTCCCAGGATCGAGTCCCACATCGGGCTCCCTGCTCGGCAGGGAGTCTGCTTCTCCCTCAGACCCTCCCCCCTCTCATGTGCTCTCTTTCTCATTCTCTCTCTCAAATAAATAAATAAAATCTTTAAAAAAAAAAAAAAAAGAAAAAAGAAAAACATTATGCATAGGGGTGCCTGGGTGGCTCAGTCGGTTGAGCAACTGACTCTTGATTTTGCCTCAGGTCATGATCTCAGGGTCATGAGACTGAGCGCCTCGTCAGTCTCCACACTGAGCATGGAGTCTGCTTGAGATTCTCTCTCCCTCTGCCTCTGCCCCTTCCTCTGCTCATGCTCTCTCTCTAAAATAAATAAATAAAACCTTAAAAATGAAAGAAAAATAGTATGCATATATTACTGACACACATTGTATATAGAAAAAGAAAATGATAAAGCAAATGGGGCAACACATAAATAACTAGAGATTCTGGGTAAAGTGTGTATGGAAGTTTTTTATACCAATCTTACAACTTTTCCTTAAGTTTGAGATTATATAAAAATAACAATAACAGAAAACAACATAGTAGTCTTGCCGATTTATAAGCTAGTTTTTTTCCACAGAGTGGCATTTTTAAGACAATCCCTAAAGATTTTTAGACCACTGAACAAAGCAGATATACCAGTTCCCAAACTATGTTCAATGGGGCACAATTAGATCATGACAGATTAGTAGATTTATTAAGATTAAAACAATTGCTAGTGCTACTTCTTTCTCCTAAAATTCATTTTGGATATCATTTTATTCATAGGAAATTCATTTGAGAGAGCTCATATTTCTTAAGAAAAACATCTCGACTAAGTGAGACGTGCAAAATGAGAGATGAGACTGATTTATCTAGATAAGGAATACAAAAGGAGGAATGAAGTCATCAGGGTGGGAAGAATAGTAGCTACATGGTGGAGACCGCATGAATGGTAATGAGATCCTTCCCTAAAACCCTGCAAGTCTTCTCCCTAGAAATCATGGTATACATGGAGTGGATGTCCTATGGAAACAGAACAGGAGCCTATTTTGCATTCCAATTGACTTTGGAGAAAGAGGAGTGTTTTGACAATATAAATCCTTTGACAGGAAATCTTGGGGAATCTTAAGGCTTCTGTAGGTAATGAAACTAGGTGTTCAGAGCAATCTGTGATGGTTAATTTTAAGTGTCAACTTGACTAAGATAAGGAATGCCCAAATAGCTGGTAAAACATTATTTCTAGGTATGTGTGTAAGGATGTCTCCAGAAGAGATTAGCATTTGAATCAATAAACTGAGCAAAGATCTTCACCAATGCAGGTTGGCATCATCCAAATCACTGAGGGTCTGAACAGAATAAAAAGGCAAAGGAAGGACAAATTCACTCTCTCTTTGCTTAAGCTGAAACATCTACCTTCTTCTGCTCACCTGACTTTCATTGAAGTTCCTCGTTCTCAGGCTTTTGGACTCAGACCCACAACAAACTTACACCATTGGCTGCCCAACTCTCAGACCTTCAGACTCTGAATTACACCACCAGCTTTCCTGGTTGTCCAGCTTGCAGGCAGCAGGCAGATCGTAGAACTTCTATGCCTCCATAATTGAGTGAGCTAATTTCTGTAATAATCCTCTTCATGTAAACATATATGTATTGAAGAACCCTAATACACCATCCCATTCTAGATACTGGATAGTATCTAGTTTTCATATAGAAGGAGAACACCAAACATTTATACAGTTGTTCTGATTATTATGGGCTAATATCTTATTATAAATACATGCTGTGCCACATTCAAGAAAGTTACATGAATGATGGGCTGATGCAGGAGGAGTTGCTATGTGATTGAACATCTATATATAGGCAGCAGACACCCTCTCATTGGTATTTGTGGTCTGATTGAGAATCACTGGTTTAAGTTGTGGATCTTGTTTTATACTTTAAATATATGAATGAGCTATCTTATTAGTAATAAAATTGCTGAATTCTCAAATTTATATCATTGTCACAAAGTTTTAAAAAAATGAATCAAATGTTGACCACTTTTTACAATTGACTTATCTGTGAGGCCATTACTTATTTTTAGATTCAATCTGACCATGATTATATTTCACAGCCACTTCGTGGTTTTCCATTGCTACACTGCAACTTTTCAAGGGTCCTGTGGTCAAATAGGCTTTAAGAAATGGGAGACGAACCATGAGAGACTATGGACTCTGAGAAACAAACTGAGGGTTCTAGAGGGGAGGGGGGTGGGGGGATGGGTTAGCCTGGTGATGGGTATTAAGGAGGGCACGTCCTGCATGGAGCACTGGGTGTTATACGCAAACAATGAATCATGGAACACTATATCAAAAACTAATGATGTAATGTATGGTGATTAACATAACATAATAAAGAAAAATGTACTAAGAAAAAAAAGAAATACTGCTATAAGGTGTCATTTTTACAGATGCATGTTTAAAGAGGTAGGACTCAGAAAACAGAATGCATTTTCCTATTCTGACTCCTTTCACAAGAAGCTATGAGACACAATTGTGATTATTCAAATTATGGGTGGGGCTGAATAATGAATTATCCATTAGCCAACTGACTTCCACTGTCAACACCAATGGAAACTGTATGTCACAGATCAACTCCACACCTTCAGAATGAAATTCCTGGGACATGAATAACTTCTGCTAAGGCCACTGTAAACACAGATCAAGGGTGCCAAGGGCAAAGCAGCAACATGAAGAATCCACAGGATAAGAGGCTTCACCCTGGAAGTACTGCAAATCAAGGACATGGGCCTCTTTCAGACAGTAGTACTAGAATTAAATCATTACTAACTGAAACAAAAATTACACTGTCAAAACTTTGAAAATAGCAAGCATATTAAACAAAAATGCATATAAGTGAAGCAATTCTCAGAGCTGCAGAAACTTAGAACGACACAGACAAATGAAGGCTTTCTTAGCAAAGCTGAAGCATATTTATGGTCCTACTGTACTTGGGACTCCGGTGCTATTGAAAAGCGGAAACCCAGCTGTCACCTAGGACAGGAAGGGAATTCTGCAAACTTGGCAGCAATCCTTCAGCTGTGTCCTTAATACCCCTCTTGTAGTGAGCTACGGTGTGACGTTACTACAGAGCTCACAGAAGTCATGGAGATAGCGCCATGAAGAATCACAACAGAATAAACCGCTGTATAGAGCGGATTCTGAAAAATATCTCATGATTTCACCCCCCTGAACTATCATATCTCAGTGTTCCTCACTAGTGACCATATTTATTCACCCAATTTCAAACCCTCAGTCATCCTCAACTCCTCCTTCCCCCTCACTTCCATCTCCTAGTAGCTGCCAACTCTGGCAGAGTCCACCTCTTCACTGGAAATCCATTCCCTTCTTTTGCTCTTTAAGGCAGTGCCTGGTTCAGGTCCTCACTTCCTCACACTACTACCAATCATACCAATCCCCCTTTCAAACCATCTTCAATTATTCCTCATGGCTCTGGACAACAGACATCCCCCCAGCCTGGCATTCAAGACTCCAGGAATCTCCAGGCTCTGCCCTCATAGCTCCTCAACGTCTACACTGACTGTTGCCCACACATGTCCATACAAGCACCACATGGTGCACCTGCCCTGTTGCTTCTTTCAACTTCTCTTTACATCTGTTCCTCACCATGCACACAAACCCATCTATTCAAATCTTATCTATTTTCCAGGGTCCATATCAAGCATTGCTTCCTCAGAGAAACATTTCTCCGCTCTCCAAGTAATGTCATCTCCTGTTTCCCTGAACCTACCACATTTTCCCTGGCATCTGTTATGATCTGCTTTCTTTGCTACTTATCTATCCTATCTACTACATAATTTTCATTCAATCAATATTTATTAAGACTTGACTATGTGCCAAGCATTGTATTAGGCATCGGGAATACAAGAATGAATAAAACAGCAATGACCACTCCAAATTACACAGAGGATTTACAGGCCGGGATTACCACGGAACATTTAGAGTGTACCACTTAGCAGGTAGCTAGAACAATTGTTCTAGCAAGGTGCTAGAAAAACCTGGTAAACAAAGTGTCATTCTGTTAAGATGCTTTGTTTTAAAAAACATAATTCTATTGATAAAAAAGGTCATTTAAAATGGGAAATCTGAAGAATCATATAGTGTAATCTTTAAGTCCGTAATTAGAGACCTATATATAATTATAGCAAAAGTGGAAGAATACCAAATATTTCCGCTGAAATATTTTACAGCAATGATTTCCATTTTTTGAACACATAAATTTATTTAACGAAACAAATGAAAGAGAGGATGAAAAGAAAGAAAATCAGATTTTCGTGTCAATGGGACTTCAAATAAATGAATATAATTAATTTGAATGAATGAACAAATGAATGGAAAAAGACTACTGGTTTGGTTTTGACAGTTTTTAGACCTAGCATTTTAGAATCTCAGTAAAATCCTCGGAAGTTCACGTGGAGATAACAGATAAGGATATGTATAGTCAGCAGGTAAAAAGAGAAGAGAATACAACTGTGACATGAGCTATGTGAAATTATCATGAAGGAGAAAAACAAGACAAGATTTCTCTATGCCCATATCCTTGACTCAAGCACCAGTAAAGAAACTCATTTAAAAGATGGAAAAGTTCTGGGGCGTCTGGGTGGTTCAGTTGGTTAAGGGTCCGACTCTTGGTTTGGGCTCAGGTCATGATCTCAGGGTTGTGGGACTGAACCCCGAGTGGGGCTCTGTGCTCAGCATGGAGTCAGCTTGAGATTCTTGCCCCCTCCCTCTCCTTCCCCCTACTCACGCTCTCTCTCAAATAAGTAAACAAAATCTTTTTAAAAATAAGTAAGAGAGGGAGAGTTCTTACCACACATACCAGTTTTAAGTAAGTATGCAAATTACATCTCAGTGATCCTATTACATCTCAGTTTGAAAAACCCACCCCCCCATTCACAGCAGGTGTCCCATGTTCCACACCCTCTCCTCCTCACCCCGCTCCCCTGTCTCAATGATTCCCTATTTACCTCATAAGCATCTTTGATGTTCAAGGGCTCACCAAGTGCTGCCACATGTCCCACAATGCCTTTGTTCCATTCTAAGCGGATACAGTTATTTGAAGCTTCTTCCAGCGTTGAACCTTCTGCAACATCAAACAGGCGGCTGATAAGAAACTTGTCATTGGAGCTGTCCTCACAGACCAGAAACAGCGAATAGCGATCGGCGGAGATAAGTCCATGAATATGCAAGAAAATTTTGTGACATAAGGCTGTGACATCCAAATGACTAGAAATATCTTTCACTAATTCCAAGAGTCTTGAGCACTGGTCCCCTTCATCATTATCAAACCTTCGGGGGGTTAGAGGCATCTGTTCCCTCTTTTCTGAGTCAGCGACGAAGCTCACAGTGCCCTCAGAATCCTTGACAACAATGGGTCTAAGAGGCCGGTCAAATTCAGAGGCAGAGATTTTCCTGGTTGGTGTTCCAGGTGCACTGCTATCTGCGCGGGGACTCTGCTGCGAGGGGCAAGAGCAAGATTCTGTGTGGCCTCTGATGCCTTCCTTGCACACAGGGATGGTGTGGACTCTCTCAGCGAACCAGGCATTGACCATTTCTCTGCAGAACAGAATGCAGACATAGTACACATTTAAGAAAGAAAGGGGCTATCCCTGAGAGCTGCTAAAAATTCTCTCATGGCAAACTGATTAGATAATTATTCAACTTTTCATAGAAAATAAAAACAAGGTGGTTTATTTAAGAGTTTTATTTTGAAAACCTGTAAAGAACAATTGCTTCAATGAACATTTTAATCAAGCATGATGCCTATACACATAGATTTTCAGATATCTGATTTGCAATGCATAAAGCATCAAGTCTGCTTCTCTCAAAAGCAGTTTGCATTAGCATAAAAGACACTAGATTTGACAACAGTCTTAGGAAAACATAAATATAAAGATTAAATTGCAGTCTAAAACATACAACTTGTTCTGAAGTTAAATATTTGAAAATTTAAAACAAATATTTATCTAAATTTGGCTAGCTAATAATATGCTTAATTTTAGATAATTCTATCTATAATGCTATATACAGATTAGATTTAGAAGGGGGAAAATACAAACAATTTGATCTGGTATGTAGAAAGATTATAAACTTCTGTAAATATTATCCTAATAACGCTTGTTCAATAATGGTAAAAATTATCTCTTCTTCTAGATTATCTAACTCCTGGTATAAAGGAAGACAATTAAAAAGTAAGCAATACCTAATTTTAAAAATTTAGTCCAAGAAAATTTAAATTACTTGTTTTTAATGTACCTCTCTGTTAAAGAAATCCACTTGAGTTAAAGGCTTCATGGTGGATGATTTTTTTTAAACAAACATCAGATCATACACATCAGAAGGATTGTTCAATTCAAATGATTCCCCTTGCAAAATTGTAATCTTATACCAATTGATAGTACCATTACTTCAGACATTTTTGGAGCTCTTCTTTTGAAACTGATTTCTAAGAAAATTCATAAGGTAAATAAGGATATTCGTTTTCTCTCAAAGTTAGATCTTGTTTTTCACTTAGCTTTCCTCTCAAAACTAACAAACAAAACCCAAACCAAACCAAAACAAAAAACCCACAAAAACATTAAAAAAAAAACCCTAGAGTAACACTTAACTTAATCTCATATGCATAAGATTTGACTTTTCCCAAAACTCAAATTCACCTTCAAAAAACAAAAACTTGCTATCATTGAAGATATGTAAAAGAATTTGCTCATAATAAAAGCAATGCAATCCCCACTCTCCAATGACATATTGATTATTTTCACTAAAAGGCCAGGACAAAAAAAGTTTGACAATGCACTATTTTGGAGGGTGTTGGTATACTACTCTTCAATCTTCTTGGCTGTAGTAAAAATTGTTACCACCTCGTTGGAGGTAAACAGGCAATATCTAACAAATTTTAAAATGCATTTATCCTTTGTTCCAGAGATTCTACACATGTGGCAAAATTAGTGCCAGCATATTTCCCGTAGCCCTGTTTGTTATAGCAAAGATAACAAGCTACCCCTACCACCACTGGAAGGCTGGTTAAATACATAATGATACATTTATACAATGGAATAGTAGGGCGGTCCTTGAGAAATGGTTGTATGTACCGCTGTGAATAATTTCCATAATTTATTAAGTGAAAAAAGAAGAATACAGAGGGAAAAAGAAAAGGCTGACTTATTTCTGAATCTCTACTAAGTTTTCCATTTTTGAGATATTCCCTTGGTTATTTTGTTTTGAACAACAATGTATTATTTGGTAAATATCTATTACTCTGAAATAGTGCTAGTCTAGAATGGAATGGGTAAAAAAAAAATAATAAGATATTACCAGGACGACCTCAGAATTTCAAGTGTTGGATACAGTTATAAAAAGCCTTTCAAAGATCCTTTAAGAAGAAACACTTACATAACCCCCCAAAATTGCAGTAGCGTTGCCAAAGACATTGATTTAAAAAATGCATGTGAAGCTGTCAAAAATGTACAAGAAGTTTCCAAATAAAATTGTTTTGTAAAATGTAGACAGGAAAAAAGCACTATATCTAAATTAACATACTTTATGTGATTTAAAGATATGTACATGTAACTTAAATTGTTAAATCAATATAAAAATAGGCATTTGAATTATTTCAGCTACCATCCTAAAATTTAGTCCAATTTATTTCTTATCTTCTTATTGGAAAGTGGTGATCAACTGTTTTTTAGTCAAAATATCTACCTGACAAATCCATGAGGATATCTAAACAACTTAAGGCAACTTAAAATGGTGAAAACAGAATTCCTAACGCCCTACCCATCATCTTACTCCAATCTCACTCCCTGCCAGCTTTCCTCATATTAATAAAGAGCACCATCACCTCCCTAGTTACTCAAATCAACATCTAGGAATTACTCTAAATTTCTGTTACCTTCAAATCTCACATCTAAGCCAAGTCCTGTCAGTGTGACTCCTCAAACCTTATATCCCAATCTGTTCATTTCTACCTCTTGCATTACATCCTGGTCCAGTTCCACTATGGCCACAGCGCCCCACTGGTCTCTCTGTATTATACTTGCCCCCTTTCAATCCATTCTCCCCACAGCAGCCAGAGGAATCTTTAAACAAAGTATATCTTCACATCGTAATTATCCTATTTGGCTTCTCAGTGAATAGAGAACAAAACCCAAACTCTTTTAATCCCCTACCACAGTTCCACTTGCCCAGGCTGGCCTCCCTGGTGCTCCTCAAGCCCCCCAAGCTCTACCTGCCCCCAGTCTGGAATGTTCTCACCTCACCTATGTCTGGTTGATCACAGCTTCTACATCCTCCACTCAGACAGGTCTTCTCTGGTCATGCCACCTAGAGGGGCCTCTGACACATGAGGTCCTCACCTCCCAGCACCTAAATTCTTATTACTGGATATTTTTCTTGTTTGTTAATCTGTTGTTTTATTGTCTGTCTCCTCCAACCAGATGTAAATTTCATCAGAGCTACTTGTCTGTCTTGGAAAATGCCTGTCTCATAGTCTATCTACAATAAATAATTCTTGAGTGAAGTGAATGGATCAAGAAGAAAGGCTCCTAAATTACGCCAAAAGGGACAATAGTCTTTGAATATATGAATGCTGGTATATTTGTTACAGAGAATCAACACTGTCGTTTAACTATTAATATTTTTTACCTCTTGGATGTAAGCCTCATAACTGACTATGGTTAATTTATCCTCACATAACCTGCAGGGCCTACTATATATCTTAAATAGAGCCAGTGCTTAAAAATTCTTTGTTATATGTTTTTTATTACTGTATTTGTCTCGTTTTTTTTTTTTCTAGTTACTTTCTTGGTGAGATGAACTTAATATTAAATTATACAGGAAAAGCAGATCTTGTACATTTACTCATTCAATCAACAATTTTTATTAACCACCAGTCATAGGGAAGGGGTTTCTCATGACCACATTATTGATTATCTGAGTCCCTATAGTTATATGTTTATGCAGGAAAACATACATTATCATAATATCAACCCACAAATAAACTTAAATCATTTCTCACACCTCTCTCTCTTCACACATCCCTTGAAGTTTTGCAGTGTATGACCTAGGTGGCTATATGAAGTGGGCCTTTCCTCTTAAGACTATCAATCCTCTCCCAATAATCTTTTAGTATTTCAGTCTCTATACAAATATATAACCTGCAAATCAAAATTCAAATTCTTATATAAGATACAGAATTTCTAGAAGTAGAGCAAAGTAATGTTGGAGAACCATTACAATACTATTTTTTTACAACCATATTACATTACATGACAATTACAATATTACACAATGCCACTAACAATTAAGGGCTATGCCCAATTAAAGACCAGGTAACAAATCAAGAAAGAATCAACAAGGAAAATGACATAACAGATACTTGAAAAGAGAATTTTATTTAAATAATTTTATTCAAGACTAAGAAATGTCCTTGAAAAAACTGATGAAACATTCAAAATATTAATTTGAAAAACTGTTTTTTGAAGAAAAACAAAGAAGACTCTTTAACCCTGTTGTAAAAGTCAAACATGGAGAAGTTAATTGATTGTGTTTTGTTAAAAATTGTTTACTCTAAAATTTAGCATGGAATTTTCATCATAATATAAATTTTATTAAATCTAAGACAAGATTAATTTACTGTCATAATCTGTGGTTCCATTTTCCAGATATAGTTCCAATCAAATCCTTTCCACTGATTTTTTTTTCCATTTTAATTGGATTCATGCTTAAATATCCTTTTTTTTAATAAAATGAGTTATTCTCCTAAGGCAAAGATCTGAGTGTGTCGGGCACTATGCTGAGCACCAGCCAGAGAGTACTGAGCTCCCCAAGCAAACCATCCAGTGACCACTCCTCCAGAATTGAAGTTTATGTTGTGTTCAGGAGTTAACTTATATACATATTGGATTTTGCCATCATAAGAAGTTAAATGTAAATGCACACAAATGAATAAAGATGGAAAAGATGACTGTGAATATGTCAGATATCAGGGTAAAAAGTACCAGATGGGATTCAGGAAACCTAGATGGTAATTCTGACTGGACAAATCACTCCTGTGGCTAGGATCGGATCTCTATTTTCACTTCTCTTCCTTGATTTTGTGGGATTTTGAAAAGTACTTATATGAATGATACTGGGGAAAAAGGGGGGGCACCATTTTATTTAAACCTGTAAGGCAGGCATTGACAATCCTGCTTTCTAAATTATGAAGCTAAATTAAAATGGCTGAACCAAAGACATTCTATTTGGTAGCAATATCAGGAGTCAAATCCAGGTCTCCTTTTCCAAGTCTTATGGCCTGTAAGAATATAAACGTTCCCAGAACATCAATGCTTATCACAAAGGAGGCACTCTGTAAACTTCTAGCTGCATACGAAGAAAAGAGTCAAACTCAAATTCAAGCATCCAAGGCATGGAGAGAGTAAGATCACTTACAGTAACACATCCTCTAACTTAATTTTTTGCACCCAGATCATAAAAAGATGGCACATTAAGCCACCGAGGTAAAAACTGTCTCAAAGGACTCGGAGGATAAAGATTCTTAAGGGTAGTGTCCTGAAAAAAATCTGACCGAATCCCATGTCTGATTCTCTGAAACCAGGTCGTGTTTTACAAAAAAAACCAATGCATTGAAAAAAAAATGTATCATGAATATGTTCAAGAGAAGAGTCATTCTTTAGGGTTGCTAGATTTAGCAAATAAAAATACAGAACACCCAGTTAAAATTGCATTTCAGATAAACAATGAATAATTTTTTAGTCTGAGTGGTATCTGAAATTCAAATTTAACTGGGTATGCTGTATTTCCTCTGACCACACCACTCATTCTATATTCTTTTCCCCAACTGAAATTGTTGGCAGACAGACAACAAAGAAAAGGTAGGTTCTATATCGCATACTAATGAGTTCCAGGCTATCAAAGCACTAACTCGAATTTTATCATCAAAAGAGCACAAAGGACTACCACACTGTGATCCTGTGTATAATAACCGAACCTTTGGAAAGCGTACAGATTAATAATTTACAGTATAAAATTCCTCTGTAAACCAAGTTCTTTGATTTTACTCTCAAAACCACATCATGCATTTAATAGAGAATAAACAAATTATAATTGACTCATAAAAGAGAGACTGACTAACTGCTAAAAATCCTTGGGACTACAAAGCATCAAGGGGCTAAGTTTTGGGGAGTCCTAAATTCTAATCTAATCTAAGCATTTGCTACCAATGAATTGTATGACCAGTAGCAAACAATTTCTTCCTGAGTTTCGACTTCATCTTCTATAAAACAGGGAAAATGCCACCTGTTCTGACTTCTTGATGAAGTGCAAGGTGTTGTCTTCAGCAGGGTATAAAGTCAAGAATACCAAACAGGCCATCAGAAGGTAATGCTAGTTTCAGCTATAAGACTACACAGATGTGAGGCTGAACCACTTAAAATTTCTCTGGATTTCCAGTCTTTCAGTTGTAAACACAGGCAGCTGTATTAAAAGGCCTGAAGACCGCACCCCCCCCCCCCCCAAAGGATGACTTTCTCAACAGGCCATTGGGTGATCATTAGGTCAGTCAACTCAATGTCCTTTTGCCCCTCACTTCCTCTTTTTTAAATGGGAGAAGGACCTCCTTACTCCTTCACTCACTGCTCAGGGCAGATACAGGAGTCAAATTAGAAAATGCTTGTAAAAGCATTTCAAACTCTCCTCCATATTTTCAAGATTTCGCTATCTCCTGTACCCTTAGCACTCATTCCAATGGAGATGCAGGGCTGGGGTAGGAAGTGGTGGCTGTTCATTTCTTCATAAAGTTCTAAGAATCAGACAAATGATGAGGGGGAAAAGGTGTTCCTGGTGTACAAACCCCCAGGCTGAGTGGGCTAACAGGGTCTGGAAACAGGCTGGCTACAGGCATCCTGATGGCTCAAAGCCCTTGGCCAAAGCAGATACTACAGAATGCCATTCTTGATAGAATCCCATGAAGTTTTCCCTCCTCCAAAAAGATGAGTTCTATCATAACTCTAGACAAGTTGCAGCCTAACCATCTGAGCAAAAAGAAGGAAAGAGACACAAGTTCTGCAACGTATTCTGACCCTGTGTTACAAGCACTAATAAGTTAGGGCCTCTGCTTTCGTGGATAAGCATGTCCTTGCTAACTGCCCGGCAAAGCTGGGAGCAATCAAAACCAGGGCGGCCCTCTTGAAGTATTTCAGTTGACTTCATTTTACAAGGCTGTTAACAAAAGCTAACAGGCCCTAGACACTTGAAATCAAGCCACGACCGAGGAAAATGCAGTGAAAATTAGTGCCAAGAATTTATATTCGATGACAAGATCCTGATGTTTAACATCCCATCCAAATCATTCCTTCTCTCTTTACCAAAATCTGTTTTATGATCCTCCCAGTCACTTATATCCTTCCTTATTTTATGACACAAACAATTTCTTACCTCGTAAATGAGTTGTATTATACCCTTTTTTTAAATGGGTAAATTAAATATCGTTTTGTGTTTGTTTGTTTTTAACTTTTACAGTATGTCTTAAAATAGCTAGAGAAACCCTG
This sequence comes from Mirounga leonina, assembly GCF_011800145.1. Classification (NCBI taxonomy): domain Eukaryota; kingdom Metazoa; phylum Chordata; class Mammalia; order Carnivora; family Phocidae; genus Mirounga; species Mirounga leonina. Next base: position 17,317,798 of record NW_023270702.1, read on the forward strand.
GAGGGTACCAACATCAATGCTGGGAGTTATTCCTCTCCGGTAACATAATGTGAATATCATCTGTGCTGTCAAACTTGTATATACCTTAGATTCTGCTCAGGCTCACAATGGGACTCTTTCCCACACTGAGCAAGTAAAGAGCCCAGAAGACTGGTATTAATTAGATGAAAGGAAATAAAGCCAAAGGGCAGTTGTCAAAAACTTGCCATGAGTTGTCATAAATGTGACCTGAATTTTAAATTTCACATCTTTTTAAATATTAATGAATCCGATCAGAAGTTTATTATCTTAATATTCTACTTTAGGGAAGACTCTTGCACCCCAACTGCTCATGCAATGGCAATTTGATTTAAAAGTCCGTGTCATGAAGAATAATGTTTAACACATTTTGATTTTACTGAGGTTCTTTATAACACTACCAGCACTGTACCCTTCAAAATGGTGTCACAAAGTAGGTGGAGTGCCCTACAAAATTAAATGAGTTCATGCACCCAAAAGGCCAGGAAGCCAGGTTTTAGCAGCTGCTGCAGGAAAAGGCTGAGCTGGATATTCCTAGTTGGACATTTTGCATCTTTAGGGATACACAGAGGGATGATCAAGTTCATTCATTCGTGAATGATAAAAAAGATAAAAAAAATTGGGGGTGGGGAGAAAACTTAGAAGGTGAATTGTCATTTTTTACAATGGTTGTAACAGAGTTTATTTCCTCAAAATTATCAACATGGCAGAGCCCTGTGTACTTATATTTTTTAAGTAGATGAAAAGTGTATCATTCTTAAAATGATACAGTCAACTAACTTAATGATTTAAATTAATGGTTCAAACCTAGTAATACTTTTTTAATGGATGTTTAAATAGATATAAGTTTGTATATTGGGTACACTTCATCTTCTTTCTAAAAATATTATTAAGTTGGTTAGTAATCCTCATTGAAAAAATGAAAGGTAACTGTAAGGCACATACTCTGTTAAGAATCAAAACTTTTCCTCCTTTTCCAATTTTTCATTTTCACTCAAGATTATTAGAAACCTATCACAGGAAAGAAAACTACAATTTATAGTTTGTGTTCTAGAAATTTTCCACTAATCTAGACATGTCACAGCTTCCTCCAAATGCCTTCTATCTAAAAATATTAAATAGGAAATGCATAACTTATTGACAGGACAGAGGGATGTAAACTCTTGCATAGTATTTCAAATATGGTTAGCAAAAGACACACAGACACACACAGACATCTGGGTCCATAACGACTCCATGCAGCGGAGTTGAAGTGCTCATTCATCTTACGAAATGAATCTTGAAAAAGACAGAACTGCCTTAAAATATGTATTTAATATTCCAGATGTCTTGAAAGGGAAAAATGATTAAAACACTTTGTCTAGGTTTTATACAATATTTCTTGCCATCTAGAAAACTAAGGAAAAAAGAAGAAAAATTTACAAGGCAAAGTAAAATGGTGATATAAACACAGTAACTGTCATAAGTTAAAAATACAATTAGATGAAACCTAATTGTGGATCAACTAAGTTTAATGTGTTTTGTACTCTTGCCTAAAATAATGTAACAAAGGATAAAAATTCTTTGAAAATATACTGTACTTACGGTATTTGTGTTCTAATACTAAAAATATAATTGTAATGGCCTAGTACCCAAATATTCAGCCATTCTATTTTAAAATGTCATTTGAGAGTTCCCACTTTTTATACTCTAAAATTATATATGGAAACTAAACCCACTTGGGCAAAGTCTCTAGGCACATCGTTTAGTAATGTGCATGCACATTAAATGGCCCTGAACATTTTCCTGGAGTCCACATGACATTAAATCTATGAGCCTTTGCTTTGCTTCTTTTACCGCTGACACTAAACTTCAGTAGAGCCTGGTGGGTAAGGGCCCTAGGTGGGACAGACTTAGGCTTCAACCCCAGAGCTACTTTTTTCTAACAGTAAAACCTTAGGTACATTATTCACTCTCTCCATAAAATGGAGATAATGACAAACCTTCCTCGGGTTCTTAAGAAAATTAAAGGAAGGGCGCCTGGGTGGCTCAGTCCATTAAGCAGCTGACTCTCGATTTCGGCTCAGGTCATGATCTCAGGGATCGATCGAGCCCTGTGTTGGGCTCCATGCTCAGCCGGGAATCTGTTGGAGGATTCTCTCTCTCTCTCTCCCCGTTTCCCTCTGCCCCTCCCCCTGCCTGTGCACACACACACACACACTCTCTCTCTCTCTAATAAATAAATAAATAAATAAATAAATCTTTTTAAAAAATTAAAGGAAATAATGTATATAAAGTGACAGCATAGAATTTGGGACACACACACTCTATGTCTAATATAATGTTTAATACATGATAGTTATTATTTTTGAGATAATCAAACATTATTAAATCGAGTGTACCTTCAAAAGTGATTCTTTTTAATTTTTTTAAAAAGATTTTTATTTATTTACTTAACAGAGATAAGAGAGAGAGCGCAAGTAGGCAGAGCAGCAGGCAAAGGGAGAGGGAGAAGCAGGGTCTCTGCCGAGCAGGGAGCTCGACGCGGGGCTCGATTCCAGGACTCTGGGATCGGACCTGAGCCGAAGGCAGACGCTTAACCGACTGAGCCACCCAGGTGCCCCCAAAAGCGATTTTTTGTAAAAATAAAAATAATTTATTCAGTAGGCTTGTACAGTAAAACTAGATGTTAGCCACTGTTTCTTCTTAAAGCTCCTAGTTTAAAAGCACTAATGTCTCTACAGAAACACTTATATGAAAAAAATAGTTGGTTTAATGTATTTTCTCAAATTAGAACCAAAAAAACATTAAGACTCCCTAGTCTAATAACTACACTTACATGACATAATTTTCTGAATAATATATAAAAATAAAGAGCTGAACATTTAGTTGAGAAAAATAAATGCAAGAACATAACTTGTTTTTCCAATACTACTTAAAAATTAATTTTTTACAAAAATAGAGATTTGGGGATGATTTTTTTGTCAAAATATCAAAGATAAAATAAAACTGACAACAAATGTGAGAAAATATATAACTAATTACCTATAATGAAAACCACAGCAATATTTCATAATAATCATAATTCTAAACTGGAGCATGGTTTTAATACTAGACAAAATAATACTTTAACACTCTGCTACATATTTGGAGACTAAAGTGGTCTGTTTTAGTTCCTACCCTAAGTGGCTCAATTGAGGAAATTCTCTTAGTAGGCTGAAGCCTAGCCTTCCTGGAGGGCTATGCAGGAGGTCCTTGAGTAGTAACATTTGGGGAGATTTGCACAGTGCCTCAGATAAAATAGAGTAAAAAGTTGTAGGCCCTGAGTAATGCACAAAACACAATGCATTCTCATGTTTTTAAGTTTACTGTTAAAACGTCATCCTTTTTTCTTTCTTTCCAGTGCTTTTTTTCGTTGTCCTGTGAATTAATTAATCACTTTAAAACCAGAAATAGGAAAAGTGTACTAATTTCCTGTCTGAAAAGGGATGGTTAAAAACTCATATGGAAATCTGCTAAAATTATCAGTAGGAAAAACACAAAAATAACTCACATAAAATAAATAAAATGTTAGATATTTTTCCTGCTCTTAAGGTCCTAGTTTTATAGTTGTAGTTAAACTGTTTGCATAATTTGACCTGGATCCACTACTCATATTTGGAAAGTAGTTAAAGAAGGAAACTTCAATCTGAGAATCTGAGAATCTGTTCTCCTTGTGAGAATCAAGAATGCTTAGAGCTGGGGTGCCCGGGTGGCTCAGTCAGTTAAACAGCTGCCTTCCGCTGAGGCTGAGGTCAAGATCCTGGGGGTCTGGGATCGGCTCAGTGTTGGGTTCCCTGCTCAGCGGGGAGTCAGCTTCTCCCTTTCCCTCTGCAGCTCCCCCTGCTTGTGCTCTCTCTCTCTCTCTCTCAAATAAATTAAAAAAAAAAAAAAAAAGAATGCTTAGAGCTGAGAGATTTTTAAACTCACTAATGAATTTCTCTGCCTTCTCCCACTTTTTAAAGCCCAGGGTTATTAATTTGGGCCAATCCCAAAGCTGGGGACAACACAGGGAGGTCTAGGCTCCCATTCCAATTCCCTTTCCAGTACCTCACACAGTCCATAAATGGTTCTATTCAAATCATTAATTTTCATGTAAAAAATACAGTCTCTTAAAATCTATAAAATCACTGTTCATTTGTTCTAATTCCCATTTACCAGATTAAAAGAATGACTATCAAAATCTGTGATAATATTTAAGCCGCTGATGATTCTCAAGGTACAATAGTAAACTACTGAAATTCACTCTCAAAAAAGAGAAGGAAATATGCATTATCTCCTTTAAATTTCCTAAGAACCCTATGAAGTAAATGCTACCTCCATTTTACAGAGAAGGCAGATAAAGCACGTAAGGTCATACTCTTTGTTTTTTGGTTTTTTAAAAGATTTTATTTATTTGACAGAGACACAGGGAACACAAGCAGGGGGAGTGGGGGAGGGAGAAGCAGGCCCCCTGCCGAGCAGGGAGCCAATGTGGGGCTGGATCCCAGGACCCTGGGACCATGACCTGAGCTGAAGGCAGATGCTTAATGACTGAGCCACCCAGATGCCCCAGGTCATACTCTTTTAAAGAGATAGTTCTAGGGTTGAAGCTAAGATTTTTCCTACCTAGGGCCCTTAACCACCATCAGTAGAAATCAATATTAAACAGATTATTATGAAATATAAAACAATATTAAATAGTTCAAAATACTATATTTTTAGTATTAGAACACAAGCAGTATGTATGTAGTAATATGCCCTTGGGGGCACTTGGAAATGTGGGGTATAATGATGGGGGTGCTCTGGCATTTAATGTATGGGGCCCAGGGATGTTAAACATCCTGCAATGTGTTGAACAGCCTCTCACAACAACATAAAAAGGTCACCACCGAATGCTAATAGCATCGTCCCCTTTTCTTTTTGAGGGGGAGAGAGAGGCAGGGGAGGGGCAGAAGGAGAGGGAGAGAGAGAATTTTAAGCAGGCTCCATGCCCAGAATTGAGCCTGACGTGGGGCTCGATCTCACCACCCTGAGATCATGACCTGAGCTGAATTCAAGAGCTGGACACGTAACGAACTGGGCTACCCAGGCACCCCAATAGCATCCCTTTTGAGAGGCACTGGTTTAGACGAAGAAAAGATGACTATACTATAATAGGCTATTAAGTGAAACTGGGGAGGTTTGGAGCACCTCCAAGTGATAGCCTCGAATAATCTCTACCCAGAGGTTACAGTGATTACTTCTCCTGGATCTGGCATGGAAAGGAAATGAATGCTCTGCCTAAAGTTATTTACTATTTCCAAGTTTTCTCCAGCTATAAAAACATCTGAGAAGTTAACGGGGACCAAACATAAATAAAATACAAAATTGCTTCATATGGTTTTACGTTCAAATTCGACCGAGAGTTGAAAGAGACATGTTCTGTTATTTTCCATGCATTCACAATCACACGTGTGAAAAATGTTCCTTAAAGGAAAACATACTTATATCTGAAAGAAAACATAATAACTGACTGACATCTATGCTGTAAATACGAAACTCATTTGTTTTGTAGTTGAGATATGGGGAGACTGCACTAGATTGGCATTTTTCAATCTGAGGTATGAGAAGGCCTGAGACTCCCAAACAAGTACGTTTTGAAGATCTGTAATTTTTCTATGAAAATGTCTTAACTTTGCATTTTCACACTGATGATAATTAAAACAAAACAAAACAAAACAAAAAGGTGAAAGAATAAAAGACTGGATGACCACCTTAAAACCACGCACTGTCCTGCAATTTTAGCAGGTTTATATTTGTGTTTACAATCACACTACCGCTCAGTGGCTCTAGGATAAAGAGAAAATTAAAAAGAGACAAATTTAATATGCAAATATGCTTTCAAACCAACTACAAACCAAAAGCTGGTATGCTGTGCTATCGGAATAAAAGCTTGGTGACTGAGCAGACCCAGTGGGAGAAGCGAATCATCATTAGTGCAACTGTAGCAAAGGTGAGCTGACCTCACCAGACCCTTTATTGGGCAGTCAGGGCCATATTCACTCTGCAAAGGTGATTTAATAAGTGCTGTCAAATTGCATCTGGCTGGAGATGTACCATTCGTATTTCATAGTTAACTTACAAATTTATTTTGGTATTACAATTGGAAAAATGCTGTAATTATGATTAAATTATACCTACTCTTAAGAATTCCACATTTAACTAACATTAAATAAAAGGAAGTCCAACACTAGGTATGGTAGATATCTGGAACTTGTGGGTGTGTCTATATCATTTTCTTTTGGGAATTCCCTCTCCCCCAAAGGCATTTCACATTATGGGTTACCTGCCCCAACAAAGTACTTGGAGAACCTTATTCTTCTGGACACAGTGATTGGTCCAGAGCAGACACATAACCCAAGCAAGGCCAGGGTAATTTTGAGAGGACTGACGCAAATAACAAGGTATTTCTCTAACATCAGAATTTTAAGACCCACAGAAAGTTGCCCTGAAAAACCTGCCAGGGACGCCTGGGTGGCTCAGTCGTTAAGCGTCTGCCTTCGGCTCAGGTCATGATCCCGGGGTCCTGGGATCGAGCCCCGCATCGGGCTCCCTGCTCCGCTAGAAGCCTGATTCTCCCTTTCCCACTCCCCCTTCTTGTGTTCCCTCTCCCACTGTTTCTCTGTCAAATAAATAAAATCTTTAAAAAAAAAAAGTTTCCACCATATAAAGAAAGCATACAGAATAAAGCCAACACAGCACAGGGCCCAAAAATGGATGGATGGATGGATGGATGGATGCATGGAAGGAAGGAAAGAAGGAAAGAAGAACGGACGGATGGGTGGATGGACTGAAGGAAGGCCAGATTAAAAAGATATACAGACAAGCAGAATCTTGACAATATTTGATCAGCTGAATTTCAAAACCAAACAATCTCTTATAAGTCAATTTTGTATGAATTCAAGTAGGGTTTATGTTACTTATGGCCACTTTCTAACTAATATACTAGAGATGAAGAGGAATGTCTTCCTTTAACAGAGGAACATTACTGAAGTCTGAGAAACACTGGATTACATGATCCCCTCTAACTCTAAATTCAAAAATCGTGTGTGTGTGTGTGTGTGTTTTAATTATTTCATCTGCTTAAAAGATCAGGATCTTTTCTTACAACCTTGGCATATGTATTCAACAGAGAGTAGACATAATGATTGCTATTTTTCACAGTTATCACTAGGGATATGATACTAGAGGGGGAATCTTTTTTCTCCCAAGTTTAGATTTAATAAAATTATTCAGAGAAGATAATTTGCAAAAGGTTGATTTTAAAATTCACAATTAAGGGAAAAGTCTTGACGAATACAGAAGCTAACAATGGCACATAACACTTCAAAAAGCATGTTCAGTACAAACTACAAACCAGAGAAATAATAAATAGATATCCTTAAGAGCTGTTTAAAAGTTTTTTAGAATACATATCAAAATTAAATATTTTATTTATTTGAGAGAAAGCAAAGGAGTGCACTCAAGGGGCAGAGAGAGAAGCAGATTCCCCACAGAGCAGGGAGCCAGATGCAGAGTTTGAACCCAGGACCCTGAGATCATGACCTGAGCCGGAGGCAGACGCTTAACTGACTGAGCCACGCAGATGCCCCCATCAAAATAATTCTTAAGAACTTAACACTCAGTTTGCCTTACCTGCCTTAAACATTTGGTTAGCAGTTAAGTATAAATTCCTACCAATTAAAGAAAATGAATAAAGCACTTACATCATGAAAAAAATATACATAATTCAAATTAAATGGGAATACCAAGTCAGGAAATAAGATTACAGAGCTAAATATCAAATGAATGACTCATGTTGGAAAGACTTTCTTCAATTTTTATTCCTAGGTATGTAGCTCACAGGCACTTCTTACTGAGAACCTGATATAACAGATATCTCCAAGACCACATCAATCAGCTGTAAACACTGGTCAACTGAATCTACATCTGTCCAGCTAAACTAATTTCATAGGAAGTCCTGCAAAGTCAGTAGCTAGCCTGCATCCTAAATTCAGAAATTAGTTATTTTTCAACCCTCCACGATCAATCAACTCAGTCAGTGATTTATTTAATTGCCCTACAGTCCTTACCAAAGGCTTTCATCCTAGGAAGAGGTTGTCATCCTACAACCAGCTCTGAGAACAAAGAACAAATCTAACTCAACATAACAATTACAGGTTTAATAAATTATTAGGTTGAAAAATGTTTGGGGGATAAACTAATAAACATCAAACTGTTCTGTGTAGCCTTTTCAATTAGGGAAGAAATCTTTCCTGAGCATTATTAAAATGCATTAGGAAGTTCAAGCAAAGTTCTAAGTTAATTTGTGTTTCAAATCTAAAGGAAGGGGAGTATCTTAGAAAGACATTCTCTGTAATCAGATAAGGATGAAGGTACACACTTTACCTATAAAACTTAAAAGCCAGTTTCAGATATTTTAAATATTTAAATATTTAGGTGGAATTGCTTTAAAAGAAAATTTTGTTGCACACCATATTCAAAATGCTAAAAATTGTACACCTTGAGGTGTTGAAAACATGATCTTATGAAAATATCAGCCATTTTCACAGAGCTGAAAAAAAGCTACTGAATTGTACTATATGCCTACTTAAGTTTTTG